>NC_133509.1:58023750-58327500 GCF_049354715.1 Callithrix jacchus
CAAACAGAATTCCCACCCCCATCCTCAACTCATCCCTTCTGACCTGGAACTGCCTTAAAAGACATCGATATCTTATTCTCTAAACCACCAACCTTTTCGCTATTGTAACACACATGGCCTAAAGTAATGCAGCCAAGAGGACCTTGTTGAGGACCTTGTCGAAGAATCTTGAAGTTGTGTGGGTCACACAAGAAGAGGATGATGTGTCCAGGGTAATATTAAATTATACAGATTAATAATGTCAGAGATGGACTTGCTTACTGAGGAAATATTACTCCAAGCCTACCTTTTAACAGATGAAGAAATCATGGCTCAGAGGAATTAGCTGCTGCTTCCTGAAGACACTTGATGGCAGAAACTGCATCATAAACCAGAACTCCCAATTTCTAGTCCAGGATTCTTTCCCCGGGACTGAAGGAAGGAAGTTGGGGGAGGGGACAGATTTGGAGGAGAGGAAATAAATCTCCACTTAGGTTCTTTGGTCACCCAAGGGCTCTGCTCTTCACTGGTGCCTTTAGGATACTTCAGAAAGAACTTTATTTAGCTGCCCTTCTACATTAGTGTCTCTGAATTCGAATTACTATTTGGCTCTCCCTTCCCATGGCTGAGGATACTCAAATCCAGGCAGTAGCGCTTAAGGCTCTGTCTCAGTTTAGGGTCTCAGCAGGAAACTGGCAACAACTCAAACTGTAAATCCCTTCAGAGGCATGGGTGGGTTTAGGAAACCAACTAGGGGTGGTGCAATGCCTTGGGGCCTGCAATAGTGGGACCCATTGTCACCCCTAAGCCTGAAGGGGTGTATCAGTTACCTATTTGTACAAATTACCATAAATGTATTGGCTTAAAACAACACACTCTTATTATCCTACAATCTCGGGGGTTCAGAAGTCTGAAACGGGTCCCATTGGGTCTAAATTAAGGTGTTACCAGGACTGTATTCCTTACGGAGGCTCCAAGGGGGAATCCTTTCTTTGCCTTTTCCAGCTTCTAGAGGTTACCTGCATTCCTTGGTTCTTGGACCCTTCCATCTTCAAAGCCCACAGTGGTTGGTCGAGTCCTTTCGTTATGCTGTCTTTCTCATTCTGACTTCTGCTTCCCCCACAAGATGTAAAAGACTCTTGTGATTATATTGATCCCAACTGAATAATCTACACTCATCTCCCTAAAATCAGTTGCTTAACAACATTAATTCCATCTTCAACCGTAATTCTCTCCGTGTCCTATAACCTTACATATTCACAGGTTCTGGGAATTAGGATGTGGATGCCCTTGGGAATTACTATTTGGCTACCACAAAGGACGAGGGCAGGAGCAGTTACTGGAACTGAGAGGAAGTAGTTGTGTGGACAGGGTCACCTGGCCAAAATGTGACCTTTGCAGAGAGCCGGGTTCCCCAAACCAGACATGCATGGGAGATATCATCTGGCCACGTTTCCACTTGACCACAATGAATGGGCAAATAAAGGAAGGACTTATTTTATTGTACTGGTTGGGTAATCAATTTTGATTAGCATGAGGAACTAGAATTCATTCTGTATAAGAGATCAGTAAAAAGAATTTCCAAAATTCAGGTAACGTATTTGGATATCTCTCGGTACTTCTATGTCCTATAATTACAGTCAATACGAGTTACAGCAATCCACCAAGCGCAGGGAGAACAAGGGGCCTGAAGGGCTGGGTTACTCCACCAGGCAATCAACCTGGACCAGACTAAATGCTAGAAGGAGAGAAGGGAAGTTTAGCACGGGTGGTTCAGGAGAGAGATGATGGATGATAAATGTCTATTAAGGACTCTTGTTTTACTGACCCTCATGCCTGAATTCTCCCAGGGGATTTCAACTGTAACTGATTGGACCTATATCTCCCTCTTAGGGAAGAAGTGAGGGTGTCTTGTATGCACACAAAAACAAAACAAACCCAGAATTGCTATAATATAGCATAAGAGTCAATATAATGGGAGAGAATGAGTGCATGTGAGTGGCGCAAGGGGTGAGTTATACTGGATTCAAGTCTGTCTCCATGATGGAGCCTGCTGACACTAGCGGACGTGTACCATCAGGTTATCTGAGATGAGCGGGTCTTTCCTCTTGACCTCCACCATGCAGCTGCATTAACCATCCACAAACCTTGAGTTTCTGGCTCTTTCAACTACTTCCAGACTTGGATGAAACACCACAGTAACTCTCACTGCAGAAGGGCCACCTAACCACACTGGGAGGTGCTGGGGAATTAACTCCTGTGGCTGAAACTTGACTAACAGGAAACCAGAGATGGGAAGGAGATTGGCAGATAAAATCTTTGTCTTGGCTCTATGGCCTATACCAAAGTGTCTTTCTCTTTGCAGCCTGTTTGGAGGAGACTCCTGTGTTAAACAGACGTGCTTGCTGAGTAACATGCTCTGCCATGATCCTTGAGGCTTGTCATTAAGGGCCTTCATCTTTGTCCTTGATGTCTTCTCTGTGCACTTTCCAAGTGTAATATTAATTTTATGTGTCAATTTGGCTGGGCCCAGATATGTGGTCAAATGTTATTCGGGATGTTTTGGGGAGGGTGTTTATAAGTAACATTCAGGTTGACATTAGTAGACTGAGTAAAGCAGATGATCCTCCATAATGTGGGTGGATCCCCATTGAAGTCAGTCGACTGAGGGATAGAACAAAAGCCTGATCTCCATGAGCAAGAACTTCTGTAGCAGAGGGCCTTAGGCTTGAACTGCAGCATGGACCCTTCCCTGGGTCTCCAGCCTACAGACTTTGGATTTGCCAGTCTTCATAGTTTTATTGAGCCCACTCCTTAAAATAAATCTTTTTCTGTGTAAATATACCTCCTATTGGTTCTGTTTCTTGGGAGAACCCAGACTAATACATCAAGTAAGACTTCAGCTCTTTCATCCTTGCCTCAGCATCTGCTTTACAGAGAATGGGGCCAAGGTTCCTGTCTTTTGTGGAATGAAGGCCTCATCGCTCTCCTTAGGTGCATATTAAACTCTCAGTCTTTTAGCCTAAGGGACCTATCTCCAGGTCCAGCACTCCACTGATGGCTCTAGTTTCTTTTACTTTTGTTTTTATTTTTAGAGACAGGGTCTCACTCTGTTCCCTAGGCTGGAGCACAGTGGTGTGATGATTGCTCACATAGCCTTAATCTTCTAGACTCAAGTGATCCTCCCACCTCAGCCTCCTGAATAGCTGGGACTACAGGAGTGCACCACTACACCTGGCTAATTTTTAAACTTTTTGTAGAGACGGGATTTTGCCTTAAGTGATTCTCTCACTTCGGCCTTCCAAAGTGCTGGAATTACAGGCATGAGCCCTCATGCCTGTCCTGACTGCTCTAGTTTCATCTCACTCTTACCACATTACCTTTGGGTTCTTTATTCCTTTCTGGGACTTGAGGATTTCATATTATTTATTATGGTCCTATTATTTTATAATATAATTTCCTTTTATTAACTTCCTTTATTTCCTGCCTCAACTATATTACTTTAAATATTACTATACATTATTTAGCATATCTGTGTATTTGTAGCAGGAGGGTAACTCTGTCTACATATGCACATTGTGTGTGTATCTCATAATTCCACCATGTGCAAGGTCCATTTTCCTAGCCATTTCACTAGTGTTGACTATTTAGTTTGTTTTTCATTTTACTATGATAAATCATTTTATGGTGAATATATTTATGCAAAAAGCTCTTAGGCTTGAACTGCAGCATGGACCCTTCTGAACTAGGAGTTAGTATTACGCTCCTAGTATATTTTCCAAAAAGTAGAATCACTGCATCAAAGAATATAAACATTTAAAAATCCAAATTATTCTCAGCAATTATGCCTTCATGTGACCTCACTCCAGACATCTTGATTAAGGTGCGGCATCAACTCCTCTCTTCTTCTTTGGTCTGTTCCCTAAGGTGAATTTTTTAGATAGCTACTCTCATTCATTAAATATTTATTTTCACTAGTTTAAATCTCAGAGGGCAGAATTCTGTAAGTTCCATCTTTCTGGGGATAAGGACATCATCATGTTAATGAATAAGTATTCCACATACTCTTACCACAGTGATTGCGTTTGATTGAACCTTAACTTCATGATATGTGTGTGGACATGTTACTTCAGCTTATCAGCAAACACACACACTGCAGCAGAGTGGTTAAGAATCTGAGCTCAGGGGTCAGATGTGCCTGGATTCATATCATAGCTTTACAGCCTGCGAGCTTGTGACTTGCACACAATACGCCCTCATAGCATAACTGTTATTAGCAAGCCAACTGCCAGTTCCAATGGCCCCTGCTTGTGGCTCCCATTCCTGACAGCAGACAGGACTGTGGAGAGCTTGGCCCAGCCCCCCAGGGAACAGGGTGTCATTCCTCTTTTCTGCTTCTAATGGAGCATGGTTTATATACAGCTAAGTGGATCATAATTATTTGTTTTACTCTAACTTCATTTTAGCCTTCAAAAAGTTATTTAGTCTTTTACAAGTTTGAACATCATAGATACCACTGAAATCCCTTTGGGCAAATGCTCCTGTTCTCTAATCTCCTTTGAAATGAGTTAACTACAGTCATGAATTTAGTATTTTTCCTTCCATACCTAAAAAAAAAATGTACTCACAGAAAATGCATAGTATATGTGCAGTGTTTTACATAATTAATATCAGACTACAAATAATATTGTACTTTTTTACCAAGTGTTTTTGAATTCATTCATTTCAGTGCATATGAATCTAGTCACCCCATTTTAATACTGCATAATTTTTCATTTTATGTATATATTTCACATTTTATTTACTCACCCTTCTGTTGATCTCTGGGATTCAAGCCTAATAACTTTTGAGAGCTTTCTGATGCTTTCAAATACATTATAATATTTTGTCATTTTTCTAGTTATTAGGGGGAGAGTTGGTCCTGGCTTTGTTTTCAGGTCTTCAATCTGCAAAGCACATACACAGGAATATTTCCACAAAATTTTTTCCAACATAAAGCCACAGATGAAATGTGAATAAAAATTTCAATCCTCAAGGGAGGGAGAGAAAGAAAACAGAAGAGGAGAGGATCAACTACATTCTTTGACTGTGTTTCTGAAAAATTAAGAATTAAAATAGCCAACTCTATTAAGTACTTAATAGGTGTCAGGTACCAGTCTAGATGCTTTAAATATATTGTTATTACATTCCATTTAATCAGAACAATGCTCCCATAAAATAGGTACTATTATTATCAGTCACATACAAATAAGGGATCTGAGGTGAAATACCTTGCCCAAGCTCTCACAGGAATCATTGGTAGAACAGAGGTTCAAAGCAGAATAGTGTCTGATTCCACAGGCTTAATCACCTCAGTCTACTGCTAGGTTAAAAGTAGAATTAGAAAAAAGAACAAATACTTGTAAATGAAAAGTCAAAGAGAGAATAAGTGAATTGGAGGAGAGTGCAGGATATTTTGTAGCACAGAGGCAAATAAAACAAGAAAAGGAAGTAGACTGAAAAGCTCGAAATATGCCTACTGGATAATCTAGAAGACTAAATTACTGAGTGAAGGCAACTGGGAAGGAAGATGTAGGAAGTAAAAAGCAATGGTAATGACTGAATTTTGTAAAGTATTTTAGTAAATGTAATTAAGAATTGATAGTAAATTTCTTAATATACTTTTTGTGGTTTTTTTGTCTCATAGTAACATAACATCTCTAAGGAAATGGTATTCAAAATGGGGTGTATGCACCCCAGATGGTTAGCAAAATAGTCTCTTAGTAATAAAAAAGAAAATATTAGAACTTTCATCTTTATATTCTATTTCATTATATATATATATATATATTTGTATATATTTGAAAAGTTATACAATATGTTGATAAGGAATGCATGTCTATAATTTATAAATAAGTAAATACACTTATATTGCAGGTGTGTGCTCAAAATTCATTAATTGAGTATTTAAAAATGTTGGAGACCACAGTTCTAGGCAAAATAACATAACAAAGGATATTGGGTCAGGGGTTATTCAATGAGTAATGAAACTATGCTAACCTTCTTGTGTTTTTAAATGAAAGAATAGAAATATAGAAAAAATAAGATTTCATTAGAAAATTTTATGAGTATAGGTGGTATAAGTCACAGTACTTACTAAATTAGTATAAATATCCATAGATTCTGAACAAGCAGAAATAAAAAAAGATACAGTATAGAAAACTTTAGCAATCTGACATTAGTCAAAAAAGGAGTTAAAAAGGAAGCAAATATATAGAATAAAAATAATATGTAGAGGGACTCAAGATGGCACGATGAGAACAACCCAGGATTGAAACTCTCGGTGAATGCGCAGAGGGTGACAGGGCTACATTTCCAGATGGATCTTTGTTGCCCACAGAACGGGGAAATTCCCAGGTATAAAAGAGATGTGGGACGCCAGGCAAAGGTTTTGGCTCGTGCAGCCAGCAGCCAGTGCAGCCGGTGGCCAGCACTGTAGCAGAGCATTGTTCAACAGCGCTCTGCACAAAGCGCACTGGTCCAGGTGCCCTGTTGAACTGGCAATCTGAGACTTGAGAGGGCTGAACTTGAGACTGAACAGGACTTGGACAGTGAGCCAGGCCAGGAGATTCCAGGGAAACAGCGTTTGGGGTAGCGCAGTGGGACAAACAAAACGGCGATTCCAAACGCTCTGGGTGGGGGCACAGCTGAATCCAGGACAGTGCAGCTCCGTCGGGGAGGGGTGTCCACCATTACCGAGGCAATCCGCCCCTACTGAGGTACACACCCATTGCTGACGCAGCCTGCCGTTGCTGAGGCAACCCGCCACAACAAGAGAGACTCCACCGCAGGGCATAGCCCATGGCAGCAGGGCAGAGACTACAGCAGCACAGCAGAGCCTGCAGCAACAAGGCGAATGTCACACCAGCAGGGCGGAACCTCGGCAGACAAATAGTGACTAGACTGCCTCCTAGCTGGGCAGGACAGCACAATGGACACTGACAAAGAAAGCCCCAATCCCCCGAGACAGAGCATCTGAGAGAAAAATGAGTTCTGCTGCAGCAGAATTAAACGTAGCAGCCTAACAGCCCTGAATGAACAACAGAGCTCACAGCTCAGAAATTGAGCTCCTATAAAGTACAGACTGTCTCCTCAAGCAGCTCCCTGACCCCTCTATATCCAAAAGACTGACATTTGGCAGGCATCATCCTGGGACAAAGATAGCAGAAAAAGAAACTGGTAGCATCCCTCACTGTTCCACAGCTGCTATAGGTGTACCCCAGACAAGCAGGGCCTGGAGTGGACCTAAGCAGTCATACAGTGGAGGGGCTAGACTGGTAGAAGAAAAACCAAGTAACAGAAATACTTCATCATCAACAATCTGGGGGTCCACTCAGAGAGCCAATTGAAAAGTCAGCAACTACGCAGACGACAGGTGGATAAATCTATGAAGATGGGAAGAAACCAGGGCAAAAAAAAGGAAAACACCCGAAACCAGAACACCTCACCTCCTAGAAAGGACCAAAACTCCTCACCAGCAAGGGAACAAAGCTGGACGGAGAATGACTGTGACGAAATGACGGAATTAGACTTCAGAAGGTGGATAATGAGAAACTTTTCTGAGCTAAAAGAACATGTTTTAAATCAATGCAAAGAAACTAAGAACCTTAAAAAAAGATTTGAAAAAAGATTCAAGGAAATGATAACAAGAACGGATAACGTAGAGAGGAATATGAATGAATTGAAGGAGCTGAAAAACACAATAAGAGAACTTCAGGAAGCATGCACAAGTTTCAACAGCCGAATTGACCAAGCAGAAGAAAGAATATCAGAAGTCGAAGATCAACTCAATGAAATAAAATGAGAAACCAAGATCAGAGAAAAAAGCGCATAAAGGAATGAACAAAGTCTCCAAAAGATGTGGGACTATGTGAAGAGACCTAACCTACGTTTGATAGGTGTACCAGAATGTGACGAAGAGAATGAATTCAAGCTGGAAAATACTCTTCAAGACATTATCCAGGAAAATATCCCCCACCTAGCAAGACAGGCCCACACTCAAATGCAGAAAATACAGAGAACACCACAAAGATATTCCACAAGAAGAGCAACCCCAAGGCACATAATCGTCAGATTCAACAAGGTTGAAACAAAGGAGAAAATACTAAGGGCAGCCAGAGAGAAAGGTCGGGTCACCCACAAAGGGAAGCCCATCAGACTCACAGCAGATCTCTCGGCAGAAACACTACAAGCCAGAAGAGAGGGGGGCCAATATTCAACATCCTTAAAGAAAAGAACTTTCAACCCAGAATTTCATGTCCAGCCAAACTGAGCTTCAGAAGTGAAGGAAAAATAAAATCCTTTGCGAACAAGCAAGTACTCAGAGAGTTTGTCACCACCAGGCCTGCTTTACAGAAGCTCCTAAAAGAGGCACTACACATAGCAAGGAACAACCAGTACCAGCCATTCCAAAATCACACTAAATGCTAAAGAGCATCAACATAATGAAGAATCTACATCAACTAATGGGCAAAAAAGCCAGCTAGCATCAAAATGGCAGTATCAAATTCTCACATAACAATATTAACCCTAAATGTAAATGGACTAAATGCACCAATCAAAAGACACAGACCGGCAAATTGGATAAAAATCCAAAACCTATCAGTGCACTGTATCCAGGAAACCCATCTCACAGGCGAGGATACACAAACGCTCAAAATAAAGGGATGGAGGAAGATTGACCAAGCAAATGGAGAGCAAAAGAAAAGCAGGAGTTGCAATTCTCATCTCTGATAAAATAGATTTTAAAGCAAAAATATCAAAAGAGACAAAGAAGGACATTACATAATGGTAAAAGGAACGATACAACAGGAAGAGCTAACGATCCTAAACATATATGGACCCAATCCAGGAGCACCCAGCTACATAAGGCAAGTTCTTAATGACTTACAAAGAGACTTAGACTCCCACACAATAATAGTGGAAGACTTTAACACTTCACTGTCAATATTAGACAGATTAACCAGACAGAAAATCAACAAGGATATCCAGGGCTTGAACTCAGACCTGGAGCAAGCAAACCTGATAGATATTTACAGAGGTCTCCACCCCAAATCCACAAAATATACATTCTTCTCAGCACCATATCACACCTACTCTAAAATTGACCACATAATTGGAAGTAAAGCACTCCTCAGCAAATGCAAAACAACTGAAATCATAACAGTGTCTCAGACCATAGTGCAATCAAGTTAGAACTCAGAATTCAGAAACCCACCCAGAACCGCACAGCTTCATGGAAACTGAACAACTGGCTCTTGAATGTTGACTGGATAAACAATGAAATGAAGGCAGAAATAAAGAAGTTCTTCGAAACCAATGAGAAAAAAGACACAACATGCCAGAATCTCTGGGACACATTTTAAGCAGTCTCTAGAGAAAAATATATAGCAATAAGTGCCCATATGAGGAGAATGGAGAGATCCAAAATTGACACCCTATCATCAAAATTGAAAGAGCTAGAGAAGCAAGATCAAAACAACTCAAAACCCAGCAGAAGACAAGAAATAACTAAGATCAGAGCTGACCTGAAGGTGAATGAGACAGGAAAAACCCTTCAAAAAATCAATAAATCCAAGAGCTGGTTTTTTGAAAAGATCAACAAAATAGACAGACCACTAGCCAGATTGATTAAAAAGAAAAGAGAGAACAACCAAATAGATGCAATAAAAAATGATAAAGGGGAAATCACCACAGATTCCACAGAAATTCAAACCATCATCAGAGAATATTACGAACAACTCTATGCATGTAAACTAGTAAACCTGGAATAAATGGATAAATTCCTGGACACCTGTGTCCTCCCAAGCCTAAACCAGGAGGAAGCCGAAACTATGAATAGACCAATAACAAGGTCTGAAGTCGAGGTAGTAATTAAGAGCCTACCACACAAAAAAAAGCCCAGGTCCAGATGGGTTCACAGCTGAATTCTACCAGACACACAAAGAGGAGCTGGTACCATTCCTTCTGAAACTCTTCCAAATAATCCAAAAAGAGGGAATCCGTCCCAAATCATTTTATGAGACCAATATCATCCTGATACCAAAACCTGGCAGAGACCCAACAAGAAAAGAAAACTTCAGGCCAATATCCATGATGAACATAGATGCAAAAATCTTCAATAAAATATTGGCAAGCCGATTGCAACAGCAAATCAAAAAACTTATCCATCATGATCAAGTAGGATTTATCCTGGGGATGCAAGGCTGGTTCAACATACACAAGTCTATAAACGTAATTCACCACATAAACAGAACCAAAAAAAAAAAACCACATGATTATCTCAATAGATGCAGAAAAGGCATTCGACAAAATTCAACAGCCCTTTATGCTAAAAACCCTCAATAAACTCGGTATTGATGGAACGTATCCCAAAGTAATAAAAGCTATTTACGAGAAACCAACAGCCAATATCATACTGAATAGGCAAAAACTGGAAGCATTGCCTTTGAAATCCGGCACTAGACAAGGATGCCCTCTTTCACCACTCCTATTCAATATAGTACTGGAAGTTCTAGCCAGAGCAATCAGGCAAGAAAAAGAAATAAAGGGTATTCAAATGGGAAAGGTGGAAGCCAAATTGTCTCTATTTGCAGACGACATGATAGTATACCTAGAAGACCCCATCGTCTCAGCCCAAAAACTTCTGAAATTGATAAGCAACTTCAGCAAAGTCTCAGGATATAAAATCAATGTGCAAAAATCACGGGCATTTCTCTACATCAATAACAGACTTAAAGAAAGCCGAATCAAGAATGAACTGCCATTCACAATTGCTACAAAAAGAATAAAATACCTAGGAATATAACTCACAAGAAACGTAAGGGACCTCTTCAAGGAAAACTACAAACCACTGCTCAACGAAATCAGAGAGGACACAAACAAATGGAGAAACATTCCATGTTCATGGTTAGGAAGAATTAATATCATGAAAATGGCTATACTGCCCAAAGTAATTTACAGAATCAACGCTATCCCCATCAAGCTACCATTGACTTTCTTCACAGAACTGGAAAAAACCACCATGAACTTCATATGGAACCAAAAGAGAGCCCGCATAGCCAAGTCAATTCTAAGCAAAAAGAACACAGTGGGGGGCATCACACTACCAGATTTCAAACTATACTACAAGGCTACAGTAATCAAAACAGCATGGTAGTGGTACCAAAACAGAGATATAGATCCATGGAACAAAACAGAGGCATAGGAGGCAACACAACATATCTACAACCATATAATCTTTGATAAACCTGACAAAAACAAGCAATGGGGAAAAGATTCCCTGTTTAATAAATGGTGTTGGGAAAACTGGCTAGCCATGTGCAGAAAGCAGAAACTGGACCCCTTCCTGACACCTTACACTAAAATTAACTCTAGATGGATTAAAGACTTCAACATAAGACCTGGCATAAAAACCCTCGAAGAAAAGCTAGGCAAAACCATTCAGGACATAGGAGTAGGCAAGGACTTCATGAACAAAACACCAAAAGCATTGGCAACAAAAGCCAAAATAGACAAATGGGACCTAATGAAACTCCACAGCTTCTGCACGGCAAAAGAAACAGTCACTAGAATGAATCGGCAACCAACAGAATGGGAAAAAATGTTTGCAGTTTACCCATCTGACAAAGGGCTGATATCCAGAATTTACAAAGAACTCAAACAGATTTACAGGAAGAAAACAAACGAGCCCGTTCAAAAGTGGGCAAAGGATATGAACAGACACTTTACGAAAGAAGACATATATGAGGCCGAAAATCATATAAAAAAATGCTCATCGTCACTGGTCATCAGAGAGATGCATATCAAAACCACACTGAGATACCATCTCACGCCAGTTAGAATGGCGATCATTAAAAAAATCTGGAGACAACAGATGCTGGAGAGGATGTGGAGAAAAAGGAACACTTTTACACTGTTGGTGGGAGTGTAAATTAGTTCAACCATTGTGGAAGAGAGTGTGGCGATTCCTCAAGGCCCTAGAAATAGAAATTCCATTTGACCCAGCAATCCCATTACTGGGTATATATCCAAAGGACTATAAATCGTTCTACTATAAGGACACATGTACACGAATGTTCATTGCAGCACTGTTTACAATAGCAAAGACCTGGAATCAACCCAAATGCCCATCGATGATAGACTGGACTGGGAAAATGTGGCACATATACACCATGGAATATTATGCAGCAATCAGAAATGATGAGTTCGTTTCCCTTATAGGGACATGGATGAATCTGGAGAACATCATTCTCAGCAAACTGACAGAAGAACAGAAAATGAAATACTACATATTCTCACTCATAGGCGGGTGATGAAAAATGAGAACACATGGACACACGGAGGGGAGTACTACAATGGACACACGGAGGGGAGTACTAAACACTGGGGTCTATTGGGGGGAAAAGGGCAGGGCCAGCGGCAGGGGGGAGCAGGGGAGGGATAGCCTGGAGAGAAATGCCAAATGTGGGTGAAGGGGAGAAAGGAAGCAAAACACACTGCCATGTGTGTACCTATGCAACTGTCTTGCATGTTCTTCACATTTACCCCAAAACCTAAAATGCAATAAAAAATTAAAAAAAAATAATGTGTAGTAGGTTGAATGATGGGCCCCAAAATATATGTCCACTGTCTAATCTCTGAAACTTGTAAATGAGACTTTATTTGGAAAAAAGGTTTTTACACCTGTAATGAAGAATTCCAAGATGATAATATTTTTGGTTATCTACGTGGGCCTTAAATCCAATGACAAATGTTCTTAAAAAGACACACAGAGGAGTGACACACAGAGAGAGGCATTGGCCAGGTGAAGACAGGGGCAGAGTCTGCGGAGATGCAGTCATGAACCCGGGAATGCCGACAGCCACCAGAAACTGCATGAGGCAAGGAATGGCATCTCCCCCAGAGCCTCTAGAGAGAGCACAGACCTGCCAACAGCTTAATTTCAGACTTTCACCTTCCAGAACTTCAACAGAATAAATTTATGTTGTTTGAAGCCACCCAGTTTGTGGTAATTTGTTACAGCAGCCCTAGGAAGCTAATATAGATGGTAATAGAAAGCAATAAAAATGTGGTAGAAATAAATCCAAATTTATCAGTAACCATACTAATGAGTACCAAATTTATCAGTAAGCATACTAAATGAGTAGATGAATTCATCTATTAGAAGACTATCAGATTGGATTAAATGAAGGAATACAAAACTCAATGATAAGACATGGAGAAAAAAGTGATTGCAAAGATTGTAAATAAAAGAATGAAAAAAGATATACAGGGAAATTGTGACCCAAAAGTAAACTGTGTTAACTATTAATATCGGATTACACAAACTTGAAGACAATAAAGAATTAATGGGAACAAAATGGGACAGTACATAATTATATAGGGAAGGATCCACCAAGAGGACCTTATTTGTAAGTAAAGTTAAAATACAAATAACAAGCTAAAGGAAAATATTTGCAACTTATATTATAGGCTAAGGGCTAATTTTCTTAATGCATAAGGAATTTCTACACATCAATAAGAAAAAGATAACGATCCTTGGGAAAATGGGCAAGAGATATGAATAAGTGTTCACAGAAAAGAAAAAACCAAATGGTTCATAAATGTATGGAAAAAAGCTCAATCTCACTAGTAATGAAAGAAAAACAGTTATAAGCTATGCTGAGATATCATTTTAAAGTTATGAGATCGATAAAGATCCAATACGTTGATTAAATGCTGGGTTAGCCAGTGTTAAAGCTGTGATGGAACAGGCCCTCTCACACATTGCTAGTGGCAGGGCAAACTGGGACAACAATATATGGAGGACAATTTGGCAATGGCTAATAAAATGACAAAAACCTTTTGATGTACCAATTTCACTTCTCCCTATTTGCTGTGATCTGAATGTTTGTGTCCCCCCAGGCTGAATGTTAAAATCCTATTTGGGGAGGTGATTAGGCCATGAGGGCAGAGCCTTCAGGCATGAGACAAGTGCCCTCATAAAATGGCCCAAGGGAGCTTGTTTGTCCCTTCCACCAATGGAGGACACAGCGAAAAGGTACCATCTATGAATCAGAAGGTGGATTTCACCAGACACCAAATCTACCAGATCTTAGATTTCCCAGCTTCCAGAATAATGAGCAAATACACTTCCGTTGTGTATAAGCCACCCAGCTTATGGTATTTTATTATAGCAGCCCAAATGGATGAAGACAAGTCATCCAGCAGATACTCATGAGCAAAATGATGAATGACAAATATTAATCTCACTACTATTTATAAAAGAAAGAGTTTGATCACAATATAGTAAATATCCATAAAATATAAATGCTACTTGTAATTATTAAAGAGAAAGAGGGATTTCAGCGTACACTGACTCATAATGATCCCCTAAGTGAAAAAAAGAATGAGCACAATGATGTGCACGATATACTGTACTTTTAGTTAAAATTAGTTAAGTACCATTTATGAATGTCTGTATATAAATATGCATTTGCTCAGACCTGCACAAAATCTTTCTGGAAAGATACATAAAAAACTGGGAACATTGGTTGCCACTGGTGAGGAGGACTGATAGGCTTCCAGAGAGGAGTGGGAAGGTGACTGAAAAACAACCACCCAACCAAACCAACCACCACCAACACCACCCAGTCAGCCCACCTCTACCATCCTCTTATCTCCATAGGAAGAAGAACCAATAGAGATGATTAGTAAAACTAAAAGCTGGTTCTTTAAAAATGACTAGTGAAATAGACAAACCTCTGTGAAAACCTGATCAGGGAAAAGAGAAAATACACAAATAATGTCTGGTGAGGTGTGTTAATTCTCTGTCCCCACCTATCGTGTGTCAGCGTTGTGAATTAATGCCATGTCATAGAGAACAGGCAAAGGAATAGGTTTAATTGGGAAATGGGACACTTACAAGGCTGAGTCATCAAGAGAAGCTGTCTCCCTTCATCCCATAAACAGCAGGCTGGGTCTTGCTATGCCCACAGTGGGGGTCTGCATTGCACCACAGGGTCTTCTTCTCCTGGTCACCCTCCCTTCTTAAAAGAGCGAACTTGAGAGCAGCCTTATCAGTGGGAAAATAAATAGACTGGCATCAAGAACAGTGGAGAAAATTTAAAATCATTAAAAAAATTAAATAAATAGTTAAACTCTGTGTGTCTCTCTCTCTCCTCTCAATTAAAAAAAAAACTAGGATGAGATGGTTTTATAGATGTCTTTTACAAACCAGAAATTGATTTTTTTTTTAAGAGACAAGGTCTTGCTCTGTCACCCAGGCTGGAGCACAGTGGTGTGATCACAGCTCACTGTAGCCTCAACTTCCCATGTTCAGGCAATCCTCCTGTCTCAACCTCCCAAGTAGCTGGGACCACAGGTGCATGCCACCATGCCTGGATAATTTAAAAGAACTTTTTTTAGAGATGGGGTCTTGCTGTGTTGTCCAGGCTGGTCTCAAATTTCTGGGCTCAAGCAATCCTCCTACCTTGGCCTCCCAAAGTGCTGGGACTACAGGCATGAGCCACTATGCCTAAAAGAGAGAGAGAGAGAACTGCTCAACTTATTTGCATCCTATACATTTTGATACATTGTGTTTTCATTTTCATTTAATTAGAATATTTCTAATTTCCTTTGTGACTTCTTTTTTATGCATGAGTACTTAGCAGTGTGTTGTTTAATTTCCAGGTATTTAGAGATTTTCGAAATATCTTTGTTGTTTACTTATAGTTTAATCCTGTTGAGGCCAGAGAACATACTTGTAAAATTTTAAATTTGTTGGGATTTGTTTTGTGGCCTTAGATATGATCTACCATGATGAATGTTCCATGCATGCTTGGGAAAAACAAATGCCAGTTTGGTCAAGTTGGTTGATAGTGTTGTTTGGGTCTTCCACATACTCAGTGATGTTTATGTTCACGTATTCTATCAACTACTGACAGAGGAGTGTGTTGAAGTCTTCAACTGTAAATATACAGATTTTCCTATTTCTGCTTTTAGTCTTGTTTTTACTTTATCTATTTTGAAACTCTGTTTTTAGATGCTTGCACATTTAGGATAGTTACATCTTTTTGATAATTTGATCCTTTTTCATTATGTATTATTCCTCTTTATCCCTGGTAATATTCTTTGTTCTAAAGTCTGTTTGGTTTGATGGTAATATAGCTCCTCCAGCTTTCTTCTGATAAGTGGAAACCGTGCACACAGAAGATCTTTGTGAGAAGTTTTTCTGTAAAAGGAGGGAGAAAAATGAGATGGTAGCTGAGGGCAGCATATATTAAGGGATTATGTTTTTTAAATATAGGAAATATACAGAGTGTTTGCATGCTGATGAGAATGATCCAGTAAAGAATAGTATCCTGAGGAGGTGTGAGAAAGGATAGGACCCGGGGAAAAAGTGGAGTGTTGGTTTTACACAGGAACACTGACAGTTTATCCACTGTACTAGAAGGAAAAGCAGAGAATTTGTAATGCATTAAGGGGATTGGTAATACTTTTTAGATTGCTTCTATAATCTCAGTGCAATAAGAAACAAGGTCATCAGCTAAGTGAGGAAGTAGAAGGTGTTGGAAGTTTGAGAAAACAGGAGACGTTATAATTGTCTTTAAGAGTATAAAAGAGTGAATTGACCCAGGAAATGAAGCAGGATTGAAGGGCAGCACTAAAGTCCCTCCTAAGGTCAGTGGTCATGAATTTTTTTTTTTTTTAATTTTTATTGGATTTTAGGTTTTGGGGTACATGAGCAGAGCATGCAAGACAGTTGCGTAGGAACACACATGGCAGTGTGCTTTGCTTTTCTTCTCCCCTTCACCCACATTTGGCATTTCTCCCCAGGCTATCCCTCCCCACCTCCTCCTCCCACTGGCCCTCCCCTTTTCCCCCCAATAGACCCCAGTGTTTAGTACTCCCCTTTCTGTGTCCATGTGTTCTCATTTTTCATCACCCACCTATGAGTGAGAATATGCGGTGTTTCATTTTCTGTTCTTGTGTCAGTTTGCTGAGGATGATGTTTTCCAGATTCATCCATGTCCCTACAAACGACACGAACTCATCATTTCTGATTGCTGCATAATATTCCATGGTGTATATGTGCCACATTTTTCCAATCCAGTCTATTATCAATGGGCATTTGGGTTGATTCCAGGTCTTTGCTATTGTAAACAGTGCTGCAATGAACATTCGTGTACATGTGTCCTTATAGTAGAACGATTTATAGTCTTTTGGATATCTACCCAGTAATGGGATTGCTGGGTCAAATGGAATTTCTATTTCTAAGGCCTTGAGGAATCGCCACACTGTCTTCCACAATGGTTGAACTAATTTACACTCCCACCAACAGTGTAAAAGTGTTCCTTTTTCTCCACATCCTCTCCAGCATCTGTTGTCTCAGATTTTTTAATGATCACCATTCTAACTGGCGTGAGATGGTATCTCAATGTGGTTTTGATTTGCATCTCTCTGATGACCAGTGATGATGAGCATTTTTTCATATGATTGTTGGCCTCATATATGTCTTCTTTCATAAAGTATCTTTTACCCAGCTTCTTCCTTCCAGATATAAACTCTGGGAAAATCTCACACATGTGTGGTGCAAGGAGATGTGCACAGGATATTTATGGCAGCATTATGTGTAATAGAAAAGAAAACAACCTAAATGTCCATCAACAGGAAAGTAGCTAAGTAGATTGTGTACAGTCACGCAATGAGAATATTCCATGGTGGTGCAAATGAAGGAACTAGAGATGCGTATGTTGCGGGTCTATTCCAAAAACATAAGGTTGCTGAAAATCAGTAAGTTGCATAATGATAGATACAATGTGATAAAACCACCTTTGGTACAGTTTAAAACAGATTCAAAATGTAGTAAAAAGGTCAAAAAATGTAAAAGTGTAAAAATTACAACTTCTGAACAGTAGCCACCTCTAGGGAGGGCAGAGAGAGGAACATGGAATCTGGAAGAAGCACAAAAGGGAGGTTCTGTTCAATTTGTAAGGATTTATTTATTTATTTGTTTATTTTGAGATGGAGTCTCACTCTGTTGCCCAGGCTGGAGTGCAGTGGTGCAATCTTGGTTCGCCTCTGTCTCCCAGGTTTAAGTGATTCTCATACTTCAGCCTCCCAGGTAGGTGGGATTACAGGCACACATCATCACGCCTGGTTAATTATTTATTTATTTATTTTGTATTTTTAATAGAGACAGGCTTTTGCTATGTTGGTCAGGCTGGTCTTGAACTCCTGGACTCAAGTGATCTGCCGGCCTTGGCCTCCCAAAGGGCTGGGATTACAGGTGTGAGCCACTGGGCTTATAATGTTTTATTTCTTAATAAAGTTAGAAAACATAAGGCAAAATGTTAATATTTGTTAAATGTGGGTGTTGGCTATAGTATACTATTCTTCTCCATACATTCAAAATAAATATTTCACAATAGAAGTCTGTGGCATAGATAGGGATGACAGCACTCTCGAAGAACAGCTAAACACATTTTATTTTATTTTTATTTATTTATTTGTTTTTAATTTTTTTATTGGATTATAGGTTTTGGGGTACATGAGCAGAGCATGCAAGACAGTTGCGTAGGTACACACATGGCAGTGTGCTTTGCTTTTCTTCTCCCCTTCACCCACATTTGGCATTTCTCCCCAGGCTATCCCTCCCCACCTCCCCCTCCCACTGGCCCTCCCCTTTTCCCCCCAATTGACCCCAGTGTTTAGTACTCCCCTTTCTGTGTCCATGTGTTCTCATTTTTCATCACCCACCTATGAGTGAGAATATGCGGTGTTTCATTTTCTGTTCTTGTGTCAGTTTGCTGAGGATGATGTTCTCCAGATTCATCCATGTCCCTACAAACGACACGAACTCATCATTTCTGATTGCTGCATAATATTCCATGGTGTATATGTGCCACATTTTTCCAATCCAGTCTATTATCAATGGACATTTTGGTTGATTCCAGGTCTTTGCTATTGTAAACAGTGCTGCAATGAACATTCGTGTACATGTGTCCTTATAGTAGAATGATTTATAGTCTTTCGGATATCTACCCAGTAATGGGATTGCTGGGTCAAATGGAATTTCTATTTCTAAGGCCTTGAGGAATCGCCACACTGTCTTCCACAATGGTTGAACTAATTTACACTCCCACCAACAGTGTAAAAGTATTCCTTTTTCTCCACATCCTCTCCAGCATCTGTTGTCTCCAGATTTTTTAATGATCGCCATTCTAACTGGCGTGAGATGGTATCTCAATGTGGTTTTGATTTGCATCTCTCTCATGACCAGTGACGATGAGCATTTTTTCATATGACTGTTGGCCTTATATATGTCTTCTTTCATAAAGTATCTGTTCATATCCTTTGCCCATTTTTGAATGGGCTTGTTTGTTTTTTTCCTGTAAATCTGTTTGAGTTCTTTCTAAATTCTGGATATCAGCCCTTTGTCAGATGGGTAGACTGCGAAAATTTTTTCCCATTCTGTTGGTTGCCGATCCACTCTAGTGACTGTTTCTTTTGCCGTGCAGAAGCTGTGGAGTTTCATTAGGTCCCATTTGTCTATTTTGGCTTTTGTTGCCAATACTTTTGGTGTTTTGTTCATGAAGTCCTTGCCTACTCCTATGTCCTGGATAGTTTTGCCTAGATTTCCTTCTAGGGTTTTTATGGTGCTGGGTCTTATGTTTAAGTCTTTAATCCATCTAGAGTTAATTTTAGTGTAAGGTGTCAGGAAGGGGTCCAGTTTCTGCTTTCTGCACATGGCTAGCCAGTTTTCCCAACACCGTTTGTTAAACATGGAATCCTTGCCCCATTGCTTGTTTTTGTCAGGTTTATCAAAGATTGTATAGTTGTATGTATGTTGTGTTGCCTCCAGTGCCTCTGTTTTGTTCCATTGGTCTATATCTCTGTTTTGGTACCAGTACCATGCTGTTTTGATTACTGTAGCCTTGTAGTATAGTTTGAAATCCGGTAGTGTGATGCCCCCCGCTGTGTTCTTTTTGCTTAGAATTGACTTGGCTATGCGGGCTCTCTTTTGGTTCCATATGAAGTTCATGGTGGTTTTTTCCAGTTCTGTGAAGAAAGGCAATGGTAGCTTGATGGGGATAGCGTTGATTCTGTAAATTACTTTGGGCAGTATAGCCATTTTCATGATATTAATTCTTCCTAACCATGAACATGGAATGTTTCTCCATCTGTTTGTGTCCTCTCTGATTTCGTTGAGCAGTGGTTTGTAGTTCTCCTTGAAGAGGTCCCTTACGTTCCTTGTGAGTTGTATTCCAAGGTATTTTATTCTTTTTGTAGCAATTGCGAATGGCAGTTCGCTCTTGATTTGGCTTTCTTTAAGTCTGTTATTGGTGTAGACGAATGCTTGTGATTTTTGCACATTGATTTTATATCCTGAGACTTTGCTGAAGTTGTTTATCAGTTTCAGGAGTTTTTGGGCTGAGGCAATGGGGTCTTCTAGGTATACTATCATGTCGTCTGCAAATAGAGACAATTTGGCTTCCACCTTTCCTATTTGAATACCCTTTATTTCTTTTTCTTGCCTGATTGCTCTGGCTAGAACTTCCAGTACTATATTGAATAGGAGTGGTGAGAGAGGGCATCCTTGTCTAGTGCCAGATTTCAAAGGGAATGCTTCCAGTTTTTGCCCATTCAGTATGATATTGGCTGTTGGTTTGTCATAAATAGCTTTTATTACTTTGAGATACGTTCCATCAATACCGAGTTTATTGAGGGTTTTTAGCATAAAGGGCTGTTGAATTTTGTCAAATGCCTTCTCTGTGTCAATTGAGATAATCATGTGGTTTTTGTTTTTGGTTCTGTTTATGTGGTGAATTACGTTGATAGACTTGCGTATGTTGAACCAGTCTTGCATCCCCGGGATGAATCCTACTTGATCCTGATCAATAAGTTTTTTGATTTGCTGTTGCAATCGGCTTGCCAATATTTTATTGAAGATTTTTGCATCTATGTTCATCATGGATATTGGCCTGAAGTTTCCTTTTCTCGTTGGGTCTCTGCCGGGTTTTGGTATCAGGATGATGTTGGTCTCATAAAATGATTTGGGAAGGATTCCCTCTTTTTGGATTGTTTGAAATAGTTTTAGAAGGAATGGTACCAGCTCCTCCTTGTGTGTCTGGTAGAATTCGGCTGTGAACCCGTCTGGACCTGGGCTTTTTTTGTGTGGTAGTCTCTTAATTGCTGCCTCAACTTCAGACCTTGTTATTGGTCTATTCATAGTTTCGGCTTCCTCCTGGTTTAGGCTTGGGAGGACACAGGAGTCCAGGAATTTATCCATTTCTTCCAGGTTTACTAGTTTATGCGCATAGAGTTGTTTGTAATATTCTGTGATGATGGTTTGAATTTCTGTGGAATCTGTGGTGATTTCCCCTTTATCATTTTTTATTGCATCTATTTGGTTGTTCTCTCTTTTATTTTTAATCAATCTGGCTAGTGGTCTGTCTATTTTGTTGATCTTTTCAAAAAACCAGCTCTTGGATTTATTGATTTTTTGAAGGGTTTTTCGTGTCTCAATCTCCTTCAGCTCAGCTCTGATCTTAGTTATTTCTTGTCTTCTGCTGGGTTTTGAGTTTTTTTGATCTTGCTCCTCTAGCTCTTTCAATTTTGATGATAGGGTGTCAATTTTGGATCTCTCCATTCTCCTCATATGGGCACTTATTGCTATATACTTTCCTCTAGAGACTGCTTTAAATGTGTCCCAGACGTTCTGGCACGTTGTGTCTTCGTTCTCATTGGTTTCGAAGAACTTCTTTATTTCTGCTTTCATTTTGTTGTTTACCCAGTCAACATTCAAGAGCCAGTTGTTCAGTTTCCATGAAGCTGTGTGTTTCTGGGTCGGTTTCTGAATTCTGAGTTCTAACTTGATTGCACTATGGTCTGAGAGGCTGTTTGTTATGATTTCTGTTGTTTTGCATTTGTTGAGCAGTGCTTTACTTCCAATTATGTGGTCAATTTTAGAGTAGGTGTGATGTGGTGCTGAGAAGAATGTGTATTCTGTGGATGTGGGGTGGAGAGTTCTGTAAATGTCCACCAGGTTTGCTTGCTCCAGGTCTGAGTTCAAGCCCTGGGTATCCTTGTTGATTTTCTGTCTGGTTGATCTGTCTAGTATTGACAGTGGAGTGTTAAAGTCTCCCACTATTATTGTGTGGGAGTCTAAGTCCTTTTGTAAGTCATTAAGAACTTGCCTTATGTATCTGGGTGCTCCTGTGTTGGGTCCATATATGTTTAGGATCGTTAGCTCTTCTTGTTGTATCGATCCTTTTACCATTATGTAATGGCCTTCTTTGTCTCTTTTGATCTTTGTTACTTTAAAGTCTATTTTATCAGAGATGAGAATTGCAGCTCCTGCTTTTTTTTGCTTTCCATTAGCTTGGTAAATCTTCCTCCATCCCTTTATTTTGAGCCTTTGTGTATCCTTGCCTGTGAGATGGGTTTCCTGGATACAGCACACTGATGGGTTTTGGATTTTTATCCAATTTGCCAGTCTGTGTCTTTTGATTGGTGCATTTAGTCCATTTACATTTAGGGTTAATATTGTTATGTGTGAATTTGATACTGCCATTTTGATGCTAAGTGGCTGTTTTGCCGGTTAGTTGTTGTAGATTCTTCATTATGTTGAAGCTCTTTAGCATTCAGTGTGATTTTGGAATGGCTGGTACTGGTTGATCCTTTCTATGTGTAGTGCCTCTTTTAAGAGCTCTTGTAAAGCAGGCCTGGTGGTGACAAAATCTCTGAGTACTTGCTTGTTCGCAAAGGATTTTATTCTTCCTTCACTTCTGAAGCTCAGTTTGGCTGGATATGAAATTCTGGGTTGAAAGTTGTTTTCTTTAAGAATGTTGAATATTGGCCCCCACTCTCTTCTGGCTTGTAGTGTTTCTGCCGAGAGATCTGCTGTGATTCTGATGGGCTTCCCTTTGTGGGTGACCCGACCTTTCTCTCTGGCTGCCCTTAGTATTCTCTCCTTTATTTCAACCCTGTTGAATCTGACGATTATGTGCCTTGGGGTTGCTCTTCTAGCGGAATATCTTTGTGTTGTTCTCTGTATTTCCTGCAATTGAGTGTTGGCCTGTCTTGCTAGGTGGGGGAAGTTTTCCTGGATGATGTCCTGAAGAGTATTTTCCAGCTTGGATTCATTCTCTTCGTCCCCTTCTGGTACACCTATCAAACGTAGGTTAGGTCTTTTCACATAGTCCCACATTTCTTGGAGACTTTGTTCATTCCTTTTTGCGTTTTTTTTCTCTGATCTTGGTTTCTCGTTTTATTTCATTGAATTGGTCTTCGACTTCAGATATTCTTTCTTCCGCTTGGTCAATTGGGCTATTGAAACTTGTGTTTGCTTCGCGAAGTTCTCGTATTGTGTTTTTCAGCTCCTTTAATTCATTCATATTCCTCTCTAAGGTATCCATTCTTGTTATCATTTCCTCGAATCTTTTTTCAAATCTTTTTTCAAGTTTCTTAGTTTCTTTGCATTGATTTAATACATGATCTTTTAGCTCACAAAAGTTTCTCATTATCCATCTTCTGAAGTCTAATTCCGTCATTTCGTCACAGTCATTCTCCGTCCAGCTTTGCTCCCTTGCTGGTGAGGAGTTTTGGTCCTTTCTAGGAGGCGAGGTGTTCTGGTTTCGGGTGTTTTCCTCCTTTTTGCGCTGGTTTCTTCCCATCTTTGTGGATTTGTCCGCTGGTCATCTGCGTAGTTTCTGACTTTTCATTTGGGTCTCTGAGTGGACACCCAGAATGTTGATGATGAAGTATTTCTGTTGCTTTGTTTTCCTTCTACCAGTCTAGCCCCTTCCCTGTACGACTGCTGAGGTCCGCTCCAGACCCTGCTTGTCTGGGGTGCACCTCTAGTAGCTGTGGCACAGCGAGGGATGCTACCAGTTTCTTTTTCTGCTCTCTTTGTCCCAGGATGATGCCTGCCTAATGTCAGTCTTTTGGATATAGAGGGGTCAGGGAGCTGCTTGAGGAGACAGTTTGTACTTTAATAGGGGTTTAATTGCTGAGCTGTGCACTCTGTTGTTCATTCAGGGCTGTTAGGCTGCTATGTTTGATTCTACTGCAACAGAGCTCATTAAAAAACCCCCCCTTTTTTTTTTTTAAATGATCTGTGTTGAGGGGTTTGGGCTTTATTTTTGGATGTCCGATCAGGTGTCCTGCCCAGCTAGAAGGCAGACTAGCCACTCTTTGGCTGCCAAGGCTCCGCCCTGCTGTTGTGTGATTCGTGCTGTTCCTGCTGGCTCTGCTGTGGTCTCCGCCACGCCCTGCGGCGGAGTCTCTTTGTTGTAGCGTGTTGCCTCAGCAACGGCAGGCTGCGTCAGGAGTGGGCGTGTATCTCAGTAAAGACGGGTTGCCTCAGCAACGGCTGGCTGCGTCAGCAATGGGCGTGTATCTCCGTTGGGGCTGGTTGCCTCGGCAACGGCTGGCTGCGTCAGCAGTGGGCGTGTATCTCAGTTGGGGCGGGTTGCCTCGGTAGTGGTGGGCGCCCCTCCCCCACAGAGCGTCTCGGACCGTCTGCTCGGGATAGTTTGAAATCGCGGTTTTGTTCGTCCCACTGGGTATCCCAATTCCTGCAATCCCCTGGGCTGGGCTACTGTCCAAGTCTCGTTCAGTCTCAAGTCCAGCCCTCTCAAATCTCAGGTTGCCGGTTCAACAGGGCACCCAGACAAGCACGCCCTGTGGGGATTGCTGGGTAGGGCCGGCCGCCGCAGCCCCGGCTGCCGGCTTCGCCAGGCAGACCTACTGCCTGGCGTCCCGTGTCTTTTTTATACTTGGGAGTTTCCCCGTTCTGTGGGCAACAAAGGTCAGTCTGGAAATGCCGCTCTGACTCACCGTTTGCAGATTCAACGAGAAGAGCTCCAATCCTGGGTTGTTCTCACAGCGCCATCTTGAGTCGTAAAACCGCTAAACACATTTTAAAAACGCATGTAACCGCACTGTTGAATGTCAGCCTGTCAGTTTGCAAGCATTTCTAGAGCACCTAGAAGTTGTATAACAGTGCTGTCTGTATTAGGACATCTGCAGAGAATGAGCGGAATTTCAAAACAGATGACAGAAATATGAACAGGCCACTCGTGGAAAGTTACAATGCATCATGACAAACATTCCTCAAGAGGAGTCGGAGATAGTGCTGGTGGCTTGATCTAGAATAGGTTGAATTTGATAAAAACTTACTAAGCTATTTCCCAGTGGCTGTAGCTCTCCAGTAGTTTAGTGACTCTGCTTTGCTTTGGGTACATACCTCTCTTTTTATTGTGTGATATATAAATATTTAACAAATAGATATCGATGGTCTTCTAAGTGCTGGGCAATGCACACACATACACGAGTGCACACACACACAAACATGCACATACAGACACATACACACACACACACACACACGCATGACCCAATTACTCTCTACTCCTTCTCCAAGGTCCTCTCCCTCTTACTGAAACTATCACTCCATGCCTCCTCTGTGTTCTCTTTGGAAATAGAAAACACCTGAATTCCTTCAGGATCGTTTGTTACCAGGAACCCAGCTGGGGCAGCTTAGGAGGCAGAATATTGCTTTATGAGGCATCGTTCAGGGATACTACAGGTGGCTTTAAGGACATTATAATTTGCTTAGTTTTTTTTTTTTTTTTTTCCTGAGATGAAGTCTTGCTCTGTCACCCAGGCTTGAGTGCAGTGGTGCGATCTCAGCTCACTGCAACCTCTGTCTCCTGGGTTCAAGCAATTCTGCCTCAGCCTCCTGAGTAGCAGGGATTACACACGTGTGTCACCACACCTGGCTAATTTTTCTAATTTTAGTAGAGACGGGTTTTCACTATCTTGGCCAGGCTGGTCTTAAACTCCTGACCTTGTGATCCACCTGCCTCAGTCTCCCAAAGTACTAGTATTAGAGGCCTGAGCCACCACACTGGCCTGCTTAGATGTTTTAACGACTCAACAAACGGCTTGGGAGCGTGGTGAGAAAGGAACAGGGTGAGCTTAAAAGGAGTGTTTGAAAGACAAGAGGGAATGGGCTAGAACTCTCATGTAACAGAATACTCAGGGCTATCTGCACAGCTCCAGGACTGCGGCAGCCCTGGGCTTCTGCTCAGGAATCCGAGGTAAGCACTTGAGTTTGGAGGTCCCAGGTAGGTATTTCTGTTTCCTGCAGGGGTCCCCCTGGAGACAATGGGCTGTTGAGACTGGAGAGGCCAGAGTCCTCTAGGAGACACATATCTTTTCTTAGCACAGCCCTTGTTTGGAAAGGTTAAGATTGGCTCCCAGAGGACCCAGTGGTCAGTAATATCTATTGGTCACCACTAGGAGTGCCAGAGAGTAGACAGGGGCAGTCTTAAGGCCTGGACTCAAATCCTAATCAGAGGAAGTGCTGACTTCCTTATTTCTTTTGTCCCCAGAGATAAAAGGTCAAATCCCTATTCCCTGCCAAAGACACCAGTGGGCTGAGCTATCCCCACTCTTAGAGACCCTGGGCTTTGCTCCTTGGGTGAGGAAGGCTCCCCAGGATTAGGGATGGGAGTGATGAGAGGGTTCTGCCTGGGGCTATCCTGTGAATTCTGCTGTCTTGGAAGCATGTCTAATGGTTTCTGCTATGAAATTGGAACATATTAATTCAGAAAATTTAAGAATAGCCCAATTTTTATACAAAAGCTCTAAGTGCACAGCTAATTTAAAGTTGTGAAATTTTAATAATAGATTTTACCATTCACAACTTTAATAATCATTGCCAAATTCTACATTTAAAGCTTAAGAAACAGACTTTGAAAATTCTCTGAGCTGTGTGTGGTTGGTCATTTTAAAATAACAGGTAGCTCATGCCTGTAATCCCAACACTTTGAGAGGCCAAGATGGGAGGATTGATTGAGCCCAGGAGTTCAGACCAGCCTGGACAATATAATGAGACCCTGTCTCTCCAGAAAAATAAAATTTTAAAAAAATTAGCCAGGCGTGGTGGCATGCACCTGTGGTCCTAGTTACTTGGGAGGCTGAGGCAGGAGGATCACCTGAGCTTGGGAGGTTGAGGCTGCAGTGAGCTGAGATCATGCCACTGAACTCCAGCCTAGATGACAAAATAAGACCCTGTTTCAAAAGCAAACAAACAAAAACAAGAGAGCGAGTGAGAGAATTGTTGTATTTCTAATCTCTTAAAATTTATATAAAAAGAAAAAAACCCAAAACTTTTAGTTTTGTAATAATTGTAGATTTGTGAAAGTTGCAAATGTAAGAGAGAGAATTCCTGTATATCTTTCACCCAGCTTCCCTTAATGTTAATATCTTATATAAAAAATGGTACATGTATCAAAACTAAGAAATCAACACTGGTACATTATTACAAGTAAACTATATACTTTTATTAATATTGCACCAATTTTTTCTCTAATGTCCTATATTGTTCAAATATCCAATGTAGGATAATACATTGTTTAATCCTTGTGTCGCCACAGTTTTTTCCCTATCCATGACATTTTTCATGGCCTTAACAGTTTTGAAGAGGATTGGGCTGGGTGTTGCAGAACATTACTCAGTTTGGGTTTGTGGGATGTATTTCTCATGATTGGATGGTAGGATGAGTTTTGGGGAAATGGTACAGAGAGAAGTGCCCTTATCTCATCATATGGAGGAGTACATGGGATCAGCATGACTTACATAGTGATGTTTAGCTTCATCACTTGGTTAGGGAAGTGTCTGCCAGGTTTCTCCACTGTAAAGTTACTATTTTCCCCTTCTTTGAAAGTGAGACTCCAAGTCCAGCCCATCTTCAAGGCGCAGAAGATGGGATTAAGCTCCACCTACAAGGGGAAGTATCTTCATGTATTATTTGGAATTTTTCTATAGAGATTTGTTTCTTCTCACCCATTTAGTTATTTATTGAATCTTTAAAAAAAATATGAACACATATTTATTTTATCCTTTAGATTGAAATCCATTAATGTTTTACTTACTTTGTTGCTCAAATTGTTCCAGCCTTGGATATAGAAACATCTTTTTGTTTGGCTCCAGTGCCCTGATGCCAGGCCTCCATTCTTTTGGGATTTTAGAATGTTTGTTGGTTTGTTGAGCACTTCCTTACTTTCTGGTACTACAAGACCTCCAGGATCATCTCGTATTTTCCCTGTCCCAGCCCTAGAATCAGCCATTTCTCCAAGGAGTAACTGGACATTTAAAAATAGTAGACTTTTAAATATAAAAGCAGTGTAATCTTTTTTGTAGAAAATTTGGGAAATAAATAAGAATAAAAATTCCAGAAAAATTAAATGATAGTGCCATGATCAAAACAAATCTATTTTTGGAATTTGATGTCTTTTTTTTCTATTCTCTTACTGATTTTCTTTGTGTTCAGTTTTATAATTCCTACTTTTATCTTTGTTTTAAAAATTCTTTTCACTTGGGTTTATTAGTGTTTTTCTTTTATTTAACTTCTTGCATTGAAAGCTTACTTCATTTTCTATTATTTTCTTCCTGAGTGTATTTAAGACTGCTGTAGTCTATGTGTATTGCTTTGATAACATCCTACATGGTTTTACTTTCCTGCAGGGTCCTCATATTGTTTTTGCTTCCTTCCTTTCCTTCTGTTCATTTCCCTTTTCCTTCCTTCCATTCTCTCTCTCCCTCCTTCCCTTCCTCCCTCCCTGCTTCCCTTCCTTTCTTTCTTTTCCCTCCCTCCCTCCTTTCTTCCTTCTTCCTTTCATTTCTTCCCTCCCTCCCTCCCTCCCTCCCTCCCTCCCTCCCTCCCTCCCTTCCTTTCTTCCTTCCTTCTTCCCTTCTCTCTCTCTCTCTCTGTCTCTTTCTTTCCTTTCCTTTCCTTTTTCTTTCAAGACAGGGCCTTACTCTGTCACCTAGGATGGAGTACGGTGGTGCATCATAGCTCACTGCAGCCTCGAACTCCCGGGCTTAAGCAATCCTCCCATCTTAGACTTCCTAGTAACTAGGACTACAGGTACTCACCCACATGCCTGGTAATTTTTTTAAAAAAAGGGATGGGAGTTCCAGGGCGGGAGTGGTGGGGGGTCTCACTATGTTACCCAGGCTGATCTTGAACTCCTAGTCTCAAGTGATCCTCCCACCTCAGCCTCCCAAAGTATTGGGATTACAGGTGTGGCCACTATGCCTGGCTTTGTTTTACATTTCTAAGTAGTGATTTCTGCTGTGATTTTTCTCTTTTAAAAGCTATTATATAAGGAGATTTAAAATTTCCAGGTAAATGATATTTTTTGGATTCTATACTTTTATGCTCATTTTCTGTATTTATTGCATATAGATCAGTGACTGTGAATGGCTCACATAATTTCTACTCTTTGGAATTTAACATTTTATTAATTATTTTAAATTCTTTATTCTTATATTTTGTCCATTAATATGTTGATTTCACAGGGATACATGTTAAAGCTACTCACTGACTTTGTGTATTTGCCAATTTTAAACTTACGTGTGATAGACATAAAAGTGACTACTGTAATTTTTGTTTTGTATATTTTTTAATAATATAATTATCTTTTTCCACTTTAATGCCCTTTTCCTTGAATTATATTTTTTCTTATTATAATATTATCATACCTGCCTTCCTTTTATTGACATTTGCCTGATATGTGACCTTCTACTCCTTTATTTTCAATCTTCCTTTGGTGGTTGTTCTAGCTGTATCTCTTGCAAATTGTATTTAACTGGGTTTTTAAAAGAGACTCCATCTTTTAATACATGAACTTAACCCACTCACATCTATTGTGAACATCCATATACATTTGGACCTATTTCTGAAATCTTATTTTGTGTTTCTTATTTATTATGTTTTTTTTTCCCTTTTATCCTTCATTGCATTTTACTAATCCAAATTTCTTCTGGCCTTCTCACAGTTACCTTTCCAGAAGCTGATACTTTTTCTCATGAGGTGCCTGGCAAAATGATAGTGATTTGCAGAAGACACCTAAGGGCCTTGCTCCTGTGAATGCAAATACAGTCATGTGTTACTTAAGGTTGGGGATATGTTCTGAGAAACGTAACATTGGGCGATTTTTGTCATAGCGGGATTATCATAGAGTGTACTTACAGAAATTTACATGGCGTCGCTACTGTGCGTCTAGGCTCTACAGTGTAGCCTATTGCTCCTAGGCTGCAAACCCCTACAGCATGGTGCTATGTTGAATACTGCAGCCAATTATAACACAGTGGTAAGGACTAGGGTATCTAGCTAAACACAGGAAAGGTACAATTAAAGTACAGTATTATAAAAGTACTATACCAGGCTCTCTGCTCTATGCCACTTCTCTGTTCCACTCCATGCCCAGGCCCACTGGAGTCTGTGCCTGGTTGCAAAAACACAGCCTGCTTTAACCTAAAGCTTCATCCCATTTTCTTCACAAGCCCTTTCTCTCTGTCTCTCTGTCTGTCTCTCTCTTTCTCTCTGTCTCCCCTCCAGCCCAAGGCTATCACTCTGTCCTTACAATGATCAATGATCTTTGATGTCTTCCATCGTTACCTAGCGAAGAGCACATGTCTCACAAGCCAAATTATACACATTTCTAAGCTCTGTCCCTAAGTACTACTTGTGAAATCACAAAGACTCATGGGATATGCCTCACTTATTAAGAGGCAAGAGTAAATATGAGAGTGCAGATGTCTTCTTTAATAAACAATTGCTTTAAAATGGTCCCAGAAATTAAGCCTGATTAATTTGTATTTTGTTATTTTATAGCTCTTAGTCCAATTGTGTTCTACAAGTCAAAGCTAAGTGAATTTTTTAAAGAAACTTTTAGTTTTAAATAATTTTAGGTTCAGAGAAAGTTGCAAAAAGAGTACAGAGAGGTTTCATGTGTCTTTTCTCCAGTAGTTCCAATGGTATTACAATAATTTAATAACATCTTCCATAACGATAGTGCAATATAAAAACCAGGAATTGACATTGATACAATCCAAACAAATTTTACTCAGATCTCATCAGTTTTATATGCACTCGTGTGTGTGTGTGTGTGTGTGTGTGTGTGCAGTTCTGGATGTTTTGTCACATGTTGATTTGTGTGGCCACCAACACAGTTGAGACACAGAACTGTTTTGTCACCACAAAGATCCCTCAGGCCACCCCTTTGTAGTCAGACTCATCTGCCTCCCCTTAACCCATCTCTAACCTCTGGCAACCACGTATCTTTTCTACATTTCTATAATTTTATCATCTCAAGAACATAATAATGGGATCTTATGGTACATAACTTTTTGGAATCAACTATTTTGACTCAGCAGAACCCTCTTGAGATCCATACAAATTGTTGCACTTATCAGTATTTTGTTCTTTATTGCTCTGGAGTGTTTTTTAATACTCCACTTTTCTAACACCAGCTGGCACCCCACAGTTCAGTCCAACTCTGACTCTAGCTGGAAGTGGCATCAGATTCCACAGGTTCAGTGGTTCAGTCTCACCGATTGCCCCCATTTCAGATGTCAGTCGCAAGTCCCAGACCACCCATATTTCTGACTGACTAGCTACAAATCAGGGATTCCTCAGGTTGGATAATTTACTAGAATGGCTCAAACAACTCAGGAAATCTCTTTATTTACACCTACTGGTTTATTCTAAAGGATACAACTCAAAAATAGCCAAATGGAACAGATGCATAGGGCAAGGTACGCTGTGTGTGTGTGTGTGTGTGTGTGTGTGTGTGTGTATGTGTGTGTCTTCCTTACCCTCTCTGGGTGCACCACCCTCCCAGTACCCCAGTGTGTTCACCAACCCGGAAGCCCTCTGCATGTCATTGTTCATGAGTTTTTACAGGGCTCAATCTCCAGAGCCCTTCCCTTCCTGGAGGCCAGTGGGTGGAACTGCAAATTCTGGCCCTTTAATCACTTGATCTCTCTGGTGACTAGTTCCATCCTGAGGCTATCTAGAGGCCCCACTCAAAATCACCTCAGTAGTATATACTCAGGTATGATTAAAAAGGGCTCATTATGAATAGCAAAAGACACTCCTACCGCTCAGGAAATTCCACAGAAATCTATGCCAGGAACCTCGGCCAAATACTGAATGCATGTTTGGGATTCGGCACAACCGTCTCATAGTAGCCCACGGGATGGATGTACTACAGTTTGCTTAACCATTCAGCCACTGAAGAATAGTTGAGTTTTTCCCAGTTTTGACTAATATGTACAAATGAAGCTGCCATAAACATTCATGTACATGATTTTGTGTGAGCATATGTTTTCAATTCTGGGATAAAATCCAGGAGTACAGTAACTGGGTCATATGGCATATGTTTATTTTTTAAAGGAAACTGCCAAGTTATTTCTCAGAGTGGCTGTACCATGTTATGTTCCCATCAGTGATGTAGGAGAGACCCACTTTCCCCACATCCTTACCAACATTTGGTATTTTTCTTATTTTAGCTGTTCTTAATACATGAATAGTAATATTTCATTGTAGTTTAAATTCACATTTCCCTAATTGATAATGATATTCAACATCTTTTTATGTGTTTATTTGGCATGCATATATCCTCTTTGATGAATGCTCAAGTATTTTTTCTCACTTTTTAGTTAAATTGCATTTTTACTGTTGAGTTTCAGGTTTCTTCGTATATTCTGAATATGAGGTTTTTTTGGTCAGATGTGGTTTGCAAATATTTTCCTGCCAGTCTATAGCTTGACTTTTCATTCTCTTAAGAGGGTCTTTCACAGAGCAAATGTTTTTATTTTGAGGAAATCTGATTCATTTTTTCTTTTATGGATCATGCTTTTGTGCCATGTTTGAGAGCTCTTCACTTAGTCCTTTGTCCTGAAGATTTCAGCCTTAGTTTTCTGTAAAGAGTTTTTTAGTTTTATATCTCAATCTATGATCCATTTTGAGGTTTTTTTTTTTTTTTAAAGACAGGGTCTTGGTCTGTCACCCAGGCTGGACGTCTCAGTCTCAAGTGACCCTCCACCTCAGCCTCCTGAGTAACTGGGACCACAGGCGTGTGCCACCACACCTGGCTAATTTTTTTATTTTGTAGTGATGAGAATCTTGCTGTGTTGCTCATGCCTGTTTCTACTCCTGGGCTCAAGTGATCCTCCTGCCTTGGCCTCCCAAAATGCTGGGATTATAGGTATAAGCCACCGCATCTGGCTTTTTTTTTTTTTTAATAAAGTGTGAGGTTTAGCTTGAGGCTCATTTTCTTCCCCTATGGATGTCCAATTGCTCCAGTGTCATTTGTTTAAAAGATTGTCCTTCCTCATTGGATTGTTCTTGCGCCTTTCTCAAAACCCTGTTTGCTGTACTTGCATGGGTCTATTTCTGGGTGTTCTGTTCTTTTCCATCTATCTGTGTGCCTATTCTGTCAATACCATAGAATCTTGATTATTATAAACCCAAGTGAAGTTTGAGGGTATCCAAGACAAGTATAAAAGTCCTATGGGCTCAGAGCAAGTAGCACCTTCCTGAGAGGAGTCATAGAAGCCAGTATAGTTTAGATACTAAGATTGCAGATTTTCTATTTAGACCTGGGTTTGAACTTGAGCTTTTCACTGGTTGTGAGAAAATGAACAATTTATTTCTCTGTACTTCTGTTTCAAGTTCTATAAAATGTGGATAATAACAGTGACTACCTCAAAAGGCTAAATAACTATTAAATGAAAAAAAAATTATAAAAATTGCATAGCACCGTGCTTAGAACATAATGATGAATACATGTGAACCAAGCAGCAGATGCTATTGGTATCCTGCCTAAGTCCTCTCAGCACTCACCTTTCTGTATTCATCAACTCAACTTCCAACAGCTCGCACCTGTGACTTTCTCCGGGTTATTCTGGTTCCTGGAAACTGCTCTGTGCACAGGTGGGGCAAGCTGGCAGTGCTAAGGAATTTAATGCCGCTTAGGAGCAGCCCTCAACAATTACTGACAAGAGTTGACCAGATGTCCTGGTTTGCCTGGGACTGGGGGGTTTCCTGGAGTGTAGGAAGACTGGGAGGGTGGGTCACCTTAAGTCCCCAGTTTCTTGAAATTTGAAGCAGATGCTCAGAGTTCCTCAGCGGATTGAACTTCTGTGTCTACAGAGGTAACCTGATCGATCACATGCCTTTCCTGGGCTATCTTCTGTTCCATTTCGCTCTCTCCAGTCTCCTAACGTTGCTTCCCAGGGCCATCTCCAGAAAAACTACTTGCTTCGCAGTATACCTCTTAGGAGAGTCAACCTAGGATAATTATTGTTTCTTGGTCTCCTCACTGGATAGTAAGGGGGTCTGAGATAAAAGGTGTGTGTGGAAAATTGTTTCAGATACGAGATGCTGCCGTTGCAGTTACAGTGACACCAGCTGCTGTGGGCTGTTTGGGCAGGTGGGCCTGGACAGGAAGGCCTGGGGGTCAAGAGGAGGTGAGGGAAGAGGCTCTGTGAATTTGTTTTGGAAGCAGAAGATAGTGGCCTGACTTTATTGGAATCAGAAGGGAGTGACTGGAATTTATCTAGAGTTGGAAGGGAGTCATTTGTGATGAGGAAAAGCAACTTGCCTGTCAGAAATGTTACAAGTTTAATATCTGAGGAGGGGGCTATTGCTGTTACTTTAGGTGGGGAGCTGAGGGGAGGCTTCAGCAGGCTGAGGAAAGGTCTGCTGTTGAGAACAAGTTCAATGCTCAAAGGATGGATTTGGAGGTGAGCCAGGCAAATATCACGCAGGCACTTGCTGGGGGCCCAGAGCCATGCCTGGCCATGTCTGCTGTGGTGCTGCAGTTCACTATGGTGGGGAAGGCCTTCTGGGGGAGTAGGCTGTGGAACATGGACAGCCCTGTACTTTCCTGGAAAGTTTGGAGAATGGTGGGACATCTGTCAGAGGCCTCAGTGGAGCTTCCATGGAGGATGCATGGACACACATCTCCTAATGCGTTCCATAATGTGAATGTCTTCCCAGGTTCTTCCTTAGCTTTGGGTCCAGAGGGAGGTAGACCAGACAGTGACTGCAATGTTCAAAGCTGTGTTAGGGGCCTTTAGGGGTCTTCATTGCCCCTCTCTCAACAGAATGTTCAGCAAAAGAGCAGAGCAGAGCAGTGCTCTGGCTGATAAAATGGCTGTAATCACTGGGTCCACAAGAGGGTGAGTGAATGGGAGTCCCTGGCTGGCTCATTGACTAGATGTCAGTGTCCTCTTCCGGAATGGGTTCTGCAGTCAACGGCCATCTCACACGTCCCTGCCCAATGCTCCCACCTCATCACACAGTTCTGGAATTTATAATTAACTCCAAATCTCAGCATCTTTCCTTAAAATATTTGGTTTCTGAGCTCTAAGAATGATGTCACTGGAAAGCCAACTGCTTTCTCGGTCAATGAGAGCAGTGCTTGAATCTTGCCTACCTACCTGCTGACTCGGTAGTCCTGAGATATTTATCTTCTTATCACCAGGACATCCCTCTCTCCCCAACTTCCATGCACCGTGGCCTTTTAGGATCCTGGTCTAATAGGGAGAAGCCTGAGACCTATTTGTCTCTCAGACTCAAGGGTTTCATTGACTGGAGGATGCCCAGTGGCACCAGGGGAATGAGAAGGACCAGCTCAGGGAGTTTTCATAGGTAAACCTCTTCTCATTGTCACATTTCTTCCCATGTCCCTCCAATTCCACTCATGCTCTAGGTGCCATCATAAGCCACAAGCTATAGTGAGTCATTACCACTGGCAGGAGGCGGAGTTTCTGGTGCTGAGTGCTTCAGGGGCACAGTCTTCCTTTTGCCCTTTCATGGTCTATAACTTCACCAATTTAGGCTGTTGTATTTCAGAATTGTTTAATCATTCTAGACTTCCCTGATCCCCTGATGTTTTAAATCTTTGTGGGTGCTCCCAAGGCCTGACCTTCATAATAAATGAATACTTTAAAAAATTCCAAGCTACCCAGATAGTTTGTACAACAAAGAGGAAATGTGCCTTCTGTTCTTCCTTTATGGCAGGGGTTTAGCCAGCCCCATCAACAGTGTATCAGATCCCCTTAAAGTAAGGAAATGCAGAGGGGAGAATGAGTTTCTTCAACATGAAAGTGTTTCAACTGCAGAGCATAGGGAAGCTGTTAAGCTTAGAGAAACTGTAATTTATACCAGAGGCTTCTGGCTAGAACAAAAAGAAAATACTCTGGGCAGTTAAAAAGATTCTTTACAATGTAGGCCGGGTACCCAGCAAGTTAACTGTTTTGATGAAACATTACTTTTTAAAAACTCCTTTAACAAAACTGATGTGAACATTTCCTAATCTATGAAATATAATGATACATGAAGTTGTGAGAATTAAATGGGGTAGCCTTTGTGAAGGCCTGATAAGTATTAGCCACTCAGTTCCTCTTCCCTGCTTGGAAGGATTTGGAGGTCACTCTCAGACAACACCAGGGGACTCAATTTGTGTCTCCCAGGAGGAGAGTGGGGAGGGTGGAAGCCATCATGCCATCTCTGCCCCCAGGATCAGCTTTGCCATCATTGGGCGTCTGGCCAAGGACGGGGCCCACGTGGTCTTCAGCGGCCAGAAGAAGCAGAAAGTGGGTGGGGCCATGGCTGCACTACAGAGGGAGGGGCTGAGCGTGGTGGGCATGCTGTGCCACATGGGGAAGGCTGAGGACCAGCATGGCTGGTGGCCATGGTGAGGGGGCAGGCAGTAGGAGGAGGAGAAGATGGGATATCCAGATCCAGCCCTGACATGGCTGAGGCCTCTAGCAATGGTATCTAGGCCAACAACATGTGCAGCCCAGGACAGGGCCCTGCCCAGGAGATGAAGCAAATGGACAACTAGATGTGTCCGAGAAGAGATGTTCCTGGCAGGAGGGAGCTCTCACAGGCTGGTCTAGAGCAATGCTAACCAAAGGGTGGCCTGGTCTGGGAGCTTGCTGGAGACCCAGAAGTTCAGATCTAGCTGAGGCTGCTTGAATGGAGGCCACCTTTGCATAAGGTCTGCCAGTGAACTGTGTACTTGTTGAAGTTTGAGAGCACAGCTCTAGTGCACCCCCAGGTGCTGTGCTGGGGACCCCACTGGGTAAGAGATCTTTGTGCTTGACCACCCTGGAAGGGGTGAGTTGTGAGGCAGAATCTGAAGGAGCATGCAGTGGGCAACTGCATATTGCAGAGAATGGGCTCTTGATGTGAGAATGTGGTAGGAAGATTCCAGAATGGAAGGAGAAGTGAGAAAAAATTGATTAGAAACATAGAAGGTGAGTGCAGATCTGGACTGGAGGGGGCCTGGGTGTCAACCAGGCATCACACGGGCAGGAATTTGATGCCTCCAAGGCAGTGAGAAACAAATATTTCACTGACCTCTGATGGCCAGGATCTGTCAGTGCTCCAGGGGTGCTCCAGGGATGCTGCAGGATGGCCTCCAGCAGGCGTTTGTCACTTTGCCCTGGTTTGTCACTGCCTCTCCTCCATTCCTTCCTCCTCATCCTCCGTCATTTCCTCCACAGGCCCTGGAGCACAGTGGAGGCGGTGACTTCCTGGTGTGTGTGGCAGGGGTCAATCCCTTGGTGGGGAGCACTCTGGGAGCCAGTGAGCCAGTCTGGGACAGGGTGAGAACCAGGGGTAGGATAACTTCCTGCCTGGCTCTGTCCTCCAATTCTGCACGCATGCATGTGCACACAGAGTACCTCAGCTCTCACATGCCCTCCCTCCCTACCTGAACACTGACTCTGATGGGTGTGGGCTGGGACTCCCTGGGATAAGCTGCCGATCAGTAAATTCAACAGGCACTGACTGTGCCCAGTCTAGACCAGGCTCCAGCAGCATCTCCCACCCCGACTCTCCTTGTAGCCATCATTGCTGCAGAGAGCTGAGATGCCAGAGATTTCCTGGTCTATCCATGGCAAGGACCCTCCCTTGGCTCAGGTTTCTGAGGCTGCTCAGTCTGGACTCACTGGCACATGTTCCAGTCCCTTCATTCTGCCTGTCCCATGAGCCCCATCTGGGCTGTCACAGAGACACCTCACTTGCTCACAGACACCGCTGAGAGAAGGAACTCCTGCCCAGGCCCACAGTGCCACCCAATTCATGGAGCATTCCAGGGGCTCCCACCACCTCTGGAGATCCCCTGCCCCTGCTGTCCTGATGGGCTCCCCTTTAAGGGCTCATCAGTGTTGGCAGAGATTGGGTCCTGTGATCTGTGTGAGCCATCCCCTCCTCAGGGAGCCTTCATCCCACTGACCACCCTTCCCCTTCTTCTGGTAGAGCCTGCCCCGCCTTCTCTCTGTGAGTCTCACATTCCATGGCCTTCCAGACTCATCAATTTCCCCTCCTCTCCCTTCAGCCACACTCAGGCTTTTCTGGGTATTTTTTTGTTTTAAATCCTGGTTCCAAAGCTTTCTTTACATAGTCTAAGTGCTCAGTCTGGATTCCCTTTCTTTCATTGTACCTACCTAATGGCACGCACTAAGTTAACCTGAATTCCCTCCCTCACTTGTATTTTCCCAGCCTCTTCTCTGGAGGGGAATATTGACTGGGGAGAGGTTGTGTGGGGACCAACAGTGAGAGGGTTCCCTAAGTCACAGATTATTGGTGGCCCCCCTATGACCTGGGCAGGACTGGAACCTCTGATCCCTTTTCCTGCACACATAGTAAGGAACACAGTGTCCCAGCACTTGTCACAGTCACCCAGCTTCATTCTTGCTCTAGCCACAGGTCTCCAAGTGACCAGTGAGATGTACCCTGGACAGACCTCATCTTTCCCTATCCCCTGCCTCTGGATTCATTCTCATTTCAGATCCTGGGTATGAACATGGAGACCCAGTCCTGCTGCTGAGCCAGCTGTTGCCCCACATGGAGAACAGAGGGTGAGGGCATGAGAGGGGCTAGTGGGCACTGGGGTCTAAGTGCATTGGTCTTTTCTACCCCCTCACCACTGGAAGCACTTGGGCAGGGATTCAGGAAGTAGAGGATGGCAAGGGAGATGGTAGGCCTTCTTCCCCGTGGGGTGTGGCAGTTGTGATGAAGATGAAACATTTGCTGGGGAGGGGCAGGGCCTGCCTTCCAGGTCCTCAAAGGACCTTTCACTGGCTCCTGTTTCTTTCATGCCAGGGAGTGGCATGGACCTTGCCCCTGCAGGAGCAGCTGCAGGGATGAAGGGGCCAGAGTAAAGTCCTTGGAGCCGCCATCTCCAGTTACTCTTTCCCTTGTCTATGGGCATGTCATCTGTTTCCCTTCTGGTCAGAGGCCCCATGGGTTTTCTTCTCCTCACCTTCCCATACAGAGCCTGGCTGTCCTGTGTCCTGTGGCCGCCCAGGGGCAGGCCAGGCTGGGACTCGTTAGTGATGCCCAGACCTCACGGGGTCTCTGTGACACGTGAGCATCACTTGGCTCTGCTCTCCAGGAGAGCTGCCTCTCAGCCCTGGGGCCCTGCCCCAAGGGATGCCACTCTGGCTGTGTGTATTGGCTGTGTGTATACCAGCAGTGGCCTCGGTATCCACTAAGTTAGATATCCAGCTTCTCTCTAGTGTTCCAAATTGTTTTCACCCTGAACCGTGTGCTGGTTTCCTTGCACCATGAAAATACAATTTCCTAGCTCACCTGGTCTCTTTCTTGAACTTTCATCTCTCTTTCTTTTCACAGGGGAAGCTATGTGGTTCTGGTCTCATCTGTGGTGGCTTATGTGCCAAGACTAGTGAGTGTCAACTCCTCTGGATGGGACTGGGTGAGGGGTAGCTGAAACTGGTTTCTTGTGAGGCCCTGCATGGGGGTGTGGGAGAAATGGCTGTTAATCCCAGTTAAAATGAGTGTGGTGGCTCACACCTGTAATCTCAGCACTTTGGGAGGCTGGGACAGGTGAATCACTTGAGCCCAGGAGTTCAAGTCCAGCCTGGGCAGCATAGCAAGATCCCATCTCTATTAAAAACACAAAAATAAAAATAAAGAGATGTGTTAACATCAGCATAACATCCTGACTGCTACAGACCAGGTATAATCTCACTTTGCCATAATAGATCTAATACCCAAGGACATTAAGCCATGTGCCCAGGGTAAGAATAGTCAGTTTGCTTTACTTCAAGGACTGGGCCCTGGGTCTCTTAATTCCAGCTTCCTTACTGAATGTTCAAAAGCACAGTGCAGCTTTGTCTGTCAAGCCTTGGACACACATGACAGCAACTCTACATTTCCCTAAGCCTGGAGGAGCCCTGCTATCTCAGAATTTCAGTCCTTGAAGATTATTATGGGGTGATGAAGGGTAAGGGAAGGCATTTTAGTTGAGGGCTAGAGTCAGGCATAGCTTCTTAGTCCACGACCCAGAGTCACAGCTTCGGTTGTTCAGGTAATTGTCCATCCCTGCATTGCCAATCCACTTTGTCTGCTTCCTTGTGCCTTTCAGAAGCTGGGAGCCTACAACACCAGCAAAACAGCCCTGCTGGGCCTCTCTAAGTCTCTGGCAATGCAGCTGGCTCCAAAAGACATCTGGGTAAACTGCCTGGTGCCAGGAATAATCAACGCTGACTTTATACAAGTGGCTGGGGTCACTGTGGCTCCTGCTCCCACTCCCTGCCCCCACAGTCCCACAGGTCCCTTCCCCATCCAGGCTTCCAGCTGAACTGAGGCCCACAGACACCTGCACACTCAGGCTGGAGCCCCAGCCCAGGCCTATCACTCAGAGGCTCTGGCCTGCAGCCTTTGGGACCCACAACCTCTCCCTTTCCTACAGAATCATGGGGGGCTCTGTCCTTTCTGGGAGCAGACCAGAGTCCTGCCTCACCCTTCTTGCCCAAACAAGGTCACCCTCCCACAGAGGACTTGGTCCGCCATCGTGCTCTTCCCTGCTACTAGAGCCCCCTCAACATTCCCTGCTCCTGCCAACAGTCCATCTGCCTAATGTTGACCTGAAATCTTTCCTCAGGAAGAAACATTGCTATATTTGCTACGCGGCTTTAACAAAGTCCATGGATTGCAGTGGTGGGTGGGACTTCGGACTTTAGTGGTCTGTATCTACTTGAGGGAAAGTTCAGTTTCAAGTTTCAAGAAGACTGATCTTCCAGTCTACTAGCTGTTTCCCTCTCTGAAGTCTGAAGACACCACAGTCCTGGGCTGGAGGCTGGAGGCTGGGTGTGAGCCCCCTGCGGAGCCTGGTGAGGTATGGGTTGATGGGGTGAATGCTAGGCTCTCCGGGGCAGCAGGATCTGAGGTCAGAGATCAACACTGTGAAGGCTGTGCCCTCAGCTCTGCTCTCTTCCCTCAGGTTTGGGGAGCTGGAGTGCTGTGCAGGAACTGTGTCCTTCCTGTGCTCTCCACATGTGCTCCGTTACCTGGGAGAACATCATGGTAGCCGGCTATTCCCCTAAGCTGTGAAGAGAGTATGTGGCTAAAAGAGTGAGGCCATGGTCCTCGGTGGAAAATGGGGGGCCTTAGGGAAATATAGAAATGGAGAGCCTTAGGGTGTCATTAGGGTCCAGGGTCATGTAAGGAAACTTGCTTAGGAAATGAGAAGGAAGGGAAAAAGTTGTTTGAAGCTTTTCTTTCGGAAACAAACATGTTTGGCCACTTCTACTCTAGGCTCATTTCTGTTTGGCTAGTGATAGATGAGCAGTCCCTTGGCCTAGAAGTCTTATTCTTGGCAGAGTCTCTTGCCTCATTCCCTAAGACTTTTTACCCATCCCTACTTTCCTTCATTCCTTTCCCAGGAAATTATAAACTGGGCTGGATACTTTCCATCTGCCCCTCCAGATCCACTCTCTATGCATCTTTTCTCCTCTGTGCCCTGGGAGGCTGACCTGTAGGGGTGCATCCATAGTCCCTTAACCTCTGGCTTTCAGTTGCGTTTGGTCGAGGGGATGCACTTGCAGGAGATTGGAGGGCGCAGTAGAGTGAGGCCGGGGAACTTGTTTCTCGGGTTCCCTTATTATCTGGTTACCATGTGAGCGCTGTATCCACCGGAGACTATGGCTCTTGTCAGGCAGTACCTTCTGCTCTCTCGTCCCTTCAGGCCTAGAGGTGGTAATGGCTCCCTGCTGTTGCTAGCCCAGGAGTACTGCAATATACCTTGTTGGTGGCACTAAATCCTGTTCACTTATTTCTAAGTAATTTCAGGTTTTTTTTTTACTCCTCCTGCCACTTTTCTAAGTAATTTTAAATTAAAATCTCCTTGGTTGTTGAGTTTGAAAATATCAGTGTTATCTCCATGTCTTTTCCTTAAGAAAACCATTTACATATAGCTTATATACAGTAAATCTGAGGCACTTCAAGCAAACTCTTCATTGAGTGTTAATAAATTTTTACATACCTATGAATACTACCATAATGAAAATACAGAACATTTCCATTGCTTCCCCGAATTCTCTTGTGCCCTATTCCATTTGACACCCCTGCCAATGGCCCAAGGCAGCCATTGTCTGTCATGATAGATTATATATTTTTTTCTAGGTTTTATATAAATGGAGTCATATGGTTTATATATATTCTTGACATCTGGCTTCTTTTGCCTAGCATAATGCTTTTGAGTTTCACCTTTGTTGTGTATATCAGTAGTTCTTTTCATTCTATTGCTTAACAATATTCCATTGTATGAATATACCACAATGTCTTTGTTCACCTGCTGATGGACAGTTGAGTTGTTTCCAGTTTTTGCTTATTATAATTATACTTTTTGTGACTGTTCATGTTGAAACTTTGTGTGGGCATGTCTTCATTTTTCTATGGTAAATAGGAATGGAATTTTTATTTTAAAAATTCTTTGCTGATATTTTCTGTCTTTTCATTCATTGTGAGCATTTCTAAAAACCGTATTTAGGACACTTATAATAGTTGCTTTGCAATTCTTATGTGTTTGTTTCAACAGTTGGTTCATTTCAGAGTTGGAATCAGCTGATGTGCTTTTCTCTTGAATATGTGTTCCATCTCTTTGTCTTTTGTTTTTTTCCACATCCAATGATTAATCTTTGGTACATTGACTGATTTTGTATTTATATTCTGAGCATTATTAATTTTAAGTTGTGGATATTCTGGCATCTATTTTTTTTCCTGATGTGCAATATTATTTATTTTAGCTGGCAAATATTTGGATTAGACTTGACCCACAAACTCTGTTTTTCTGGTGACAGTTCTGGTCCAAAATTAGATCTTTGGTCCTTAGCTGAGCCGCTTTGAATCTATTCTTACATGCAGGGCTTGGGGTAAATTAGAGACATAATTTGGGAATTCCCCTCTCTGGATCTTTCACTTCTAGGATTCTTACATTCATTTTAGTTGCCAGTTTAACTAGCTTCATTTTTCCCGTTTTCTCATCCAGAAAAAGTCTGGCTTCTTACTCATGCTCCTATCACTTCATGAGTGTTATGGTAACTCCACTTAGCCCCAGGCTAAGTCATAAAGAAAGGAACTTTCTTGGTATGACTCATCTTCTCCCCATTCCAAAGGTGTACTTCCCATCAGAGTCTGTCTTCTCTTCATTCTCTAGTGACTTCAGGGAGCTGCTTTAAAAAAAATATATCTTCTAATGCTATTATTATTTTCTATGGAACAGCTGGTGGGCTCTTACCCCTTTATTCCTGGAAGCAAACCTTCGTTTTGTTTTTTTATTTTTAAATGTTTAAAAAATACTTAATTTTTTTTTGAGATGAAGTTTTGCTCTCGTTGCCCAAGCTGGAGTGCAATGGTGCAATCTCTTAATTACCCAATGAAAATTCTAATTCATTACTTCTCCACTATCATGTATAAATGTATTTCTCATAAGTTCATGCCCTCAGGCCTTCAACCACTCATCACTATCCTCCATTTCTTCACCAGAGTGTGAACACCTCAACTGGTAGACCACCAGGATCACAGGGAGCATTCAATATTAGTTGCTGCCGTATCTGTGGAACTTGGTTTATGAAAAATGCTCCATAAATGTTTACTGAATAAAAAACCTACTGTCATTCCTCCCATTCATGGAAAACTAACTCAAGATTCCTCTTTACCTGAACTTTTATCTTCATCCTGGGTGAATTCTTTGTTCAACTAATTTAATTTTTAGCCTTATAATTTTTTGATATCCTCAGTTCCAGTGAGCTTCAGCTTAACTTTACTGCAGCCACTCCAAATTGTGTTGGTAACTTAGACTTGTCATCACCCAGGTCCCTTCTATCTTGAAATGTTAAATGTATACATCCTACTCTCTGGCCACAAATTCCTGCTTCTCCACTGATTTCTGCTCTATTATTTCCTCTTAAATTGGCTCTTCAACATTATGGAGAATTCTTGTTCCCTGACCTCTCTGTATTGTCCTAATCTGTAAATTCCCTCTCATTTTATTTCCTTCTTTGTATAGCCTAGACTTCACAATATATCCCTTCAGTTCTTGTAAGTTCTTTAATTGCTTTTCTCACTTCTTTTTCCCTATACACCTGTGGGAGAATATTTGTGCCTGATCAATCCAAATGTCTTTTCTTCTATAGCTAAGTTGTAGAAAGTTGTAGAAATTCACTTAAAAATTTAGGCTTTTACAAACCACTGCTCAACGAAATCAGAGAGGACACAAACAGATGGAGAAACATTCCATGTTCATGGTTAGGAAGAATTAATATTGTGAAAATGGCTATACTGCCCAAAGTAATTTACAGAATCAACGCTATCCCCATCAAGCTACCATTGACTTTCTTCACAGAACTGGAAAAAACCACCATGAACTTCATATGGAACCAAAAGAGAGCCCGCATAGCCAAATCAATTCTAAGTAAAAAGGACACAGCGGGGGGCATCACACTACCGGATTTCAAACTATACTACAAGGCTACAGTAATCAAAACAGCATGGTAGTGGTACCAAAACAGAGATATAGACCCATGGAACAAAACAGACACCGGAGGCAACACAACATATCTACAACTATACTATCTTTGATAAACCTGACAAAAACAAGCAATGGGGAAAGGATTCCATGTTTAAAAAATGGTGTTGGGAAAACTGGCTAGCCATGTGCAGACAGCAGAAACTGGACCCCTTCCAGACACCTTACACTAAAATTAACTCCAGATGGATTAAAGACTTAAACATAAGACCTGGCACCATAAAAACCCTAGAAGGAAATCTAGGCAAAACTATCCAGGACATAGGAGTAGGCAAGGACTTCATGAACAAAACACCAAAAGCATTGGCAACAAAAGCCAAAATAGACAAATGGGACCTAATGAAACTCCACAGCTTCTGCACGGCAAAAGAAACAGTCTCTAGAGTGAATCGGCAACCAACAGAATGGGAAAAAATTTTTGCAGTTTACCCATCTGACAAAGGGCTGATATCCAGAATTTACAAAGAACTCAAACAGATTTACAGGAAAAAAACAAACAAGCCCATTCAAAAGTGGGCAAAGGATATGAACAGACACTTTATGAAAAAAGACATATATGAGGCCAACAATCATATGAAAAAATGCTCATCGTCACTGGTCATCAGAGAGATGCAAATCAAAACCACATTGAGATACCATCTCACGCCAGTTAGAATGGCGATCATTAAAAAATCTGGAGACAACAGATGCTGGAGAGGATGTGGAGAAAAAGGAACACTCTTACACTGTTGGTGGGAGTGTAAATTAGTTCAACCATTGTGGAAGACAGTGTGGCGATTCCTCAAGGCCTTAGAAATAGAAATTCCATTTGACCCAGCAATCCCATTACTGGGTATATATCCAAAAGACTATAAAGCGTTCTACTATAAGGACACATGTACACGAATGTTCATTGCAGCACTGTTTACAATAGCAAAGACCTGGAATCAACCAAAATGCCCATTGATAATAGACTGGATTGGAAAAATGTGGCACATATACACCATGGAATATTATGCAGCAATCAGAAATGATGAGTTTGTGTCATTTGTAGGGACATGGATGAATCTGGAGAACATCATCCTCAGCAAACTGACACAAGAACAGAAAATGAAACACCGCATATTCTCACTCATAGGCGGGTGATGAAAAATGAGAACACATGGACACAGAAAGGGGAGTACTAAACACTGGGGTCTATTGGGGGGAAAAGGGGAGGGCCAGTGGGAGGTGGAGGTGGGGAGGGATAGCCTGGGGAGAAATGCCAAATGTGGGTGAAGGGGAGAAGAAAAGCAAAGCACACTGCCATGTGCGTACCTACGCAACTGTCTTGCATGCTCTGCTCATGTACCCCAAAACCTAAAATCCAATAAAAAATTTAAAAAAAAATTTAGGCTTTTAATGTAACTTTGACTTTTAATATCACTTGGCACCCTTTCCACATGATCCTACTCAGGGCCACTTCCCTTCCCCATCAACAGATATCTAAACCTTCACCAATTGTATTAGTTTGCTAAAGCTCTGTCTGAGTCCATTTTCTGTTGCTATTAACAGAACACCACAGACTAGGTAATTTATTCGTAAAAGAAATTTATTTCTTCCAGTTCTGGAGGCTGGGAAGTCCTGAGGGGTTACATCTGGTGAGGGTCTTCTTATTGCATCATAACAAGACAGAGGGCATCACATGTCAAGTGGGTAAGAGCAGGTCAGCTCAGGTCTTTCTTCTCTTTATAAAGTCACCAGTCCCATCAGGGAGGGAAACCCTGATGACTTTATCTCATCCTAATTATCTCCCAGTGCCTTATCTCCAAATGCCATCAACATATGAATTTGGGAATTAAGGTTCCAACAAATGAAATTTAGGAAACACATTCAAACTACAGTGGGCTACCATTACAAAGCACCACAGTCTAGGTGGCTTAAACAACATACATTTGTTTTCTCACAGTTATGAAAGCTAGAAGTTCAGGATCAGGGTGTTTTCAGGGCTGATTTCTTCTGAGGCCTTTCTCCTTGCTTCTAGATGGCCATCTTCTCCCTTTGTCTTCACATGTCTAGGTCCTAATCTCTTCTTCTCATAAGGATATTGGTTATATTGGGTTAGGGTCCACCTCAATGACCTCATTTAACCGTCCTTACCTCTCTAAAGACCCCACCTCCAAATACCTCACATTCTGAGATACTTGAGTTTAGGACTGCAATGTATGAATTGGTGGTGGGGTTGGGGCATTGGCAGATAGACACAATTCAGCCCAGGACATCAGTCTTCTGAAGCCTGCTCCTTCACCACCTCATCTTTCCTCTTCATAGAGGAGATAGAATTATCTGGCTTCTCCCACTGCCTTATAAATCTGACTGTAAGGAGTTCTCTTCTTTCCTCACTCCCTCCCACAAATGAATGCTGTTGCTGTGCTTCAAATGTTTGTGTGCCTCAAGAATTCATGTTGAAACTTAGTCCCCAGTGCAACAGTATTATGAGGTAGAACCTTTAGGAGGTGATTAGGCCATGAGGATTCCACTCTCATGAATGGGATTCATGCCTTTATAAAAGAGTGAGTCCATCCCTTCTGCCATGTGTGGACATGGTGTTTGTCCCCTCCAGAGGTTGCAGTAACTTGGACACAGAGAGTAAATCCTTGCCAGACACCAAATCTGCTGGCTCCCTGATAGTGGACTTCCCAGCCCCCAGAACTGTGAGATAATAAATTTATGTTATTTATAAATTACCTAGTCTAAGATATTTTATGATAGCAGCAGGAATGGACTAAGATATAAATTGGTACCAGTGAAGCAGGAAATTTCCCTGACCTTTTCGTCGGCAGGAACTGGAGTGCACAGGCACTGGAACTAGCTGGCTACTTTGGTGCCAGCAGGGTAGACTCCACTTGCTTAGTCACACTGTGTTCCACCCCTCATAGGAGGGGGAGCACAGGTGAGTGGGTGCAGGAGCCAGGGTGAGTGCTTTTGGGCGCTGGCAGGAGCAAGACTTCATGTGGCCCTGCAGTAGTGTCTTGGGGTATGCCCATGACCCCTGAAGCCCTAGAAAGAGTGTTACAGTCAGTGCTCTTTTAGCTTTGCCATTTGTGAATGGCTTAAGTGTTAATAGCTCAGTGGAGGGTCAGTGTGACAGTCTTTTGCACCAATACCCAAGTTCTTGTTTAGTGTCCAGGAGGAATGAGGTTGCATAAACAAATTGGAGATGGTAGATGTGGGGAACTTTATTGCTGGTGAAAGTGGCTCTCAGTGGGAAGGGGAGCTAAAAAGTCACTGGTGTGGGAAAATAATCTTCCCCCAGAGTCCAGCTATCCCTGGCTGAACTCCTCTCCGAAGCAGTGCCATCAAGCCGTCCCTCTGAAGTCAAGCTGCTTCTCTCCAATATCCAACCATAGTCTCTGATGTCCAGCTGCTTCTCTTCTCCTCCCTCTTCTGGTAGAGCCTGGGGTTTTTATGGAAATAGGATGGGGGGTAGGGCAGGCCATGGGTGGTTTTAGAAAAGGCAACATTTGGGAAAACCGGGATGTAAAGTTCTCACTTTGGGCAGTGGTATTAGGCTTTTCAGCCTGAGGGTGGGGCCCTCACCATGACCCACCCTCTTCGGCCCAGAATTTTCCTGTCTCTTGTCCCTATCTCCAAGAAGTGGGGTGCTTCTGTAACAAACACCTAAAACTGTGGAAGCAGCTTTGGAACTGGGTAATGGGTAGAGGTTGAACCATAAATGGCTATTTTGAACAGGACTCAGAAGAGGGAGCTGTGGAGACAGCCTCAGTCTCCTTAGAGATTATGTAAGAGGTCATGAACAGAATGTAATGAACAGAATATAGACAGTAAAGGCAATTCTGAGGAGGTCTCAGATGGAAATGAGGAATACCTTATTGGAAATTGGAGGAAAGGCCATTCTTCTTACAAATTGGCAAAGAACTTGGCTGAGTGGTGTCCATGTCCTAGTAGTTTGTGGAAGGCAGAATTTAAGAGAAGTGAATGAGGATATTTAATGGAAGAAATCTCTAAGCAAAGTGTTGAGGGTACAGCATAGCTCCTCTTGACTGCTTAAAGTTCAAGAGAAAGAGAAATGAATTAAAGATAGAATTTAGGGCCGGGTGTGGTGGCTCACACCTGTAATCCCAGCACTTTGGGAGGCCGAGGCAGGTGGATCACAAGGTCAAGAGATCGAGACCATTCTGGTCAACATGGTGAAACCCCATCTCTACTAAAAATACAAAAAAATCAGCTGGGCATGGTGGCACGTGCCTGTAGTCCCAGCTGCTCGGGAGGCTGAGGCAGGAGAATTGCCTGAACCGAGGAGGCAGAGGATGCAGTGAGCCAAGATCGTGCCATTGCACTCCAGCCTGGGTAACAAGAGTGAAACTCCGTCTCAAAAAAATATAAATAAATAAATAAATAAAAATAAAGATAGAATTTATCATTAAAGGGGAAATAGAACTTAAAAGAGTTGGAAAAATTTTAGTCTGGGTAGGTTATAAGAAAATAAAAGGTATAGATGCAGAAGAGAACACCAAACGGTGTGCCCAAATGAACATTTGAAAAGGAGATTAGAATGAAGAGAAGGAAGCCAGATACTATTCATCAGTACAATGGAAATATGCCTCTGAAGGCATTTTGGAGATCTTCAAGGCTGCCTCTCCCATCACAGGGCCAGAGTGCTATAGCCTTGAGGGCAGAATGGTTTCAAGGGAAGAGCCCACAGTGCTGGAGAAGCCCAGGGAACTTGTGGGACCTCAGAGCTCTGTCCAGGACTGCCTCAAGTCCTCACATTCTGGTGCAGCTCAGTTGGGGTTGGTGGGTTGGGCTGCCCCTCCAGAAGGCACAGGGATAAACTTTGGTAGCTTCCACATGGTGCTAACTCTGCAGGTACACAGAACACAAGACCTGGTGGGGCATGACTTCCTCCACCTAGATTTCAAAGGATGCCCCAGAGAGCCTCAGAGCCCAGGAAGAGAACTACCACAGGAGTGTGGCCACCACAGAAGAATGTCTGGTAGAGTGAGCCTAGTAAGTAAGATCCCAGAACTGGAGAGCCACAAGTATGCAACTCCAGCCTGTGAAAGCCAAAAGGCACAAGACTACAACCCATGAGAGCTGCAGTGTGGAATACTCCCAGGAAAACCAGTGAGCTCTTTCCTTTCATTCCTTCTGCCATGTGAGGGTGCAATATTTGTCTCTTCCAGATGTTACAGCCACTTAGACACAGAGAGCAAGCTCTCACCAGACACAGACTCTGCTCACACTTTAATCTTCAACTTCCCAGCCTCCAGAACTGTGAGAGAATAAATTTAGGGAATACTCAGGGCCTTGGGGGACAACCCCTGCCCCAGTGTGTCTAAAAGGGGAGACATGCAGCCAAATAAGATGATTGTCAAGCCTTAGTATTTAGTGAGTAGAGAGTGTTGTTTGCCTTGTTGGGTTTTGGACTTTCTTTGGATCTGTTGCTCCTTTCTTCTTTTCTATTTCTTCCTTTTGGCAGTTCTGTAAACAGTAGCTCACTCCGGGTTTGGAAGGCTGTTGGAAGTCATTTCCACTCCTGGGTCCGGAGGTAGGATATATGGGCTCCCAGAACTCTTCCTAGCTCCCTTATTGCCAGAGCCAACTATATCCTCCTCCCTTAGCAAACAATTTTTACTCTGTCAGAAAAATTTTCTTAAACTTGGTAATAGGCAGAAGAGATGACAGGGCATTTATCAGTGTAGTGAGATTTGTTCTCAATTGTCTTTGGGCCAAAGTTAATGTTTGGTTTTTGTTTGAGATATGAATAATTTCTTTCTAACACAACAGTTGATCCCAAAGGTTCTGGTTTGTTTTCTTGTTGGACTTTAACCAGTTTCTAACCCAGCAATCTTACACTAATATTTTCTATAAATACTCAACTTCTCAAATGCTCTTTAAATTAGTTATAATATCTTATTGGTTCCCTCATTAATTAGTGAGTTGAGTAAAACTTTGAAACCTATTCATTTTATGTTTCTATGAGCCATGTTATCTTTTTTGAAAATTATATTTCAATACTTTTATTGTGTACAGAGGCAAAAAAAAAGGACAGGTTATTAGACTTTGCAGTAAAACCATCTTTATTAATTATGCTGTGGAACTTCTCTCTCCGTTTACCTTTCATGTGAAGAAAAGTTTGTTCTCTCTTTTTTATGAAAAGAAAACTTTCGCAAGGCTTGTTCAACATACGCAAGTCTATCAGCGTAATTCACCACATAAACAGAACCAAAAACAAAAACCACATGATTATCTCAATTGACACAGAGAAGGCATTTGACAAAATTCAACAGCCCTTTATGCTAAAAACCTTCAATAAACTCGGTATCGATGGAACATATCTCAAAGTAATAAAAGCTATTTATGACAAACCAACAGCCAATATCATAATGAATGGGCAAAAACTGGAAGCATTCCCTTTGAAATCTGGCACTAGACAAGGATGCCCTCTTTCACCACTCCTATTCAATATAGTACTGGAAGTTCTAGCCAGAGCAATCAGGCAAGAAAAAGAAATAAAGGGTATTCAAATAGGAAAGGTGGAAGCCAAATTGTCTCTATTTGCAGACGACATGATAGTATACCTAGAAGACCCCATCACCTCAGCCCAAAAACTCCTGAAACTGATAAGCAACTTCAGCAAAGTCTCAGGATATAAAATCAATGTGCAAAAATCACAAGCATTCATCTACACCAATAACAGACTTAAAGAAAGCCAAATCAAGAACGAACTGCCATTCCCAATTGCTACAAAGAGAATAAAATACATGGGAATACACCTAACAAGGAACATAAGGGACCTCTTCAAGGTGAACTACAAACCACTGCTCAACGAAATCAGAGAGGACACAAACAGATGGAGAAACATTCCATGTTCATGGTTAGGAAGAATTAATATCGTGAAAATGGCTATACTGCCCAAAGTAATTTACAGAATCAACGCTATCCCCATCAAGCTACCATTGACTTTCTTCACAGAACTGGAAAAAACCACCATGAACTTCATATGGAACCAAAAGAGAGCCCGCATAGCCAAGTCAATTCTAAGCAAAAAGAACACAGCGGGGGGCATCACACTACCGGATTTCAAACTATACTACAAGGCTACAGTAATCAAAACAGCATGGTACTGGTACCAAAACAGAGATATAGACCAATGGAACAAAACAGAGGCACCGGAGGCAACACAACATACATACAACTATACGATCTTTGATAAACCTGACAAAAACAAGCAATGGGGAAAGGATTCCATGTTTAACAAATGGTGTTGGGAAAACTGGCTAGCCATGTGCAGAAAGCAGAAACTGGACCCCTTCCTGACACCTTACATTAAAATTAACTCCAGATAGATTAAAGACTTCAACATAAGACCTGGCACGATAAAAACCCTAGAAGGAAATCTAGGCAAAACTATCCAGGACATAGGAGTAGGCAAGGACTTCATGAACAAAACACCAAAAGCATTGGCAACAAAAGCCAAAATAGACAAATGGAACTTAATCAATCTCCACAGCTTTTGCACGGCAAAAGAAACAGTCACTAGAGTGAATCAGCAACCAACAGAATGGGAAAAAATTTTTGCAGTTTACCCATCTGACAAAGGGCTGATATCCAGAATTTACAAAGAACTCAAACAGATTTACAGGAAAAAAACAAACAAGCCCATTCAAAAGTGGGCAAAGGATATGAACAGACACTTTACGAAAGAAGACATATATGAGGCCAACAATCATATAAAAAAATGCTCATCGTCACTGGTCATCAGAGAGATGCAAATCAAAACCACATTGAGATACCATCTCACGCCAGTTAGAATGGCGATCATTAAAAAATCTGGAGACAACAGATGCTGGAGAGGATGTGGAGAAAAAGGAACACTCTTACACTGTTGGTGGGAGTGTAATTAGTTCAACCATTGTGGAAGACAGTGTGGCGATTCCTCAAGACCTTAGAAATAGAAATTCCATTTGACCCAGCAATCCCATTACTGGGTTTATATTCAAAAGACTATAAAGCGTTCTACTATAAGGGCACATGTACGCGAATGTTCATTGCAGCACTGTTTACAATAGCAAAGACCTGGAATCAATCCAAATGCCCATTGATAATAGACTGGATTGGAAAAATGTGGCACATGTATACCATGGAATATTATGCAGCAATCAGAAATGATGAGTTCGTGTCGTTTGTAGGGACATGGATGAATCTGGAGAACATCATCCTCAGCAAACTGACACAAGAGCAGAAAATGAAACACCACGTATTCTCACTCATAGGCGGGTGATGAAAAATGAGAACACATGGACACAGAAAGGGGAGTACTAAACACTGGGGTCTATTGGAAGGAAAAGGGGAGGGCCAGTGGGAGGGGGAGGTGGGGAGGGATAGCCTGGGGAGAAATGCCAAATGTGGGTGAAGGGGAGAAGGAAAGCAAAGCACACTGCCATGTGTGTACCTACGCAACTGTCTTGCATGCTCTGCTCATGTACCCCAAAACCTAAAATCCAATAAAAAATTAAAAAGAAAAGAAAAGAAAACTTTCCAGCCATCCTTTATCATTCTGTAGCTGCCATATAATACTCTGCTTTCTCAAAAACATCATTTGAAAAGTTGTTTAAGTTGTCTAAAAAGTCATCTCAGACCAAATGTTAAGGCTGTATGTGAAAAATATCAAGAATATATAAAGTTGATGTTAGATAGGTCTGAAAAGTTTCATGCCTATGCAAGGTAATTACAATGACAAGAAAGCAGCTCTTTGTGCACTCCTACTGACTCTTAACTTTGGTATAAAGTTTCAACCTCTGCTAGGCAGTTCAGGATCTCCACCCGCCCTTTACCTCAACTAGCTTTAATGAGCTCTTAAAGTAAGTAAAGGCTTCCAGCTGCAACAACTCTGCAAAGACGTTCTCTTGTATCACCATAGAAACAAGACCTTCACTGTAAAAGAAACAAAATCACATTATAATGGGAAGACTGCTATAAAATATGGATTAATGAGTTGAATAGCAAACAGGGAGGAACTTGTAGTAGGAAGGAGCTAAGTGACAGCAAGGGCAGTTGGAAGAAGGAGATAGGAAGAATTGTGGGCCTCAGAAGAGGGAAGCAAAAGGTACACTCTAATATATGCACTATGAGCCCGAGTTCTTCCATACCACAGTTTCTGACTGGAATCTCCCACTATGGTGATGATGAAGTGATAAGCATAATATTCATGACCCTGTGTTGCTTCTACATATTATTTTGCCAGTTTCAGCAAAAAATGACAGGTCAGATTTAATGAGCTTAAGAAAGAGGTTGTGCAAATTGATAAGAACATCTGTATAGGGGAGGAAAAATAACTTTCTCTTCCATCCTTCACGACTTCTTAGCTGGGACTTTCTGTAACAAAAGGCAAATTAACAAGAAAAAAACAAGCAGAAGTTTAATAACATATACCTCATATATTAAGTTGGTGCAAACGTCATTGTGCTTTTTGCGCTGTTGAAATTTGCTGTTTGATATTGGAATACATTCTTAAACTTGGTTATGTTATATACCATTTTAATGCACATTTCTCATTTTGTTTTTTGCTAATGACTTATTACTTGCTATTTATATTTATTTTAGACTATGGAAATGATGTTTAGACAAAAAGCAAATTTGAGCAATTTTCTTATTTGTGTTCAAAATGGGTTGTAAAGTAAGCAGAGACAACTTGCAACATCTACAACGCATTTGGCCCAGGACTGCTAACAAACGTACATACAGGACAGTGGTAGTTCAAGAAATTTTGCAAAGGAGATGAGAGGCTTGAAGATGAGGAGTGTAGTGGCTGGCCACCAAAAGTGACAACAACCAATTGAGAGCAATCATTGAAGCTGATCCTCTCATAACTACACGAGAAGTTGCCAAAGAACTCGATGTCAACCATTCAATGGTTGTTTGGCAGTTGAAGTAAATTGGAAAGGTGAAAAAGCTAGATAAGTGGGTGCCTCGTGAGCTGACCAAAATTTTTTTAAAAAAACTATCATTTTTGAAGTGTCATCCTCTCTTATTCTATACAACATGAATCATTTCTTGATTAGATGGTGACATGTGATGAAAAGTAGATTTTATATGACAACAGATGACCAGCTTATTGCTGGACTGAGAAGCTCCAAAGCCCTTTCCAAAGCCAAACTTGCCCACACAAAAAAGCATGGTTACTGTTTGGCAGTTTGCTGCTGGTCAGATCCACTACAGCTTTTTTTTTTTTTTTTTTTGAGACACAGTCTTGTTCTGTCACCCAGGCTAAAGTGCTATGGCATGATCTTGGCTCACAGCTCACTGCAAACTTTGCCTCCTGGGTCCAAGCAATTATCCTGCCTCAGCCTCCTGAGTAGCTGGGATTACAGGTGCTTGCCACCATGCGCAGCTAATTTTTATAGTTTTAGTAGATATGCATTTCATTAAGTTGGTCAGGCTGGTCTTGAACTCCTGACTTCAACTGCTGATCCACTACAGCTTTCTGAATCCTGGCAAAACCATTACATCTGAGAAGTATGCTCAGCAAATCAGTGAGATCTGCCAAAAACTGCAATACCTGCCACAGGCATTGGTCAACAGAAAGGGCCCAATTCTTCTCCATGACTGCACGTTGCACATCCAGCCCTTTATGAGTTGAACGAAATGGGCTATACCATATTCACCTGACCTCTTGCCAGCCAACTACCACGTCTTCAAGCATCTTGACAACTTTTTGCAGGGAAAATGCTTCCACAACCAGCGGGATGCAGAAAATGATTTCCAAGAGTTTGTTGAATCCTGTGGCATGGATTTTTATGCCACAGGAATAAGCAAACTTACTTCTTGTTGGCAAAAATGTGTTGATTATAATGGTTCCTAGTTTTGATTAATAAAAATGTGTTTGAGCCTAGTTATAATGATTCAAAATTCATGGTCTGAAACTGCAATTACTTTTGTACCAACAAAATATATATGAAAAGCCAGAGAAATGAGTAAATCTCTAGAGTAGATCTATAAGAGTATCTTAGATTTCAGGCTTAAATACTATCCTTCCCTGGAATCAGAAAGAAGGATATGGGGGGAAGGACAAGTTAACCATAACACAAAGATAAGTTTTGTTATGCAGATTTAAGTCAATGCCTTCTCCACTGATTATGAGTCTCTAGTGATTTAGTTGTCCCTCCTCTTCTTGATGCAGAGAGGGAGACACCCTCACAAATGTAGATTTCCTTTAAGGATGTAAATTTCTCTTACAAAGGGCAACTTTTAGAGCTACTTCTGTGTCTGCAGTTTCTCAAAATGACCAGCTCAAAATAATCCTTTTGCTTAAGAGGCATATCTTGGGGTGGCATATGCTGGTCTTCTACAGTAAAATTTTGAGGGACCTGGTTGGAGATAACTAAATCATGGGGGTGGTTTCCCCCATACTGTACCCATTGTAGTGAATAAGTCTCATGAGATCTGAGGGTCTGATAAGGGGAAACCTGTTTTGCTTTGCTGTCTTTCTCTCTCTTGCTGCTGCCATGTGAGATGTGCCTTTCAACTTCTGCCATGATTGTCAGGCCTCCCCTGCCATGTAGAACTTTAAGTCTAATAAACTTAAGTCCTTTGTAAATTGCCCAGTCTTGGGTATGTCTTTATTAGCAGCATGAAAAGAGACTAATACAGAAAATTGGTGTTATTTGTATCCAATAGTACTGAATATTAAATGCATTTAATAAAGAGATCTTCCAAACAGGCTTTGCATGAGAAACATGGCTGTTTATTCATCTGGGTGCAGGTGGGCTGAGGCTGAAAAGGGTGTCAGCAGAGGGCTGTGGTATAGGAGTTGGTTTTATAGGTTTGGGGTGGGCAGTGGAAAGTTACAGAGTAAGATCAGTTACAGTGATGGGGGTAGGGGCAAGGAGTATACATTACCATAAGTTCAGTTACAATAGCAGGTGAGGTAAGGCACAAGAGTAGTTAAGATGGTAGGGTGGGGCGGAGGGATATTCACAGAGCAAGAACAGTGAAGATGGCAGGGTGGGATGAAGAGTATTTACATTATCATATGAACAGTTAAGATGGCAGGGTGGGGAGAGAAGCTTAATGTCCTGGGGAAGCTTCACTGGGCAATCAGGGATAATGATGATCACAGGCTGGGGGTGGGGGGTGATCAGCTGAGGCAGGCATGATTGGTTTTGAAATGTGAAGACATGAGATTTGGGAGGGATCAGAGGTGAAATGATATGGTTTGGCTATGTCTCCACCCAAATCTCATCTTGAATTGTACTCCCATAATTCCCATGTGTTGTGGGAGGAACCCAGTGGGAGATAATTGAATCATGAGATTGATTTTCCCCATACTGTTCTCATGGTAGTGAATAAATCTCGAAAGATTTGATGGTTTGATAAGGGGAAATCTGTTTTGCTTTGCTCTCATTGTCATGTGAGACATGGCTTTCACCTTCCACCATGATTGTGAGGCCTCCCTTGCCTTGTGGAACTGTACGTTCAGTAAACCTCTTTCTTTTGTAAATTGTCTGGTCTTGGGTATGTCTTTATCAGCAGTGTAAAAATGGACTAATACAGTAATCAAAGAACTATAAATAAAAGCAATACATTTTTGTTTTTGCTTATCAAGTTGACAAAGATTTTAAAGGGATAATACTTAATGGTGATGGAGGATGTAATGAGGACATTGATGGAACTGTATCACTTTTCAGGAAGTAAATTTGGCATTACAAATCAAGAACCTCAACTATTAATTTAGAATTCCCATGTATAGGGGTCTCTACTAAAGAAATAAATTATAAAATATTGCATATAGAATTATCTATAAAATCAAAATATTGAAAACACCCAAAATGCCCACAAATAAGGATTGATAAGTAAATTACATGTATCCTGTTTATTTTATAAGTGATTCTACACTGCAAAATCAAAATATTTCCAACATTTCTAAAATATTCTCAAATGCCTTCAAATAGGATTAAGTAAATTATGAGTATACATGCATTTTATGAATAAGTCTACACTCAAAATTTTATAAATTATTTCTTTAGACTTCTATAAGTGGGAAACCTAAATTAATAGTTGAGATTCTTGATTTTCTGAATCAAGATCATGCCAAATTGATTTTCTGAAAAGTTATATATATACTTTCTACTTCCACCAACATCCTCATTATATTCCTCTTGCTCATGAAACTGCCTTTGCAAAGATTATGACAGTGAGAGAAGTCTAACATGGCTGACTCTCCATCTTTCTTCTAGCCTCAGAGGCTGGCTGTCCTCACTCATTTCTGGGCACAGGCCAAGCTAACAGTCACATGTGAGCAATGACTATCTGGTCCAGTGGCATGGGGTAAAAGAATTTACTAAGACAGTTGCAGATAAAGAAAGGCAGATTTATCAGAGAAAGTAGGAAAATATATTGTAAGGAGGCAATGGGCTCGTCAGCAGAAGAGAAGCTGACTGCTAAAAAACCAAGGTTTGCTGGAGATTTTATAGGATAGTATTTATGTTGTCTGTTGAAGAGGGCTTTGTGTAGTATCGATAATGCCAAGGTTGCAGTGAGCTAACTTGCAGATATTTGGTGATAATTGGGAACAGGAAGATTGTGAGTCATTTGTGCCAGAGGGCTAAGTATCCTGGACCATGAAGAAAGGCAAACTTACACATTATCTGCTTTCTCTTTTTGCTTTTCCCCACTCCTACCAGCCTGATTCCTTTTCCCTAATTAAGACTCCACATTCCCTCCTGCCCCCAACAGAAAAACAATGAAAAATCTTTGGCATGTGGGTGAAGATTTTGTGTTCTAACTGCTTCCTCCTAACCAGGGACATAGAGTTGGCCCTACCTAGGATTATTGGTCAGTTAGGAGGCTACATTGGTTTTTGTTCCATATTGTGGGAAATGGGATATTGGATATTGCTGGAGGAAGGGACTCATTAGAGAGGGGGAGAATGTTAAGGTGAAACCAGCATCTAGCAGAATTCAGGGGAGATTCATAAAGGTAGCAGGCATTATTGGGAAGAGACTGATGTTTCATCTGCAGAGTTATTTGAAAGTGAAACTGCTGAACTTCAGAAGGTAAAATTTTGTGGTTTTTTAAAAAAGCCAGTCACCAAAAAGGCAAAGAAAAACCTTTTGTAGTGTGATTGTTTTTCTTATTGGAAGCCCATTTAGGTAATCTGGAAGTTAAACTTAATGAAAAGTGTTTGTATTTAATTAGACACAGGAATGGTGTGTTTAGGGTTATGAGTATAGCAGGGAATATATGACTTATAGGAACAGCATGAAAAATTTTTGATTACATTGAGAATTTAGACATTTAGAAATGTGAAGACTACAGAATTAAGTTTTGTTAGAGAATATTATGGCTTAGTTGTGATTAAGCAATAATATTGCTTAATCAAGATGAAACATTTTAGCACCAGGCTATAATAACAGAACAGGAGCTGACAAAGACTAAAAAAGTTACTATCTTAGGCCTTTTCTAGGGGAGAAATGCTGAAGCTGTAGGACAAAGCAAAAGTTGAACTAGGAACCCAAATTAATAGTTGACATTTGATTCTTTTGAGATATGATTCTGAGAAGGTTTTTGTTGTTTTGTTTTAAAGGAATATTTATAATTTAAAAAATTATAACCAACTTAATTACATAAAAAAATTTTTCATAAATTCCCTTTATGAATTGTTTAATGATGTACACAGACCATTTATGACATGTTTCGACTCCCTGACTTCGTCTAATCATCGCTTTTAAAAAAAATGTCATTTTATTTTAAAATTTACCAAAGGAACTCAAGATGGCGCTGTGAGAACAACCCAGGATTGGAACTCGTGTTGAATCCGCAAACGGTGAGTCAGAGCTGCATTTGCAGACTCATCGTTGTTGCCCACAGAACAGGGAAACGCCCAAATATAAAAAGACATGGGACGCCAGGCAGTAGGTCTGCCTGGTGAAGCCGGCAGCCGGGGCGGCGGCGGCTGGCCCTACCCAGCAATCCCCACAGGGCTCGCGTGTCCGGGTGCCCTGTTGAACCGGCAACCTGAGACTTGAGAGGGCTAAACTTGAGGCTGAACGAGACTTGGACAGTAGCCCAGCCCAGGGGATTGCAGGGACAGATCGTTTGGGATACCCAGTGAAACGAACAAAACAATGATTTCAAACTATCCCGAGCAGACGGTCAGAGATGCTCTGTGGGGGAGGGGCGTCCACCACTACCGAGGCAACCCACCCCAACTGAGATACACCCCCACTGATGATGCAGCCAGCCGTTGCCGAGGCAACCTGCCCCAACTGAGATACAGGCCCACTGCTGACGCAGCCAGCCGTTGCCGAGGCAACCCGCCCCAACTGAGATACACGCCCACTGCTGGTGCAGCCAGCCATTGCCGAGGCAACCCGTCCCTACTGAGATACACGCCCACTGCTGACGCAGTCTGCCATTGCTGAGGCAACACGCTACAACGAAGAGTCTCCACAGCAGGGCGTGGCGGAGACCACAGCAGAGCCTGCAGGAAAAGGGCGAATCACACAACAGCAGGACGGAGCCCCGGCAGCCAAACAGTGGCTAGTGTGCCTTCTAGCTGGGCAGGACACCTCATCGAACATCCAAAAATAAAGCCCAAACCCCTCAACACAGAGAATTTGAGAAAAAAAAAAGGGTTTTTTAATGAGCTCTGTTGCAGCAGAATCAAACATAGCAGGCTAACAGCCCTGAATGAACAACAGAGCGCACAGCTCAGCAATTAAGCCCGTATAAAGTACAAACTGTCTCCTCAAGCAGCTCCCTGACCCCTCTATATCCAAAAGACTGAAATTAGGCAGGCATCATCCTGGGACAAAGATAGCAGAAAAAGAAACTGGTAGCATCCCTCGCTGTGCCACAGCTGCTAGAGGTGCACCCCAGACAAGCAGGGTCTGGAGCGGACCTCAGCAGTCGTACAGCAAAGGGGCTAGGCTGGTAGAAGGAAAACCAAGCAACAGAAATACTTCATCATCAACACTCCGGGTGTACACTCAGAGACCCAATCGAAAAGTCAGCAACTACGCAGACGACCAGCGGACAAATCCACAAAGATGGGAAGAAACCAGTGCAAAAAGGAGGAAAACACCCGAAACCAGAACACCTCGCCTCCTAGGAAGGACCAAAACTCCTCACCAGCAAGGGAACAAAGCTGGACGGAGAATGACTGTGACGAAATGACGGAATGAGACTTCAGAAGATGGATAATGAGAAACTTTTGTGAGCTAAAAGATCATGTATTAAATCAATGCAAAGAAACTAAGAACCTTGAAAAAAGATTTGAAAAAAGATTCGAGGAAATGATAACAAGAATGGATAACTTAGAGAGGAATATGAATGAATTAAAGGAGCTGAAAAACACAATACAAGAACTTCGCGAAGCATGCACAAGTTTCAATAGCCGAATGGACCAAGCAGAAGAAAGAATATCTGAAGCCGAAGACCAACTCAATGAAATAAAACGAGAAACCAAGATCAGAGAAAAAAAGCGCAAAAAGGAATGAACAAAGTCTCCAAGAAATGTGGGACTATGTGAAAAGACCTAACCTACGTTTGATAGGTGTACCAGAAGGGGACGAAGAGAATGAATCCAAGCTGGAAAATACTCTTCAGGACATCATCCAGGAAAATTTCCCCCACCTAGCAAGACAGGCCAACACTCAATTGCAGGAAATACAGAGAACACCACAAAGATATTCCGCAAGAAGAGCAACCCCAAGGCACATAATCGTCAGATTCAACAGGGTTGAAATAAAGGAGAGAATACTAAGGGCAGCCAGAGAGAAAGGTCGGGTCACCCACAAAGGGAAGCCCATCAGACTCACAGCAGATCTCTCGGCAGAAACACTACAAGCCAGAAGAGAGTGGGGGCCAATATTCAACATTCTTAAAGAAAAGAACTTTCAACCCAGAATTTCATATCCAGCCAAACTGAGCTTCAGAAGTGAAGGAAGAATAAAATCCTTTGCGAACAAGCAAGTACTCAGAGATTTTTTCACCACCAGGCCTGCTTTACAAGAGCTCCTAAAAGAGGCACTACACATAGAAAGGATCAACCAGTACCAGCCATTCCAAAATCACACTGAATGCTAAAGAGCTTCAACATAATGAAGAATCTACAACAACTAACAGGCAAAACAGCCACTTAGCATCAAAATGGCAGTATCAAATTCACACACAACAATATTAACCCTAAATGTAAATGGACTAAATGCACCAATCAAAAGACACAGACTGGCAAATTGGATAAAAATCCAAAACACATCAGTGTGCTGTATCCAGGAAACCCATCTCACATGCAAGGATACACAAAGGCTCAAAATAAAAAGATGGAGGAAGATATACCAAGCTAATGGAAAGCAAAAAAAAGCAGGAGTTGCAATTCTCATCTCTGATAAAATAGACTTTAAAGCAACAAAGATCAAAAGAGACAAAGAAGGTCATTACATAATGGTAAAAGGATCGATACAATAAGAAGAGCTAACGATCCAAAACATATATGGACCCAATGCAGGAGCACCCAGATACATAAGGCAAGTTCTTAATGACTTACAAAAGGACTTAGACTCCCAAACAATAATAGTGGGAGACTTTGACACTCCACTGTCAATACTAGACAGATCAACCAGACAGAAAATCAACAAGGATATCCAGGGCTTGAACTCAGACCTGGAGCAAGCAAACCTGACAGACATTTACAGAACTCTCTACCCCAAATCCACAGAGTACACATTCTTCTCAGAACCACATCACACCTACTCTAAAATTGACCACATAATTGGAAGTAAAGCACTGCTCAACAAATGCAAAACAACTGAAATCATAACAAACAGCCTCTCAGACCATAGTGCAATCAAGCTAGAACTCAGAATTGAGAAACCGACCCAGAACCGCACAGCTTCATGGAAACTGAACAACTGGCTCTTGAATTTTGACTGGGTAAACAATGAAATGAAGGCAGAAATAAAGAAGTTCTTCGAAACCAACGAGAACGAAGACACAACGTGCCAGAACCTCTGGGACACATTTAAAGCAGTCTCTAGAGGAAAGTATATAGCAATAAGTGCCCATATGAGGAGAATGGAGAGATCCAAAATTGACACCCTATCGTCAAAATTGAAAGACCTAGAGGAGCAAGATCAAAAAAACTCAAAACCCAGCAGAAGACAAGAAATTACTAAGATCAGAGATGAGCTGAAGGAGATTGAGACACGAAAAACCCTTCAAAAAATCAATAAATCCAAGAGCTGGTTTTTTGAAAAGATCAACAAAATAGACAGACCACTAGCCAGATTGATTAAAAATAAAAGAGAGAACAACCAAATAGATGCAATAAAAAACGATAAAGGGGAAATCACCACAGATTCCACAGAAATTCAAAGCATCATCACAGAATATTACAAACAACTCTATGCGCATAAACTAGTAAACCTGGAAGAAATGGATAAATTCCTGGACTCCTGTGTCCTCCCAAGCCTAAACCAGGAGGAAGCTGAAACTATGAATAGACCAATAAAAAGGTCTGAAGTTGAGGCAGCAATTAAGAGCCTACCACACAAAAAAAGCCCAGGTCCAGACGGGTTCACAGCCGAATTCTACCAGACACACAAGGAGGAGCTGGTACCATTCCTTCTAAAACTATTTCAAACAATCCAAAAAGAGGGAATCCTTCCCAAATCATTTTATGAGACCAACATCATCCTGATACCAAAACCCGGCAGAGACCCAACGAGCAAAGAAACCTTCAGGCCAATATCCATGATGAACATAGATGCAAAAATCTTCAATAAAATATTGGCAAGCCGATTGCAACAGCAAATCAAAAAACTTATTCATCATGATCAAGTAGGATTCATCCCGGGGATGCAAGGCTGGTTCAACATATGCAAGTCTATCAACGTAATTCACCACATAAACAGAACCAAAAAGAAAAACCACATGATTATCTCAATTGACGCAGAGAAGGCATTTGACAAAATTCAACAGCCCTTTATGCTAAAAACCCTCAATAAACTCGGTATCGATGGAACGTATCTCAAAGTAATAAAAGCTATTTATGACAAACCAACAGCCAATATCATACTGAATGGGCAAAAACTGGAAGCATTCCCTTTAAAATCTGGCATTAGACAAGGATGCCCTCTCTCACCACTCCTATTCAGTATAGTACTGGAAGTTCTAGCCAGAGCAATCAGGCAAGAAAAAGAAATAAAGGGTATTCAAATAGGAAAGGTGGAAGCCAAATTGTCTCTATTTGCAGAAGACATGATAGTATACCTAGAAGACCCCATCGCCTCAGCCCAAAAACTCCTGAAACTGATAAGCGACTTCAGCAAAGTCTCAGGATATAAAATCAATGTGCAAAAATCACAAGCATTCATCTACACCAATAACAGACTTAAAGAAAGCCAAATCAAGAGCGAACTGCCATTCGCAATTGCTACAAAAAGAATAAAATACCTTGGAATACAACTCGCAAGGAACGTAAGGGACCTCTTCAAGGAGAACGACAAACCACTGCTCAACGAAATCAGAGAGGACACAAACAGATGGAGAAACATTCCATGTTCATGGTTAGGAAGAATTAACATCGTGAAAATGGCTATACTGCCCAAAGTAATTTACAGAATCAACGCTATCCCCATCAAGCTACCATTGACTTTCTTCACAGAACTGGAAAAAACCACCATGAACTTCATATGGAACCAAGAGAGAGCCCGCATAGCCAAGTCAATTCTAAGCAAAAAGAACACAGCGGGGGGCATCACACTACCGGATTTCAAACTATACTACAAGGCTACAGTAATCAAAACAGCATGGTACTGGTACCAAAACAGAGATATAGACCAATGGAACAAAACAGAGGCACCGGAGGCAACACAACATACATACAACTATACGATCTTTGATAAACCCGACAAAAACAAGCAATGGGGAAAGGATTCCATGTTTAACAAATGGTGTTGGGAAAACTGGCTAGCCATGTGCAGAAAGCAGAAACTGGACCCCTTCCTGACACCTTACACTAAAATTAACTCCAGATGGATTAAAGACTTAAACATAAGACCTGGCACCATAAAAACCCTAGAAGGAAATCTAGGCAAAACCATCCAGGACATAGGAGTAGGCAAGGACTTCATGAACAAAACACCAAAAGCATTGGCAACAAAAGCCAAAATAGACAAATGGGACCTAATGAAACTCCACAGCTTCTGCACGGCAAAAGAAACAGTCACTAGAGTGGATCGGCAACCAACAGAATCGGAAAAAATTTTCGCAGTCTACCCATCTGACAAAGGGCTGATATCCAGAATTTACAAACAACTCAAACAGATTTACAGGAAAAAAACAAACAAGCCCATTCAAAAGTGGGCAAAGGATATGAACAGATACTTTACGAAAGAAGACATATATGAGGCCAACAATCATATGAAAAAATGCTCATCATCACTGGTCATCAGAGAGATGCAAATCAAAACCACATTGAGGTACCATCTGACGCCAGTTAGAATGGCGATCATTAAAAAATCTGGAGACAACAGATGCTGGAGAGGATGTGGAGAAAAAGGAACATTTTTTTTTAAATTATTTATTGGATTATAGGTTTTGGGGTACATGAGCAGAGCATGCAAGACAGTTGCGTAGGTACACACATGGCAGTGTGCTTTGCTTTTCTTCTCCCCTTCACCCATATTTGGCATTTCTCCCCAGGCTATCCCTCCCCACCTCCCCCTCCCACTGACCCTCCCCTTTTCCCCCCAATAGACCCCAGTGTTTAGTACTCCCCTTTCTGTGTCCATGTGTTCTCATTTTTCATCACCCGCCTATGAGTGAGAATATGTGGTGTTTCATTTTCTGTTCTTGTGTCAGTTTGCTGAGGATGATGTTTTCCAGATTCATCCATGTCCCTACAAACGACACGAACTCATCATTTCTCATTGCTGCATAATATTCCATGGTGTATATGTGCCACACTTTTCCAATCCAGTCTATTATCAATGGGCATTTGGGTTGATTCCAGGTCTTTGTATTGTAAACAGTGCTGCAATGAACATTCGTGTACATGTGTCCTTATAGTAGAACGATTTATAGTCTTTTGGATATATACCCAGTAATGGGATTGCTGGGTCAAATGGAATTTCTATTTCTAAGGCCTTGAGGAATCGCCACACTGTCTTCCACAATGGTTGAACTAATTTACACTCCCACCAACAGTGTAAAAGTGTTCCTTTTTCTCCACATCCTCTCCAGCATCTGTTGTCTCCAGATTTTTTAATGATCGCCATTCTAACTGGCGTGAGATGGTATCTCAATGTGGTTTTGATTTGCATCTCTCTGATGACCAGTGACGATGAGCATTTTTTCATATGATTGTTGGCCTCATATATGTCTTCTTTCGTAAAGTATCTGTTCATATCCTTTGCCCACTTTTGAATGGGCTTGTTTGTTTTTTTCCTGTAAATCTGCTTGAGTTGTTTGTAAATTCTGGATATCAGCCCTTTGTCAGATGGGTAGACTGCAAACATTTTTTCCCATTCTGTTGGTTGCCGATCCACTCTAGTGACTGTTTCTTTTGCCGTGCAGAAGCTGTGGAGTTTCATTAGGTCCCATTTGTCTATTTTGGCTTTTGTTGCCAATGCTCTTGGTGTTTTGTTCATGAAGTCCTTGCCTACTCCTATGTCCTGGATAGTTTTGCCTAGATTTCCTTCTAGGGTTTTTATGGTGCCAGGTCTTATGTTTAAGTCTTTAATCCATCTGGAGTTGATTTTAGTGTAAGGTGTCAGGAAGGGGTCCAGTTTCTGCTTTCTGCACATGGCTAGCCAGTTTTCCCAACACCATTTGTTAAACATGGAATCCTTTCCCCATTGCTTGTTTTTGTCAGGTTTATCAAAGATTGTATAGTTGTATGTATGTTGTGTTGCCTCCAGTGCCTCTGTTTTGTTCCATTGGTCTATATCTCTGTTTTGGTACCAGTACCATGCTGTTTTGATTACTGTAGCCTTGTAGTATAGTTTGAAATCCGGTAGTGTGATGCCCCCCGCTGTGTTCTTTTTGCTTAGAATTGACTTGGCTATGCGGGCTCTCTTTTGGTTCCATATGAAGTTCATGGTGGTTTTTTCCAGCTCTGTGAAGAAAGTCGATGGTAGCTTGATGGGGATCGCGTTGATTCTGTAAATTACTTTGGGCAGTATAGCCATTTTCACGATATTAATTCTTCCTAACCATGAACATGGAATGTTTCTCCATCTGTTTGTGTCCTCTCTGATTTCGTTGAGCAGTGCTTTGTAGTTCTCCTTGAAGAGGTCCCTTACGTTCCTTGCGAGTTGTATTCCAAGGTATTTTATTCTTTTTGTAGCAATTGCGAATGGCAGTTCGCTCTTGATTTGGCTTTCTTTAAGTCTGTTATTGGTGTAGACGAATGCTTGTGATTTTTGCACATTGATTTTATATCCTGAGACTTTGCTGAAGTTGTTTATCAGTTTCAGGAGTTTTTGGGCTGAGGCAATGGGGTCTTCTAGGTATACTATCATGTCTTCTGCAAATAGAGACAATTTGGCTTCCACCTTTCCTATTTGAATACCCTTTATTTCTTTTTCTTGCCTGATTGCTCTGGCTAGAACTTCCAGTACTATATTGAATAGGAGTGGTGAGAGAGGGCATCCTTGTCTAGTACCAGATTTCAAAGGGAATGCTTCCAGTTTTTGCCCATTCAGTATGATATTGGCTGTTGGTTTGTCATAAATAGCTTTTATTACTTTGAGATACGTTCCATCGATACCGAGTTTATTGAGGGTTTTTAGCATAAAGGGCTGTTGAATTTTGTCAAATGCCTTCTCTGCGTCAATTGAGATAATCATGTGGTTTTTCTTTTTGGTTCTGTTTATGTGGTGAATTACGTTGATAGACTTGCGTATGTTGAACCAGCCTTTCATCCCTGGGATGAATCCTACTTGATCGTGATGAACAAGTTTTTTGATTTGCTGTTGCAATCGGCTTGCGAATATCTTATTGAAGATTTTAGCATCTATGTTCATCATGGATATTGGCCTGAAGTTTTCTTTTTTCGTTGGGTCTCTGCCGGGTTTTGGTATCAGAATGATGTTGGTCTCATAAAATGATTTGGGAAGGATTCCCTCTTTTTGGATTGTTTGAAATAGTTTTAGAAGGAATGGTACCAGCTCCTCCTTGTGTGTCTGGTAGAATTCGGCTGTGAACCCATCTGAACCTGTGCTTTTTTTGTGAGGTAGGCTCTTAATTGCTGCCTCAACTTCAGACCTTGTTATTGGTCTATTCATAGTTTCAGCTTCCTCCTGGTTTAGACTTGGGAGGACACAGGAGTCCAGGAATTTATCCATTTCTTCCAGGTTTACTAGTTTATGTGCATAGAGTTTTTTGTAATATTCTCTGATGATGGTTTGAATTTCTGTGGAATCTGTGGTGATTTCCCCTTTATCATTTTTTATTGCATCTATTTAGTTGTTCTCTCTTTTCTTTTTAATCAATCTGGCTAGTGGTATGTCTATTTTGTTGATCTTTTCAAAAAACCAGCTCTTGGATTTATTGATTTTTTGAAGGGTTTTTTGTGTCTCAATCTCCTTCAGCTCTGCTCTGATCTTAGTAATTTCTTGTCTTCTGCTGGGTTTTGAGATTTTTTGATCTTGCTCCTCTAGCTCTTTCAATTTTGACGATAGGGTGTCAATTTTGGATCTCTCCATTCTCCTCATATGGGCACTTATTGCTATATACTTTCCTCTAGAGACTGCTTTAAATGTGTCCCAGAGGTTCTGGGACGTTGTGTCTTCGTTCTCATTGGTTTCGAAGAACTTCTTTATTTCTGCCTTCATTTCGTTGTTTACCCAGTCAACATTCAAGAGCCAGTTGTTCAGTTTCCATGAAGCTGTGCGGTTCTGGGTCGGTTTCTGAATTCTGAGTTCTAACTTGATTGCACTATGGTCTGAGAGGCTGTTTGTTATGATTTCAGTTGTTTTGCATTTGTTGAGCAGTGCTTTACTTCCAATTATGTGGTCAATTTTAGAGTAGGTGTGATGTGGTTCTGAGAAGAATGTGTATTCTGTGGATTTGGGGTGGAGAGTTCTGTAAATTTCCACCAGGTTAGCTTGCTCCAGGTCTGAGTTCAAGCCCTGGGTATCCTTGTTGGTTTTCTGTCTGGTTGATCTGTCTAGTATTGACAGTGGAGTGTTAAAGTCTCCCACTATTATTGTGTGGGAGTCTAAGTCCTTTTGTAAGTCATTAAGAACTTGCCTTATGTATCTGCGTGCTCCTGTGTTGGGTCCATATATGTTTAGAATCGTTAGCTCTTCTTGTTGTATCGATCCTTTTACCATTATGTAATGGCCTTCTTTGTCTCTTTTGATCTTTGTTGCTTTAAAGTCTATTTTATCAGAGATGAGAATTGCAACTCCTGCTTTTTTTTGCTTTCCATTAGCTTGGTATATCTTCCTCCATCTTTTTATTTTGAGCCTTTGTGTATCCTTGCATGTGAGATGGGTTTCCTGGATACAGCACACTGATGTGTTTTGGATTTTTATCCAATTTGCCAGTCTGTGTCTTTTGATTGGTGCATTTAGTCCATTTACATTTAGGGTTAATATTGTTGTGTGTGAATTTGATACTGCCATTTTGATGCTAAGTGGCTGTTTTGCCTGTTAGTTGTTGTAGATTCTTCATTATGTTGAAGCTCTTTAGCATTCAGTGTGATTTTGGAATGGCTGGTACTGGTTGATCCTTTCTATGTGTAGTGCCTCTTTTAGGAGCTCTTGTAAAGCAGGCCTGGTGGTGAAAAAATCTCTGAGTACTTGCTTGTTCGCAAAGGATTTTATTCTTCCTTCACTTCTGAAGCTCAGTTTGGCTGGATATGAAATTCTGGGTTGAAAGTTCTTTTCTTTAAGAATGTTGAATATTGGCCCCCACTCTCTTCTGGCTTGTAGTGTTTCTGCCGAGAGATCTGCTGTGAGTCTGATGGGCTTCCCTTTGTGGGTGACCCGACCTTTCTCTCTGGCTGCCCTTAGTATTCTCTCCTTTATTTCAACCCTGTTGAATCTGACGATTATGTGCCTTGGGGTTGCTCTTCTTGCGGAATATCTTTGTGGTGTTCTCTGTATTTCCTGCAATTGAGTGTTGGCCTGTCTTGCTAGGTGGGGGAAATTTTCCTGGATGATGTCCTGAAGAGTATTTTCCAGCTTGGATTCATTCTCTTCGTCCCCTTCTGGTACACCTATCAAACGTAGGTTAGGTCTTTTCACATAGTCCCACATTTCTTGGAGACTTTGTTCATTCCTTTTTGCGCTTTTTTCTCTGATCTTGGTTTCTCGTTTTATTTCATTGAGTTGGTCTTCGGCTTCAGATATTCTTTCTTCTGCTTGGTCCATTCGGCTATTGAAACTTGTGCATGCTTCGCGAATTTCTCGTATTGTGTTTTTCAGCTCCTTTAATTCATTCATATTCCTCTCTAAGGTATCCATTCTTGTTATCATTTCATCGAATCTTTTTTCAAATCTTTTTTCAAGGTTCTTAGTTTCTTTGCATTGATTTAATACATGATCTTTTAGCTCACAAAAGTTTCTCATTATCCATCTTCTGAAGTCTCATTCCGTCATTTCGTCACAGTCATTCTCCGTCCAGCTTTGTTCCCTTGCTGGTGAGGAGTTTTGGTCCTTCCTAGGAGGCGAGGTGTTCTGGTTTCGGGTGTTTTCCTCCTTTTTGCACTGGTTTCTTCCCATCTTTGTGGATTTGTCCGCTGGTCGTCTGCGTAGTTGCTGACTTTTCGATTGGGTCTCTGAGTGTACACCCGGAGTGTTGATGATGAAGTATTTCTGTTGCTTGGTTTTCCTTCTACCAGCCTAGCCCCTTTGCTGTATGACTGCTGAGGTCCGCTCCAGACCCTGCTTGTCTGGGGTGCACCTCTAGCAGCTGTGGCACAGCGAGGGATGCTACCAGTTTCTTTTTCTGCTATCTTTGTCCCAGGATGATGCCTGCCTAATGTCAGTCTTTTGGATATAGAGGGGTCAGGGAGCTGCTTGAGGAGACAGTTTGTACTTTATACGGGCTTAATTGCTGAGCTGTGCGCTCTGTTGTTCATTCAGGGCTGTTAGCCTGCTATGTTTGATTCTGCTGCAACAGACCTCATTAAAAAACCCTTTTTTTATCAAATTCTCTGTGTTTAGGGGTTTGGGCTTTATTTTTCATGTTCGATGAGATGTCCTGCCCAGCTAGAAGGCACACTAGCCACTGTTTGGCTGCCGGGGCTCCGCCCTGCTGTTGTGTGATTCGCCCTGTTCCTGCAGGCTCTGCTGTGGTCTCCACCAAGCCCTGCGGCAGAGTTTCTCTGTTGTAGCTGGTTGCCTCGGCAATGGCAGGCTGCGTCAGCAGTGGGCGTGTATCTCAGTAGGGACGGGTTGCCTCGGCAACGACTGGCCGCGTCAGCAGTGGGCGTGTATCTCAGTTGGGGTGGGTTGCCTCGGCAATGGCTGGCTGCGTCAGCAGTGGGCGTGTATCTCAGTTGGGGCGGGTTGCCTCGGCAATGGCAGGCTGCGTCAGCAGTGGGCATGTATCTCAGTAGGGACGGGTTGCCTCGGCAACGGCTGGCTGCGTCAGCAGTGGGCATGTATCTCAGTTGGGGCGGGTTGCCTCGGTAGTTGTGGACGCTTCTCCCCCACAGAGTGTCTTGGACCGTCTGCTCGGGATAGTTTGAAATCGCGGTTTCGTTCGTCCCACTGGGTATCCCAAACGATCTGTCCCTGCAATCCCCTGGGCTGGGCTACTGTCCAAGTCTCATTCAGTCTCAAGTCCAGCCCTCTCAAGTCTCAGGTTGCCAGTTCAACAGGGCACCCGGACACGCGTGCCCTGTGGGGGTTGCTGGGTAGGGCCGGCTGCCGCCGCCCCGGCTGCCGGCTTTGCCAGGCAGACCTACTGCCTGGCGTCCCGTGTCTTTTTATACTTGGGAGTTTCCCCGTTCTGTGGGCAACAAAGATCAGTCTGTAAATGCAGCTCAGACTCACCGTTTGTGGATTCAACGTGAGCTCCAATCCTGGGTTGTTCTCACAGCGCCATCTTGAGTCCTCGATCTAAATCGTTCTACTATATGGACACAGGTACACGAATGTTCATTGCAGCACTGTTTACAATAACAAAGACCTGGAATCAACCCAAATGCCCATTGATAATAGACTGGATTGGAAAAATGTGGCACATATACACCATGGAATATTATGCAGCAGTCAGAAATGATGAGTTTGTAGGGACATGGATGAATCTGGAAAACATCATCCTCAGCAAACTGACACAAGAACAGAAATTGAAACACCGCATATTCTCACTTATAGGTGGGTGATGAAAAATGAGAACACATGGACACAGAAAGGGGAGTACTAAACACTGGGGTCTATTGGGGGAAAAGGGGAGGGCCAGTGGGAGGGGGAGCTGGGGAGGGATAGTCTGGGGAGAAATGCCAAATGTGGGTGAAGGGGAGAAGAAAAGCAAAGCACACTGCCATGTGTGTACCTACGCAACTGTCTTGCATGCTCTGCTCATGTACCCCAAAACCTATAATCCAATAAAAAATTAAAAAAAAAGAAAAGATAGAAAAAAATTACCACAGATTTATTCTATAAATTTTTTATAAAATTGCTTATTAAAAATTCTGCTTTACATTTTTTTAACTTTAAATGAGTTTTCAATGTTTACATTTTAGTTCAATGATAAACCATGAGTCTTATCTCAGCACCAACAGCTTAGTGATAGCAGATTGAAAGCAGGAAATATGCTGTGAGGAAAAAGAGAAGCAGATAGAGAGCTTTCAAAGACTTAACTCTATAGTGCAGGTTAATCATTTGAGCTTTGAGTTTTTCTAGTTGTAGTTTGCCCATCAGTTTGAAATGTGCAGAAAAGCAGGCTGTATTGTGTAACCAGCTATAGTTTTTAAGAGAAAAACAAAATCAGGGGTTAAGATGTTAGAAACTGCCTTCTCCTTTTTAAGGCTGGATCCCTGGATTGGACAGAAAAAAAGAGAAAGAATGAAGAGGAGAGGAAGTTACGTTTTATAGGATGGCTTGTGAGCCTTCCAGCCACTGCACAGTGTGCTGTGGGGTCAGCACCCCTCCCACCCTTTTCTTCCATCAAGGAGCCTTAGCATCCTAGACCTGCAAAGTGTGGGATGAATTTTTTCCACCTTTGCAAGTCACCAGTTAAGGTAAGCTGTTTTCAGTGAGAGCAGAGTCCCTTCAGCTTAAAGCCACTGGGGGTTAGGATTCTTTCTTGGGGACTCTTTGGTTTTCAGAGAAGTTCCATTTCCAGTGGCCAAGATTATAGCTGAGGGGGAAAGTTGTGTGGGGCTTTTCCCCATTCATCTCATTGAGGCAGTTTGTCTTTTAGTGGCCTGGCCTTCTGCACCAGTGGCAATTATCTGGAGGAGTGTTTTTAGAGCAAACTGGAGAGGGCTGAGGTTTCCGAAGTAGCCAACAGTTTAGCCTGCCTTTTGTCTTTGCATTTTTCTTTTTTCTTAGCCCTATCCTCCTTATTCTGCTCTTGGTTATAAAGATTGAGGAGGCTAATTTGATGATTTTCTGCATGGAGGCCATGCTGTGTGCAAGAAAAGTAGACATTTCTTCTTGAGGGTTAGGAGGTCAAATTTGTTCCAGTGCTTTGGAACACAGCCTAGAGATGAGTCAGAAGGGATAGATGTGGTTTTTCCCATGGTGGGACTGGAAAATGCATTGCTGGGGGCTAAGTGAACTGCACTTTCACTTGGGGGTACTTCACCAGTAAAAAGTGTTTCACTTATGTCAGCTGAGAGACTCAGGGTGCACTTTCTTTTCTTTTCTTTTTTTTCTTTTTTTAGACAAGAGTTTTGCTCTTATTACCCAGGCTGGAGTGCAATGGTGCGATCTTAGCTCAAGAGGCTCTGCCTCCTGGGTTCAAGCAATTCTCCTGCCTCAGCCTCCCGAGTAGCTGGGATTACAGGCACGCACCACGATGCCCAGCTAATTTTTGTATTTTTTAGTAGAGACGGATTTTCACCATATTGACCAGGATGGTCTTGATCTCTTGACCTCGTGATCCACCTGCCTGGGCCTCCCAAAGTGCTGGGATTATAGGCGTGGGTCACCGTGCCTGGCCAGGCTGTACTTCCTAAAGGGGCATCCCACCTGTTAGGAAAGACCACTTGGCTTCTCAGGGGCCTTACACTGGATGGCTAGTCTAGGTACTCTCTTATGCTGGGTAATTAGCCCAGGTACAAGGGAAAAAGGGTAAAGGAATATCTCTGCTTAGTGTGGGTCCAGGAGAGAGGGTGGGTAGGGAAAGACTCACCATTCTGAGGCTGTCTGAGATCACTTGATTTAGCAATGTCCAGAAAAGGACAACTGGCTGACTCCACAAGAGAGTTCAGAGTGACAAAAAGAGGGTCTAATTCACCTAAAATGTGTATGAATTTGTTCTGAACAAGCTTCCACTGTCAGTTGCATCACATTTGGGATTAGGGACTTTTCAAAAGATAGGAGAGAGAGCCTTTCTTTCTTCTGGGCAAGGCAGCCAGCCATGTTCACCTTTTAGCCTTCAAGCAACACCAGAGAGTGGCTTGGTCAATTATTATGCCATCAATTACCAGAGAGATACTAGAAGCCAGCTGCTGAAAGACTGAAAAGAATAAATAGTCAAAGATCTCTCACCTGAAAGAATGATGGTGGTTTGATGCTTTCTCATGGACACCTTTTAGTCCCACCCTGAGTGTAGCCATTGCCAGAGATGTGCAATTGTCTTCATGTTTAGATGCTGTCCACTTAGGGTTCCAGGTTGGAAAAAGGAAACAGAGAGGGAAAAGAGCTCCCTATGAGGAGAGAGAGTCCCTGTATGGGCCACCAAAATGTCTTGGGTGAGTGACAACTATTTGGGCTGGTGACACAGAGGTAAAAGAGTTTACCAAGAGAGTTGTAGGTAAAGAAAGATAGATTTATTAGAAAAAGTTGGAAAATACGTTGTGAGGAGGCAACAGGAAGGTCAAAAGAAGAGAAGCTGAATTCCAAGAAATAAGGGTTTGATGAAGATTTTATAGCATTACGTTTATGTTGTGTGTTGAAGAGAGCTTTTTACAGTATCAATAATGCCAAGGTTGCAGTGAGCTAATTTTCAGGTGTTTGGTGATAGTTTGGCACAGGAAGATTGTGAGTTATTTGTGCAGGAGCTATATGTCTTGGACCGTGAAGAATGGCAGACTTATAACTTATTTGATTTCCCTTATTCCCACCAGCCTGACTCCTTTTCCCTAATTAGAACTATACACTAACCATGGGAGGAATTTAGCTTATACTTTAACTTTAAAGCAATGATAATAGTAGTCTTTCCTAAAACTAACCGTTGCAAACACCTTGCTCAGAGACAAAAACTGCCTTTGTAGAACTAATAAAAGCCCATGAGGTTAGGATTATGGTAGGGGCCTTAATTCTGATAATATGTAGGTACAGTTCGATGATAACCAGTCATTGTTCTGGAGGTCACAAGCTCTGTAACTTTCCCAGTTGCTCCCATAGATAATATCACTATTGTCATTTCTACAATAGTAATGGTAGGTTCTTTTGAGATTTTTTTTCAGACTTTTACATTCTGAGACTGACTGACTCCACCCAAACCCTTGACTGATGACTTAATCAGTCTTATGGACTGTACCTACAGGCTGACTCAGCACACAGGACCATTTTCTACACCCCTTTGTTTTCATCCCCAATCAATCAGCAGTACCCATTCCCTAGTCCCCTTTGAAAAATGTTAGCTTCTGAGTCACCAGGTAGACTGATTTGAATAATAACTCCTGTCCTTCCACTAGATTGCCTTGTGATAATTAAATTCTTTTTCTATTGTGATATCACAGTCTCAGTGAATCGGTTCTATCTGTGCTGCAGGCAGGATGAACCTGTTGGGCCTTTATACTCACTGTACTTTAACCATATTGCTCTTTCTGTTTCTTGAATAGTCCAGGCTTGCTCCAGCATTAGGACAATTGCATTAGCTGATCTCTCTTCTTGGGACACTTTTCCCTTAGATACCTGCAGGGTTTGCAATCTTAGCTCATTCAGGTCTTTATTCAAATGTCACATTTGTATTGAACCCTTTATAAAACTGCATCTCTCTATCATACCTTTTTTTTCTGGCTTCATTTTTCTTCCTAGCACTTATCACTTTCTAACATTCTATGTAGGACCTCAATTTCAAGTCAATCTATCTGCAAAGTTCATCATTGTCTAGTAGCCTTGAAAAAGGTTTTAAATTTTAAAGCCCAATTAAGTTCTACATTTCATTGCACTGCAAGTTATTGCATGTTTCTAAAAATAAGACAGAAAGAAGGACCTTTGATTTAAAATGGTATTGATTCTATAATGTGAAATTGGCTGATTTTAAATCAAGATTTAAAAGGGTATTGACTCTAAAATGTGAAATTGGCTGAGTGAGAAGCCCTCTTTCCTTGTTATGTGGTAGTGACAAAGATGATTAAACTTGTCCTTACTGAAGCTTAGCTATCTCAGACCAATGGCTGTTAAAGCTGGAGCTTTAGAAAACTTGGTAGAAAAATATCAGGGTGTTAGAAAATAACAGCTGTTTCTTGTGACCTTTAGTAAGGTCTTACCAAAAAACAAACCAAAAGGATAAGCTTTGAACCGAGCTGACCTGGCTGAAAGTAGAAAGGGAACAACATACAACTTTGCAAAAAGAGACCCCTTTGCCTATGGGTGAGACTGCTGAGGCTCAGTTAATTATGCTTCTTACAGAATTGCCAAAACCAAAATTTCTGCCCTTTTAAAAAAATTAGCATAAAAGGCAAAAAGGTGGGAAACACAGCAGGGAGATAAAGTTGGGATACCTGACAGGCCAGCAAAACGAAGGAAGCTGGAGTCCCTGGGTCTTCCTACATACCTCCTTCCTCAAACTATCTAATTCAAGGAATCTTTCTTCCTATTTGTCAGGGTTAGCCAAGGGGCTGCAGGCTGCTACAGGTGCACATCATGTTGCCTCACCAGGTTTATTGCCTTTACCTTATTACTTTCCAAGACAGAAATGATTAAATTTAGGCCTAGGGCTAAGGGCAAAGTTCTGAGGTTATAGAGACAGAAGATGGAGTACAGGTCTTTGAACCCAAAGGTTCTAATGCCTACTAGAGTTTAATGGGAGTTGGTTATCAGTGAAACCCCAAGCCTAAACAAAATGGTAACTTACGTTTCCTCAGCCTCAAAGGCAGATATAGGCCCCCACATCTCATAAACTGTGTTAGCTGGAAAAACAAACAGCAAAAAGCAAGCAAACAAACAAAAAACTGTGTCAGCAGGAAATGGGCTGCTAGAGAGGTTCGGTCTCTGGAAGGGATTTCTATTTTCTATACCCTTCTCAGGCATGGCCATGGATAAAAGAGGTCTCCCAGTGGGACTGCAGGCAGGCACTTTGGCTGACTAATAAACTCACTCCTTTGCCAAGACATGAACTCCATGCTATCCCTGCCCAGAAATATGTACTTTGAGTGGATGGCTGCTGTTTGTTTCCTTTTCCAGATGCTAGAATGTTTTAATTTTAAAATTTTATATTCTCCTTCACCACTTTATATCTGTTTGGGGTAGTAAAATGTATCACTTAATCACCCAGTGCATAGTCATGAGGAGAAAAATTTGAAACAAAGAGGAATGCCCATATTTCAAGGATCTAAACTTGGAGCTGGATGCAATAATAACATTATTTGGTCATTTCTATGTCCAAATTCGGATATTTTCATTTGTAAATGGGATGGTTGCATTGCACTAGGTGGGGAAATTTCTGATACTATGAGAAGAAAGAATTCTAAACATCTAAGGGGTAGAATATAGTGGGCATATATTGTTCCTCTATCCAGAATCTCTTCTTTGGTGGAAACATCCTTCCCTATTCTGTGTGCACCTGGGTATCAGCAAAAGTGTCTGCCCTACTTCTTGGCTGCACACGTGCTAGAGGCTATGCAGTCAGGATTCTCCATTCACTTGGCCACAGGGTTGATTCAGGGATGGGTGCATGACTTAAGATAGGCCAGTTAGAATTCTCACTGTACTCTTGTGATAAAGCTAATATTTTCTCATTCTGATTTGTGATTCTGAGATTATTTGAAATTCAGTAGCTAACTATGGTGGTCTTGGAAGAAGTGCATCTGAATAAGGAAGGAATAAGGTAGAGATTTAAATAGAATTGAATTAAATGATGAAGTGGAGGAAGAAAAAGGGGTTAGAGAGACAGAAGTTAAAGAGAGAGAGAGAAATCCAAGCCATCTTCTGAAAACTATTCCTGAATGTCCCTGGATCTATTAATAGCTATGACAGAAGCCAGATCTACCTCTATACTTTTCATTGATATATACACAATAAATTTCTTCTTTGTTAAGTGAGTTTGAGTTGGGTTTCTGACACTTGCAACAGAAAGGGTCCTGACTGAAGCAGTAGCTACCACTCAATCTTCCATACACTGCAGAGCAGTCTGGCTCTTGTCCTTACCACTCCTCTGCAACTGTTCTGGAACCATTGACTTTCTGGTTTCTAAAGCTGATGAATTCTTTTCTATACTTACCTTCCTAGATCTTTCTGCTGAGTTTGGTGCTGTTTATAACTTTTTCCTCCATTGATTTCTGAGAGACTCTGTTCTTTTTGGTTGTTGTTGTTCCAAATTTTAAAAATTTTCTTCTTATCTTCCTGGCCAGTGCTTATCTCTAGAATGATTTGCTTCCAAGTTATGTTCTTGACTTTCTCACTGTCTCACTATAGAACTTTTCCCTGGGCAACTTTGTTCATTTCTGGAGCTTCTAGTGCTGTCTATACACTGAGTACTTCGACACTTTTATCTTTAGACTAGAGTCTCCTGATTTAAAGTCTACTGCCTTCTGGATGTATTCTCTCAGATGTCCTTCAGCCATCTCAAAATCAGCATCTCTCAAATCTAACTTTATTGTTTATCCACCCAATTATATATACTCTTCTAATGTTCCCAGTCATGGTGACTGGTACCACATGTAAGCATTTGCTTTTGTAAAAAATCTGAGTATGATTACTAACTCCTCTTTTTTACCCTCTCATCAAATTTGTGGATTATGTTTCACAGATATTTCTTAGATCCATAGCCATATATCCATATCTCTCTCACCAGGGCTACACAGGCCATGCATTTCACAGCTCCAGGAGCACCAATCCCTGGGTATCAAAATGAGTAAAATCTTGATGAGCAATGGTCTGATTTAGGTTCTTATAATTTCTCACATAGGTTACTGCTGCAGTTTCCAAATGCTTTCCTCATGTCCAGGCTCTCATTTCTCTTCAATTCTGTCTCCAAATGTGGCAAAAGATTTCTCCTAAATGCAAATGAGAGCGTATCACTTCTGTCCTACAAATTCCATTGCTTGCCCTATGTTTCCACCGTAATCTCTTACCACTTCAAATCTCTTTTTATGCTTTTGCCTTACCAAATATTTGGACTTGCTCAAATGTGCCATGCTTTCTTCTACCTAACGTATTTGCATATATGCCCCTGTGCTTTGAAAATACTTGTGCCCTGGAGTATCTTTATCTTGCTAACTCTTATTTATCTTCTAAATGCAGCCTAGAATTAATTTTCCAGTCCACTCCAGCTTGGGTTGGCAGCCTTTCCTATGTCTTATATTCACACCTTAGATTTACCTCTATTATAGCACATACACATCATGGTGAAATATGTTTTTACTTATCAGTCTTGTTCATTAGATGTAAGTTGCTCAGGGGAAAAGACCTTCAGTTATTTTTCTGTGTATTCCTAGAGCCTGACATATTACCTAGTACATATTAAGTGCTCAATAATCTTAGGAAACTTCTAAGAAGAAAAACAGTTTTTGGTATCTGTCCACTGCCTACCAGCCATTCTGGTCACATCTGTCTGGAAGGTGGAAGAGAGGGGAAGATGTTCCTTAATAATTGCTATTCACTCACTCAACCTTCAATTGTCAGCTATCACACTAGACACTTTTACACCATTGGATCATTTAATCAATTCAGCCACATTGTCAGGAAAGCATTATTTTTTTTTTATTTTAAAAATAGGGCATTCTATATAGTAGCTTTTTCTTGCTCTGTTTCCCAGGCTAGAGTGCAGTGGCACCATCATAGTTTACTGTAACCTCAAGCTCCAGGGCACAAGCAATCCTCCTACCTCAGCCTCCCAAGTAGCTGGGACTATAGGTGTGAGCCACTACATCCAGCTAATTTTTTGTTTCCTTGGTAGAGATGGTTTTTTTTCCCATGTTTCCCAGGATGCTTTCAAACTCCTGGCCTCAATTGATCCTTCTGCTTCTACCTCCCACTACTGGCTGGGATTGCAGTAGTGACCAGCCCAGCCCTACAGCAGCATTTTTGAAGCTAGGCTACTAGAGTTTTAAGTTCAACAACTAACCATTTAGCTAATTTTTTTGGACTTAAATCTCAAGTGACCTAATTTCAAAAGACATCTATTGCCAGTGTTTCACTTGCTCACTTAGGCAGCACAGATATTGCCAAGGTTTCATACGTTCTCCACTCAGCTTTAAAGACATTTTTTAAAAATGAAACTTCCTGTTCAAGATGGCAAGCACACATTTTGGCTCCACTTGTTCTAGAGACATCATTGAAATAATATTACAAAAGTATAACACCCACATAGCAGTGAAGTGAATAGAATTAGATGGAGGTCATTAGTTGTTTAGAGATTGTGGTCAGTTATTAAATCTATTGTCTTTCTGCTGCAAATATGCCCTTTGTGGCCCTGCTTGTGGAACTGAAACATTGCCTTTGTGCTGGCTGGCATGGTGTTAAAAACTTTGTTAGTGTTGGGCCCTGGAGCGATGCTGGGATAGGAAGGGACATTTTTCTCCTGATGCAGCTGGCTCTTGCAGCACAGCTCCTCCTGGGGCTCCCAAAAGCAGTTTCCCAGTGAATTCCAACAGTGTGGCTCCTCTGTGTGCATGGCTCCCCCCAGTACTTCCCTGATGGCTTTGTAGTGAGTTCCTGGGCACAGGACCTTTCTGAGATGGTTCTCTTGATACCCAGAAGGTGGCTTTCTAATCACTTTTACTGGCAGCATACCTCAATGAGCTTATCCACCACCTAGTGAGCCATGAGCCGTGCAATGCTCTTTCCAACAATATCTGAATCAAAGCCCTAGGGGTAGGGGATCTTCCAGATTTGCTCCTTCCCTAGGGCCTCTGTTTTAGCCTGGAGAAGTAGCTGCTCCCTATGTCTTTTATTCCTGTATTAGTAAGAGTTCTGTGGAAAAATTCAAAGACTCCCTTTATTAAGGGGTTGAGACATACATTAGTGCAAAGACCACAATCCTTGCAAGTCTCTGTAGTGGTTTTCTTTGTTGGCCAGATATGACTGTAGAAAGTGTCACTCACTATTGAGATAGGCTCCCTGATTTCAGTGTGGATAATGGGATTTTAGAATAGCAGAGAACTAGTGGTGTCACTTAACCTCCAAAAACAAAGTAAGTACTTCTGTTGTAAAGAGAAACAAGGACATGCTGATTGTTAGAATGCCTCAGCTTACAGAGATATTTGGCGGGGGCAATTGATTGCTGTGTCTGTAGAAAAAAGATAGATGGTCATCCCACTAAACTATTGTTTGATCCATGTAATAGTAAATACTCTAGATACAGTAGCCAAAAACCTGACTTGAGTCACCACAGTGGAGAGTCATGATCTTTCAGTTTCCAAATCTAAGTGAAGTCATGGTTATAGAACCCCTTAATTAAAGGGGAGGTTGAGTCATTTTGAACAATAACCCTATATCATTTCCACAAATACATACCATAAATATTCCTTCAAGCCTTCCCGAAATGTACTGTGATAATTTACTAGGTAACTTTTCATTAGAGAAAGAAAATACCCAGACCTTGCAATAATTACTAGACACTGCCTCTGAATTGACATTGACTCCTGGGGACCCAAAACACCTCTTTGGTCTATTATTAAAGTAGGGGCTTACAATGGTCAGTGGACCAGTAGAGTCTGAGCTCAAGTGTGACTCATAGCGTACCTAGTCATTCCATAGACTCACTCTATTATTTCACCAATTCCTAAATGTTGACTTATAACAGGCATAATTAGTAACTTCAGGAATCTCTGCATTGGTTCTCTGACCTGTGTGGTATATATATATATGATAAAACCCATTACATTTACAGATCTGAATATAGAAAACATTGAAATTTAGAATAATTTTAGGTATAACCTTGAAGTGGATGAGACATTTTGAAACATGGCATGAAACCCAGAGCTCATCAATGAAAAAGATAAATATATCTGGGTATATAGCAAGTTAACATTTTTTATGTGGCAAAAGATACCACAACCAAAGTCAAAGACAAATAGTAAACTTGGAGCAAATATGTGCTACCCATGTAATTTTTAATATGCAAAGGGTTCCTATAAATTGATTTCCAAAAATCCTCAAATAGCTTGATAAAATAATGGGTAAAAATGTGAAGAGAAAATTTACACAAGAATATGATCAATATACATGAAAAGATACCTCACCTGACTACTAGTAACAAAAACTCAAATTATAGGAAATATACAATAACATTATTAGTATACCTCATGATCTTCACCTAAATGAAAAGCAGTCTAAATTGCTTCTCCTAAATGAAAAGGAATGATTTTTACCTTTTGACATCTTTCTCAAATATATAAAAGTATATGTAAAATATAGTTAGAAATGTAGAGAATTTTAATTTTTCTAAAAATGGCACATCTCTCTCTGTAACTTGTTTTTCTCATATAATAATATATAAGGAACATTCATTTGGGTAAATAATAGGTGTGGTTTTTTTAAAAGCTATATAATAATAATAATCCATTGAATGGATATGCCATAATTTACCTAACTATCCATTTATTGGACAAAGAAAATAGTATGAAGTATATAAAAGACTAAGACTTAGAATGACATCCCTTGTCAGCAATAGTAAATGCTAGAAGACAATTCATGGAGAAATGTCCTGAAAGAGGGATATTTTCAACTGATAAAAGTTTACTATTCCTGTGGAAGATACAACAGTCATGAACTTTTATGTTCCAAATGAAAAGGCAGCCTGATGGCTTGTGTCAGGCCACATAACCCAATATGGGCAGAATGGGCTTGCATACTTCTTTGAATTTCTATTCATACCAATCTCCACATAAGCAAAATTCAAATATACATTGTGACAGGGTGACAAATAGTGAATGAAATGATCCTTATATACTGCTTTTAGGAGAATAAAGGGAACAGACTTTCTGAAAACCAGTTTGACGGCTGCACTAAGACTTTAAAATATTTATATCTATCATACATTAATTCTAATTACCTGATTTTAACCCAAAGATATAATCAGGTGGGGAAGCAAAGCTTTATCAGTAAGGATGAACATGTCATTATATATAATAAGGAAAAACTGAGAGCAGCATGAACATTCAGCAACAGGAAAATTGTTACATTAATTATGGAGCATTATTAGGTGGCATATACATCTTTTAAAATTCATATTTTTAAAGACTATACAGTGTCAGGAGGAATTGCTCAGGATTAAGGATTTTTAAAGTCCCAAACAAAAACACCAAGAAAACATGGATTTCAAAACATTTTAAACACTGCATGGTAAAATATTTTGTAGCCTGGAAGTTTGCTTCTGGAAGTTACTGTAAAATCTCGTTAGACTTTTAGTTAGAAAGTGAAACAAACCATCACAGAACTTAGACTCAACTATAAACTTGTAAAAGTAGACGTTCCAGGGGAAGATGGTGGAAAAGTTCATTGTATATGAAGGGACATTAGTGCTTCTGGAAAGAATAAGAGAGTTCTTTTCACTTAATGCACAATTTGCTCTGTTAGCTAGAATTGAATGACAATATTCTGGGTGTGCTGGTATACCACTAAGAATAAGCATAGTGACTGTCCTGAAGAAATTTAATGTGTGATGTTAGAAACACAGATAAATATGTTATCAACTGAAACAGGTAATTATGGTCATTACAAAAGTGCATTAAGTGAAAAGGAGAATCATGGTTGTGTTGGTGGCTTGAACATCAAATTATTACTCTTGACATTGGGCTCGCATTTAAAATCTTCCCATGATTGACCCATTATCCTGACCTAACTCTTCCTCCCTTCCCTTTTGTGCCATTCCCACTATTATACACGATCGTGAGAAACCTCATAGCAATATCATACAATACATAATAGTGGGTTATACAATCCTCTGACACCCATTTCTTCCTCCTCTCCCACTTTCCCCCTAAGGCAAGAGCTCTGTGCAGGATGGAGCCACCTGTAGGCAGATTCTGAGGGGCTGGCCTATACTGGAGTGTGCCATGGGTCCACATGCATGGGCCTTTGTGGGAAATGCAAATCCATTCTGATACTCTGATGCCTCAACAAGAAGACTAAGAGGTGGAGTCAGAGGGGAGACTGAACTCAAGGGAAGTAATCTGGAGGAAGAGAAAGAGGAAAAAGAGAGAAGAAGGGATGGGGTTGAACCTAATGTTTAAGTATTTGTGCCCAAAGGAGACAGCATCTGGGAATTTATGGATGGAGCTGATGCCATTACAAAGCAAGAGGCAAAGGCAATTTGGTTCTGTCCTTAGGTAAGGCAAAGTTCTGTCCTCTTCAGAAAGGCAACTTGCCTCCTAGGAAAACTGGGTGGAAACATCCCCTCAGGGATGAGACTCTGAGGACAGGCTGCTTCCTTTGCTGAGCTTACTCCCTGCCCTGCAGGATGCTAGGATGGAACTGGGCAAATGCTTGCCCTTCTCATCACCAGGAATGACCAGTGTGTGGCTAGGAAAGGGCTCACAGACTGGTCTGTGGTGGTTGTATGCCTATGTGCATGAAGTACACATGCTTCTTCAAGTTCTGACCCTGCCTCATTATCCTTTGGCTACAAAGTTCTTGTTAGAAGGATACTAACTTTCTTTAAAAACAAACTTTTTTCCCTGAGGATAAAAAACAAATCTCCCTTGGGCTGCAGAAGCCAACAGCCACTGCCTGAAGCACTACTGAACTGGCTTCGCTTTTAGAGTCCTGGAGGCTTTCCTCTCCTCAGATGGTAGGTCAGGCTGGGTCAGGGCTCCCACAGCATTCTGCTGTGAGGGAGAGAGGACCTGTCCTTATCCCCTAGGCCAGGGGTCCCCAACCCTAAGATATAATGGCCTGTTAGGAACAACGCCACACAGTAGGAGGTGAGCAGCGGGTGAACAAGTATTACTGCCAGAGCTCCACCTCCTGCCAGATCAGCAGCAGCATTAGATTCTCATGAGAGCGTGAACCATATTGTGAACTGCACATGTGAGGGGTCTAGGCTGTTCATTGCTTATGAGAATCTAATGCCTGATGATCTGAAGTGGAATGGTTTCATCCTGGAACCATCACCCTCTCTTCCCCTGCCCCGCTTCATCTGTGGAAACATTGTCTTCCACGAAACCAGTTCCTAGTGCCAAAAAGGTGGGGACCGCTGCCCTAGGAAACTCCTTCCAGATGTCTCCCATTGATTTCCATGTCTAGGAAATGTGGCTGGAGGTTTCCACAGCAGATTTGGGCCATAGTAATCTTTCAGCAATTCTAAGAACATTTCAGTTTTTATACAATTTGCCCAATTGCTTGTGTGTAACTTGTTCAAAGTTTCACTATTGGAACTTTAATAAGTATTGGCATTTGAAGATAAATAATCTTTCGAAATCCTCTGTGGTGTTACAGGACATTTTCAAAGATGTGATTTTTATATTATAAAAGCAAGACTTAGAAACGCTGGTAAGAGAAGAAAAATAGAGAGTCAAAGAAAAGCAAATACCTGAAGCCCTATCACCCAGAGAAAATTGCTTCTGAAGTTTTGGTAAATTTCATTTCAATTTCAATAATTTCTGCCTTTATCTTTTTTATGACCTTTCTATTTTGAGTTTATCTGCTATTCTTTCTGGAGCTGCATGGTTTAAAATTATGCTTTTATAATTTTCAATCTTTCTTAAATGATTTTCAATGAATATATCTAAAACTAAATATCTATATATTTTTTCCTGAATATTGCCTTGGCTATATTGAATACACTTTAAAAGTGTGGCCTGTTCTCATTGTTCATTTCTAAGTATTTATAATTTATTCTTTAACTGAAAAATTTTAATAAGACCATTTGATAAAGTTGTGTTATCTAGTTACCTACAGTTTTGCTGTCCAATATAGTACCCATATGTATTAGTCTGCTCTGTTCTCACATTGCTGTAAAGAAGTACCTGAGACTAGGTAATTGATAAAGAAAAGAGGTTTAATTGGCTCATGGTTTCTCAGGCTGATGATGCTGGCATCTGCTTCTAGGGAGGCCTCAGGAAACTTACAATTATGGTGGAAGACAGAAGGGGAAGCAGGCACATCTTACATGCCCAGAGCAGGTGGAAGAGAGAGAGATGAGGGAAGTACTCTACACTTTTAAACCACCAGATCTCCTGATAACTCACTCACTATACAGTACCAAGGGGGGATGGTACTAAACCATTAGAACTTCCCTCATGATCCAGTCATGTCCTACCACGCCTTATCTCCAACATTGGGGATTACAGTTCAACAGGTATGGGTAGTCCAAATTGACATACACTTTGAGTGTAAAACACACACCAGTTTCAAAGACTTGGTATGAAAAATTAATGACTTTTTATATTGATTATATACTAAATGGTTGTATTTTGGATGTGTTAAATAAAATAAAATAAATTATTAAAAATAATTTCGAGAGAGGATTCAAGATGGCACAGTAAGAACAACCCAGGATTGCAGCTCTCAGTGAATGTGCAGAGGGTGAATCAAAGACGCATTTCCAGACGGATCTTTGTTGCCCACAAAACGGGAATTCCCAGGTGTAGGAGAGACACGGGATGCCACCGCAGCTGTTTTGGCTGATGTGGCCGCTTCGGCTGGTGCCACAGCGCAGCGGCACTCTGCAACACTCTGCACAAAATGCACTGGTCCGGGTGCCCTGTTAAACTGGCAATCTGAGATCTGGGAGGGCAGATTAGCATATCCATCTGATAAAACGGGTGTTGGACAGTGAGCCAGACCAGGAGATTCCTGGGAAGCAGCGTTAGAGCCAGCGCAGTGGGTCGCTGCATGGGAAATCACACAGATCCCGGTGCCCTAACAGCAGGTGCCTGAAACACCTGGGAGAGAGTCAACCATTCAACTTAGAAAAAAAATAAGTGCTCTGAGGCAGGGAGCCAGGTGAGCAGGCTCGGTGGGTTTCACCCCCACAGGGACAAACAGCAATTCGAAATGCTCCAGGTGGAGAGTTTCACTGTGGACACAGCTGAACCCAGGACAATGAAGCTTGGTGTGGGAGGGGCGTCTGCCATTACCGAGGCAATCCACCCGTACTGAGGTACACTCCCATTGCTGATGCAGCCTGCCGTTGCTGAGGCAACCCACCATAATAGAGAGACTCTGCCACAGGGTGGAGCCCTTGGCAGCAGGGCAGAGACCGCAGGAGGAGGGCAGAGTCCACAGCAACAGGGCGGACCCCAGGCCAGCAGGGCGGAGCCTCGGCAGGCAAATAGTGCCTAGTCTGCTTCCTAGCTGGGCAGGACAGTGCAACAGACACTCATAAAGAAAGCCCCAAATCCCCGAGACAGAGCATCTGAGGAAAAAAAGGGGTTTTATGAGTTCTGCTGCAGCAGACTTAACATAGCAGCCTAACAGACATAAATGAAGAACAGAGCTCACAGCTCAGCACTTGAGCTCCTATAAAGTACAGACAGTCTCCTCAAGCAGCTCCCTGACCCCTGTATGTCCAAAGAGTCACCTCAAAAAGGACTGATCAGACTGACATTTGGAGGGCATCATTCTGGGACAAATATAGCAGAAGAAGAAACTGGTAGCATCCCTCACTGTTCCGCAGCTGCTACAGGTGTACCCCAGATAAGCAGGGCCTGGAGTGGTCCTCAGAAGTCGTACAGCAGAGGGGATAGACTGGTAGAAGAAAAACCAAGTAACAGAAATACTTCATCATCAACAATCTGGGGGTCCACTCAGAGACCCAATTGAAAAGTCAGCAACTACTCAGATGACAGGTGGATAAATCCACAAAGATCGGAAGAAACCAGCACAAAAAAGAGGAAAACACCCGAAACTGGAACACCTCGCCTCCTACAAATGACCAAAACTCCTCACCAGCAAGGGAAAAAAGCTGGACAGAGAATGACTGTGATGAAATGACGGAATTAGACTTCAGAAGGTGGGTTAGTGAGAAACTTCTGTGAGCTAATAGAACATGTTTTAAATCATGCAAAGAAACTAGGAACCTTGAAAAAAATTTGAAAAAAGATTCAAGGAAATGATAACAAGAATGGATAACTTAGAGAGGAATATGAATGAATTGAAGGAGCTGAAAAACACAACACAAGAACTTTGCAAAGCATGCACAAGTGTCAACAGCCGAATTGACCAAGCAGAAGAAAGAATATCAGAAGTTGAAGATCAACTCAATGAAATAAAATGAGAAACCAAGATTAGAGACAAAAACACAAAAAGTCTCCAAGAAATGTGGGACTATGTCAAGAGACCTAATCTATGTTTGAAAGGTGTACCAGAATGTGACAAAGAGAATGAATCCAAGCTGGAAAATACTCTTCAGGATATTATCCAGGAAAATTTCCCCAACCTAGCAAGGCAGGCCAACACTCAAATCCAGGAAATACAGAGAACAACACAGAGATATTCCTCAAGAAGAGCAACCCCAAGGCACATAATCATCAGATTCACCAGGGTTGAAATAAAGGAGAAAATGCTAAAAGCAGCCAGAGAGAAAGGTCGGTTCACCCACAAAGGGAAGCCCATCACACTCACAGCAGATCTCTCAGCAGAAATTGTACAAGCCAGAAGAGAGTGGGGGCCAATATTCAAAATTCTTAAAGAAAAGAACTTTCAACCCAGAATTTCATATCCAGCCAAACTGAGCTTCAGAAGTGAAGGAAAAATAAAATCCTTTGCGAACAAGGAAGTACTCAGAGATTTTGTCACAACCAGGCCTGCTCTACAAGAGCTCCTGAAAGAGGCACTACACATAGAAAGGAACAACCAGTACCAGCCATTCCGAAAACATACCAAATGCTCAAGAGCATCAACAAAATGAAGAATCTGCATCAACTAATGAGCAAAACAGCCAGCTAGCATCAAAATGGCAGTATCAAATTCACACAGAACAATATTAACCCTAAATGTAAATAGGCTAATGCACCTATCAAAAGACACAGACTGGCAAATTGGATAAAAATCCAAAACCCATCAGTGTGCTATATCCAGGAACCCCATCTCACAGGCAAGGATACACAAAGGCTCAAAATAAAGGGATGGAGGAAGATTGACCAAGCAAATGGAGAGCAAAAAAAAGCAGGAGTTGCAATTCTCATCTCTGATAAGATAGACTTTAAAGCAACAAAGATCAAAAGAGACAAAGAAGGTCATTAAATAATGGTAAAAGGATCGATACAACAAGAAGACCTAATGATCCTAAATATATATGGACCAAATACAGGAACACTCAGGTACATAAGGCAAGTTCTTAATGACCTATGAAGAGGCTTTGACTCTCACACAATAATAATGGGAGACTTTAACACTCCACTGTCAATATTAGACAGATCAACCAGACGGAAAATTAACAAGGATATCCAGGGTTTGAACTCAGACCTGAAACAAGCAAACCTGATAGACATTTACAGAACTCTCCACCCCAAATCCACAGAATACACATTCTTCTCAGCACCACATCACAGCTACTCTAAAATTGACCACATAATTGGAAGTAAAGCACTGCTCAGCAAATGCAAAACAACGGAAATCATAACAAACAGTCTCTCAGACCATAGTGAAATCAAGTTAGAACTCAGAATTCAGAAACCAACTCAGAACTGCACAGCTTCATGGAAACTGAACAACTGGCTCTTGAATGTTGACTGGTTAAACAATACAATGAAAGCAGAAATAAAGAAGTTCTCAAAACCAACGAGAACGAAGACACAACATGCCAGAATCTCTGGGACACATTTAAAGCAGTCTCTAGAGGAAAATATATAGCAATAAGTGCCCATATAAGAAGAGTGGAGAGATCCAAAATTGACACCCTATGATCAAAATTGAAAGAGCTAGAGGAGCAAGATCAAAAAAACTCAAAACCCAGCAGAAGACAAGAAATAACTAAGATCAGAGCTGAACTGAAGGAGATAGAGACACGAAAAACCCTTCAAAAAATTAATAAATCCAAGAGCTGGTTTTTGTAAAAGATCAACAAAATAGACAGACCACTAGCCAGACTGATAAAAAAGAAAAGAGAGAACAACCAACTAGATGCAATAAAAAATGATAAAGGGGAAATCACCACAGATTCCACAGAAAATCAAAACATTATCAGAGAATATTACAAACAGCTCTATGCACATAAACTAGTAAACCTGGAAAAATGGATAAATTCCTGAACACCTGTGTCCTCCAAAGCCTAAACCAGGAGGAAGCCGAAACTATGAATAGACCAATAACAAGGTCTGAAGTTGAGGCAGCAATAAAGAGCCTACCACACAAAAAAAGCCCAGGTCCAGATGGGTTCACAGCTGAATTCTACCAGACACACAAAGAGGAACTGTTACCATTCCTTCTGAAACTATTCCACATAATCCAAAAAGAGGGAATCCTTCCCAAATCATTTTATGAGACCAACATCATCCTGATACCAAAACCCGGCGGAGACCCAACAAGAAAAGAAAACTTCAGGCCAATATCCATGATGAACATAGATGCAAAAATCTTCAATAAAATTTTTGAATTTATTCAAATATAAAATCGGCAAGCCGATTGCAACAGCACATCAAAAAACTTATCCATCATGATCAAGTAGGATTCATCCCGGGGATGAAAGTATGGTTCAACATACCCAAGTCTGTAAACATAATTTACCACATAAACAGAATCAAAAACAAAAACCACATGATTATCTCAATTGATGCAGAAAAGGCATTTGACAAAATTCAACAGCCCTTTATGCTAAACACCCTTAATAAACTCGGTATTGATGGAACGTATCTCAAAGTAATAAAAGCTATCTACAACAAACCAACAGCCAATATCATACTGAATGGGCAAAAACTGGAAGCATTCCCTTTGAAATCTGGCTCTAGACAAGGATGCCCTCTTTCACCACTCCTATTCAATACAGTACTAGAAGTTCTAGCCAGAGCAATCAGGCAAGAAAAAGAAATAAAGGGTATTCAAATAGGAAAGGTGGAAGCCAAATTGTCTCGCAGACAACATGATAGTAAACCTAAAGACCCCATCGCCTCAGCCCAAAAACTCCTGAAACTGATAAGCAACTTCAGCAAAGTCTCAGGAAATAAAATCAATGTGCAAAAATCACAGGCATTCCTATACACCAATAACAGACTTAAAGAAAGCCAAATCAAGAGCGAACTGCCATTCGCAATTGCTACAAAAAAAATAAAATACCTTGGAATACAACTCGCAAGGAACGTAAGGGACCTCTTCAAGGAGAACTACAAACCACTGCTCAACGAAATCAGAGAGGACACAAACAGATGGAGAAACATTCCATGTTCATGGTTAGGAAGAATTAATATCATGAAAATGGCTATACTGCCCAAAGTAATTTACAGAACCAACGCTATCCCCATCAAGCTACCATTGACTTTCTTCACAGAACTGGAAAAAACCACCATGAACTTCATATGGAACCAAAAGAGAGCCCGCATAGCCAAGTCAATTCTAAGCAAAAAGAACACAGCGGGGGGCATCACACTACCGGATTTCAAACTGTACTACAAGGCTACAGTAATCAAAACAGCATGGTACTGGTACCAAAACAGAGATATAGACCCATGGAACAAAACAGAGGCATCGCAGGCAACACAACATAGCTACAACCATACAATCTTTGATAAACCTGACAAAAACAAGCAATGGGGAAAGGATTCCCTGTTTAATAAATGGTGTTGGGAAAACTGGCTAGCCATGTGCAGAAAGCAGAAACTGGATCCCTTCCTGACACCTTAAACTAAAATTAACTCCAGATGGATTGAAGACTTCAACATAAGACCTGGCACCATAAAAACCCTCGAAGAAAATCTAGGCAAAACTATCCAGGACATAGGAGTAGGCAAGGACTTCATGAGCAAAACACCAAAAGCATTGGCAATAAAAGCCAAAATAGACAAATGTGACCTAATCAAACTCCACAGCTTCTGCACGGCAAAAGAAACAGTCACTAGAGTGGATCGGCAACCAACAGAATGGGAAACAATTTTTGCAGTTTACACAGCTGACAAAGGGCTGATATCCAGAATTTACAAAGAACACAAACAGATTTACAAGAAAAAAACAAACAAGCCCATTCAAAAATGGGCAAAGGATATGAACAGACACTTTACAAAAGAGGACATACATGAGGCCAACAAACATGTGAAAAAATGCTCATCATCACTGGTCATTAGCGAGATGCAAATCAAAACCACATTGAGATACCATCTCATCCAAGTTAGAATGGCGATCATTAAAAAATCTGGAGACAGATGCTGGAGAGGATGTGGAGAAATAGGAACACTTTTACACTGCTGGTGGAAGTGTAAATTAGTTCAACCATTGTGGAAGACAGTGTGGCGATTCCTCAAGGCCTTAGAAATAGAAATTCCATTTGACCCAGCAATCCCATTACTGGGTATATACCTAAAGGACTATAAATTGTTCTACTATAAGGACACATGCACACGAATGTTCATTGCAGCACTGTTTACAATAGCAAAGACCCGGAACCAACCCAAATGTGCATCAATGATAGACTGGACTGGGAAAATGTGGCACATATACACCATGGAATATTATGCAGCAATCAAAAATGATGAGTTTGTGTCATTTGTAGGGACATGGATGAATCTGGAGAACATCATCCTCAGCAAACTGACACAAGAACAGAAAATAAAATACCGCATATTCTCACTCATAGGCGGGTGATGAAAAATGAGAACAAATGGACACAGGGAAGGGAGTACTACACACTGGGGTCTGTCGGGGGGAATAGGAAAGGGACAGCGGGGGCTGGGGGAGCTGGGGAGGGATAGGCTGGGGAGAAATGCCAAATGTGAGTGAAGGGGAGGAAGGCAGCAAAACACACTGCCATGTGTGTATCTATGCAACTATCTTGCATGTTCTGCGCATGTACCTCAAAACCTAAAATGCGAACAACCCAGGATTGGAGCCCGCGTTGAATCTGCAAACGGTGAGTCAGTGCTGCATTTCCAGACTGATCTTTGTTGCCCACAGAACGGGGAAATTCCCAAGTATAAAAAGACACGGGACGCCAGGCAGTAGGTCTGCCTGGCGAAGCCGGCAGCCGGGGCGGCGGCGGCCGGCCCTACCCAGCAATCCCCACAGGGCGCGCTTTCCGGGTGCCTTGTTGAACCGGCAACCTGAGACTTGAGAGGGCTGGACTTGAGACTGAACGAGACTTGGACAGTAGCCCAGCCCAGGGGATTGCAGGGACAGATCGTTTGGGAAACCCAGTGGGACGAACAAAACCGCGATTTCAAACTATCCCGGGCAGACGGTCCGAGACACTCTGTGGGGGAGGGGCGTCCACCACTACGGAGGCAACCTGCCCCAACTGATATACACGCCCACTGCTGAGGCAGCCAGCCGTTGCCGAGGCAACCCGCCCCAACTGAGATACACGCCCACTGCTGACACAGCCAGCCGTTGCCGAGGCAACCCGTCCCTACTGAGATACATGCCCACTGCTGACGCAGCCTGCCGTTGCTGAGGCAACACGCTACAACGAAGAGACTCCGCTGCAGGGCATGGCGGAGACCACAGCAGAGCTGGCAGGAACAGCGCGAATCACACAACAGCAGGGCGGATCCTCGGCAGCCAAACAGTGGCTAGTCTGCCTTCGAGCTGGGCAGGACACCTGATCAGACATCCAAAAATAAAGCCCAAACCCCTCAACACAGAGCATTTGAGAAAAAAAAAAAAGGGTTGTTTAATGAGCTGTGTTGCAGCAGAATCAAACATAGCAGCCTAACAGCCCTGAATGAACAACAGAGTGCACAGCTCAGCAATTAAACCCCTATAAAGTACAAACTGTCTCCTCAAGCAGCTCCCTGACCCCTCTATATCCAAAAGACTGTCATTAGGCAGGCATCATCCTGGGACAAAGAGAGCAGAAAAAGAAACTGGTAGCATCCCTCGCTGTGCCACGGCTACTAGAGGTGCACCCCAGACAAGCAGGGTCTGGAGAGGACCTCAACAGTCGTACAGCGAAGGGGCTAGACTGGTAGAAGGAAAACCAAGCAACAGAAATACTTCATCATCAACATTCTGGGTGTCCACTCAGAGACCCAAACGAAAAGTCAGCAACTACGCAGACGACCAGCGGACAAATCCACAAAGATGGGAAGAAACCAGCGCAAAAAGGAGGAAAACACCCGAAACCAGAACACCTCGCCTCCTAGAAAGGACCAAAACTCCTCACCAGCAAGAGAACAAAGCTGGACGGAGAATGACTGTGATGAAATGACGGAATTAGACTTCAGAAGATGGATAATGAGAAACTTTTGTGAGCTAAAAGATCATGTATTAAATCAATGCAAAGAAACTAAGAAACTTGAAAAAAGATTTGAAAAAAGATTCGAGGAAATGATAACAAGAATGGATACCTTAGAGAGGAATATGAATGAATTAAAGGAGCTGAAAAACACAATACGAGAACTTCGCGAAGCAAACGCAAGTTTCAATAGCCGAATTGACCAAGCAGAAGAAAGAATATCTGAAGTCGAAGACCAACTCAATGAAATAAAACGAGAAACCAAGATCAGAGAAAAAAGCACAAAAAGGAATGAACAAAGTCTCCAAGAAATGTGGGACTATGTGAAAAGACCTAACCTACGTTTGATAGGTGTACCAGAAGGGGACGAAGAGAATGAATCCCAGCTGGAAAATACTCTTCAGGACATTATCCAGGAAAATTTCCCCCACCTAGCAAGACAAGCCAACACTCAATTGCAGGAAATACAGAGAACACCACAAAGATATTCCGCAAGAAGAGCAACCCCAAGGCACATAATCGTCAGATTCAACAGGGTTGAAATAAAGGAGAGAATACTAAGGGCAGCCAGAGAGAAAGGTCGGGTCACCCACAAAGGGAAGCCCATCAGACTCACAGCAGATCTCTCGGCAGAAACACTACAAGCCAGAAGAGAGTGGGGGCCAATATTCAACATTCTTAAAGAAAAGAACTTTCAACCAAGAATTTCATATCCAGCCAAACTGAGCTTCAGAAGTGAAGGAAGAATAAAATCCTTTGGAACAAGCAAGTACTCAGAGATTTTGTCACCACCAGGTCTGCTTTACAAGAGCTCCTAAAAGAGGCACTACACATAGAAAGGATCAACCAGTACCAGCCATTCCAAAATCACACTGAATGCTAAAGAGCTTCAACATAATGAAGAATCTACAACAACTAACAGGCAAAACAGCCACTTAGCATCAAAATGGCAGTATCAAATTCACACATAACAATATTAACCCTAAATGTAAATGGACTAAATGCACCAATCAAAAGACACAGACTGGCAAATTGGATAAAAAGCCAAAACCCATCAGTGTGCTGTATCCAGGAAACCCATCTCACATGCAAGGATAAACAAAGGCTCAAAATAAAGGGATGGAGGAAGATTTACCAAGCTAATGGAAAGCAAAAAAAAGCAGGAGTTGCAATTCTCATCTCTGATAAAATAGACTTTAAAGCAACAAAGATCAAAAGAGACAAAGAAGGCCATTACATAATGGTAAAAGGATCGATACAACAAGAAGAGCTAACGATCCTAAACATATATGGACCCAACACAGGAGCACCCAGATACATAAGGCAAGTTCTTAATGACTTACAGAAGGACTTAGACTCCCACACAATAATAGTGGGAGACTTTAACACTCCACTGTCAATACTAGACAGATCAACCAGACAGAAAATCAACAAGGATACCCAGGGCTTGAACTCAGACCTGGAGCAAGCAAACCTGGTGGACATTTACAGAACTCTCCACCCCAAATCCACAGAATACACATTCTTCTCAGCACCACATCACACCTACTCTAAAATTGACCACATAATTGGAAGTAAAGCACTGCTCAACAAATGCAAAACAACTGAAATCATAACAAACAGCCTCTCAGACCATAGTGCAATCAAGTTAGAACTCAGAATTCAGAAACCGACCCAGAACCGCACAGCTTCATGGAAACTGAACAACTGGCTCTTGAATGTTGACTGGGTAAACAACGAAATGAAGGCAGAAATAAAGAAGTTCTTCGAAACCAATGAGAACGAAGACACAACGTGCCAGAACCTCTGGGACACATTTAAAGCAGTCTCTAGAGGAAAGTATATAGCAATAAGTGCCCATATGAGGAGAATGGAGAGATCCAAAATTGACACCCTATCGTCAAAATTGAAAGAGCTAGAGAAGCAAGATCAAAAAAACTCAAAACCCAGCAGAAGACAAGAAATTACTAAGATCAGAGCTGAGCTGAAGGAGATTGAGACACGAAAAACCCTTCAAAAAATCAATAAATCCAAGAGCTGGTTTTTTGAAAAGATCAACAAAATAGACAGACCACTAGCCAGATTGATTAAAAAGAAAAGAGAGAACAACCAAATAGATGCAATAAAAAATGATAAAGGGGAAATCACCACAGATTCCACAGAAATTCAAACCATCATCAGAGAACATTACAAACAACTCTATGCACATAAACTAGTAAAGCTGGAAGAAATGGATAAATTCCTGGACTCCTGTGTCCTCCCAAGCCTAAACCAGGAGGAAGCTGAAACTATGAATAGACCAATAACAAGGTCTGAAGTTGAGGCAGCAATTAAGAGCCTACCTCACAAAAAAAGCCCAGGTCCAGATGGGTTCACAGCCGAATTCTACCAGACACACAAGGAGGAGCTGGTACCATTCCTTCTAAAACTATTTCAAACAATCCAAAAAGAGGGAATCCTTCCCAAATCATTTTATGAGACCAACATCATCCTGATACCAAAACCCGGCAGAGACCCAACGAGAAAAGAAAACTTCAGGCCAATATCCATGATGAACATAGATGCAAAAATCTTCAATAAAATATTGGCAAGCCGATTGCAACAGCAAATCAAAAAACTTATTCATCATGATCAAGTAGGATTCATCCCAGGGATGCAAGGCTGGTTCAACATACGCAAGTCTATCAATGTAATTCACCACATAAACAGAACCAAAAACAAAAACCACATGATTATCTCAATTGACGCAGAGAAGGCATTTGACAAAATTCAACAGCCCTTTATGCTAAAAACCCTCAATAAACTCGGTATTGACGGAACGTATCTCAAAGTAATAAAAGCTATTTATGACAAACCAACAGCCAATATCATACTGAATGGGCAAAAACTGGAAGCATTCCCTTTGAAATCTGGCACTAGACAAGGATGCCCTCTCTCACCACTCCTATTCAATATAGTACTGGAAGTTCTAGCCAGAGCAATCGGGCAAGAAAAAGAAATAAAGGGTATTCAAATAGGAAAGGTGGAAGCCAAATTGTCTCTATTTGCAGACGACATGATAGTATACCTAGAAGACCCCATTGCCTCAGCCCAAAAACTCCTGAAACTGATAAGCAACTTCAGCAAAGTCTCAGGATATAAAATCAATGTGCAAAAATCACAAGCATTCGTCTACACCAATAACAGACTTAAAGAAAGCCAAATCAAGAGCGAACTGCCATTCGCAATTGCTACAAAAAGAATAAAATACCTTGGAATACAACTCGCAAGGAACGTAAGGGACCTCTTCAAGGAGAACTACAAACCACTGCTCAACGAAATCAGAGAGGACACAAACAGATGGAGAAACATTCCATGTTCATGGTTAGGAAGAATTAATATCGTGAAAATGGCTATACTGCCCAAAGTAATTTACAGAATCAACGCTATCCCCATCAAGCTACCATTGACTTTCTTCACAGAACTGGAAAAAACCACCATGAACTTCATATGGAACCAAAAGAGAGCCCGCATAGCCAAGTCAATTCTAAGCAAAAAGAACACAGCAGGGGGCATCACACTACCGGATTTCAAACTATACTACAAGGCTACAGTAATCAAAACAGCATGGTACTGGTACCAAAACAGAGATATAGACCAATGGAACAAAACAGAGGCATTGGAGGCAACACAACATACATACAACTATACAATCTTTGATAAACCTGACAAAAACAAGCAATGGGGCAAGGATTCCATGTTTAACAAATGGTGTTGGGAAAACTGGCTAGCCATGTGCAGAAAGCAGAAACTGGACCCCTTCCTGACACCTTACACTAAAATTAACTCCAGATGGATTAAAGACTTAAACATAAGACCTGGCACCATAAAAACCCTAGAAGGAAATCTAGGCAAAACTATCCAGGACATAGGAGTAGGCAAGGACTTCATGAACAAAACACCAAGAGCATTGGCAACAAAAGCCAAAATAGACAAATGGGACCTAATGAAACTCCACAGCTTCTGCACGGCAAAAGAAACAGTCACTAGAGTGGATCGGCAACCAACAGAATGAGAAAAAATGTTTGCAGTCTACCCATCTGACAAAGGGCTGATATCCAGAATTTACAAACAACTCAAGCAGATTTACAGGAAAAAAACAAACAAGCCCATTCAAAAGTGGGCAAAGGATATGAACAGATACTTTACGAAAGAAGACATATATGAGGCCAACAATCATATGAAAAAATGCTCATCGTCACTGGTCATCAGAGAGATGCAAATCAAAACCACATTGAGATACCATCTCACGCCAGTTAGAATGGCGATCATTAAAAAATCTGGAGACAACAGATGCTGGAGAGGATGTGGAGAAAAAGGAACGCTTTTACACTGTTGGTGGGAGTGTAAATTAGTTCAACCATTGTGGAAGACAGTGTGGCGATTCCTCAAGGCCTTAGAAATAGAAATTCCATTTGACCCAGCAATCCCATTACTGGGTATATATCCAAAAGACTGTAAATCGTTCTACTATAAGGACACATGTACACGAATGTTCATTGCAGCACTGTTTACAATAGCAAAGACCTGGAATCAACCCAAATGCCCATTGATAATAGACTGGATTGGAAAAATGTGGCACATATACACCATGGAATATTATGCAGCAATCAGAAATGATGAGTTCGCGTCGTTTGTAGGGACATGGATGAATCTGGAGAACATCATCCTCAGCAAACTGACACAAGAACAGAAAATGAAACACCGCATATTCTCACTCATAGGTGGGTGATGAAAAATGAGAACACATGGACACAGAAAGGGGAGTACTAAACACTGGGGTCAATTGGGGGGAAAAGGGGAGGGCCAGTGGGAGGGGGAGGTGGGGAGGGATAGCCTGGGGAGAAAAGCCAAATGTGGGTTAAGGGGAGAAGAAAAGCAAAGCACACTGCCATGTGTGTACCTATGCAACTGTCTTGCATGCTCTGCTCATGTACCCCAAAACCTATAATCCAATAAAAAATTAAAAAAAAAAAAAAAAACCTAAAATGCAATAAAAAATAAAAAGAAAAAAGTAATTTCACCTGTTTCTTTTTTACTTTAAACAAAATGTCCAGAAAAGTTTAAATGATTAATGTGGCTTGCATTTGTGGTTCATATTATATTTCTATTTGATTGCATTAAGCCATAGTTTAATTCTTGAACTGTTAATTCCAGAAACAGATGTGTTAAATCCATCTACTAATATTCATAACAGATCTTGAGGGAGCGTATCTCTTTTCAACCTACTTCTTTGTCCTTTTTAATGTTTTTTTTTTTTGCCTTGAATTCTTGTTCTGATTTTAATATTTCTACACTTGCTTTCTTTTGGGTAGCATTTTACTAGATATATGTTTCTCGATTCCTTTATTTACAAATGTCTTGCTTTTTTTCATTTTAAGTGAATCTTTTGTAAATTGTATGCAACTGTTTTTCAAAATAAAGTTTGAAAGAATATCCTTTTTAATATATTAATTCAATTTGTTTGTATTTATTGGGATTGTTAATAAGTTACAATTAGCTCTTGCAAGCTTCTTTTGTGTTTCTAATTACAAGGCTATTTCTTTTCTGACTTCTGGTATATTGGGTTAGTGGCCTTCCATTCTTATCATTATTACTCACAATGAGGGTAACACCTTTGCTGATGGCTGCCTGGCAGAGGGTAGGTACCAGGGAAGGGATCATCTTGGCTAGCTCCTCTCAGCACAGCACCTGCAAACTGTCACCCCGACCACCTCCTACCTTCCTGTGTCTACTGCTATCCAACTCAGGGCACCATAACTGTTCTTACCTTAGGACAATCTGCTCTTGCAAGATTTTAGGCTATGGTTTATCTTTCAGTATGTCTCTATTCCTCATAAATTTTGGTTCATCAAGAACACCACTTCATGTTTTCATGTGCCACTATTGATTTTTGTCTTTTTCCTTTAAACTTTCCTTTTTTTTTTCTTTTTCTAATGCTATATTGTGGAGGGACAGGCAGGAGTGTGGCTCAGTTTATCATCTTTATCTCATTATAGTGTGTTTACTTTCTGTTATTTTCTGTATGTATTATTTTATTTTAACATAATTTTGATTATCCAATATTTCCATATACAGTGTTGTGTTCTGATTTTCCACGTAGCATTTTAACATAAGCTTTTTCCCCACACTATTATAAACTATTTAAAAACTTCCATTTTACTATCCAAATTTTCCCATCAAGGAAAAATGTCCACAATTTTCTGTTGTGAATTTAGGTTATTTTCACTTTTCTGCTATTATAAAAAGATGATAAAGTTACTTGTGCATATAACTATGTTTTATTTTGAGCTGTAGTCTTAGGTGAAGTGCTGAGGTTCTTACAGAGTCTTAGCAAAGGGTATGGGTCATTAGGATTTGCTCTGATTTTAGTAAGACAATGTATGTGCTCAGAGCACAAAGGCTACTTTGTGCTATTGTAGTTCTTTCGTATCGTGTGTCACTGAAAACCAGGAGACTAGGACAAATCTTCAACAGGCATAGACCTAGATTTAGGATATAGTATTATAACTGTTTGGATACCCATGGATGCTTGTAGAATGCTGTTGGTTGATATCACTCTCAGGACAGTGAGTTATAGCAAAATCGACACATTTTCTGGACTAAGAGGGAAACATGGGCTTCTTTATCTGTACTGTTCTCATGTGCTGCTTTATCTGTACTGTTAAATATCATAGTCATTATCAATATATGACTATAGCATACAAAATGTGGTCTGCTGTAAGTATACAATGCACATATAATTTTTCAGTATAAAAAATGTTTGGCCAGACACGGTGGTTCATGCCTGTACTTTCAGCTCTTTGGGAGGCTGAGGCAGGAGGATTGCTTGAGCCCAGGAGTTTGACACCAACCTGGGAAACATAGGGAGATACTATCTCTACAAAAAATTTAAAATTAGCCAGATGTGGTGGTATGTGTCTGTAGTCCCCGCTACTTGAGAGACTGAGGCAGGAGGATCACTTGAGCCCAGCAGGTCAAAACTACAGTGAGCCCCGATTGCACAACTGCACTCCAGCCTGGGCAACAGAGTGAGACTCTGTCTCAAAAAAGTTAAAGATATCATTAATGTCTTTATACTGATTACATGTTGAAATGTACAGCTCACATTATATTTTGGCCAGCACTGTTCTAGTTCATTCATGAGAAGATCAGGGATGTATGAAGCCATGTTTCTTACCTCCCTTTCTGTAATACTTTATAAGTAATTTTCTGATACACCTAATCCACATTGCATGGTACAATCTGTTTCACCTGCATCAGCAGCAGCTCCTTTGCTGTCCTTGAATCTGAGCATTTGAATCTAAGGTTCATGGTTTCCTTTCTGCTCTGTACTTTCTTGCTCCTGCTTGCTGAAGGTCAGTGGAGGTTCTCAGGAACTAATGTTAGGCTTGAGAACATTTGTAATAACTTTGAAACAGGAAGCTTTAGATTAAAAGCACACCATTGCATAAAGCTGTTATGTAGGAACATGTAGAGTTGCCAATTTATTCATTCAACACTTATTTACTGAGTGCTTCTATGTGCTAGTCACTGATGTAGACACTTGAGATACACCAGAGGCCAAAGACAGAGATCTGTGCCATCTTGGAGTTCACATTCTAGCAGGGGGTATGGACAATAAACAATGGACACCATAAATAAGTAAATTACATAGGATGTAGGAAGGTGATAAGTAGGGTAGAAAAAGAATAAGAAGGATTCAGAGTGCTGGAAGGAGTGGGAATAAATTGCAACTGTAAGCAGAGTGGTCAGATAGGGCTTCACTGAGAAGAGACATTTAAGCAAAGACTTGAAGGAGGGAAGGATGATAGGTGTGTAGCTATCTGGGAGAAAAATATTTCAGGCAGACTGTGCGCAAGGCTTCAGGCTGGAGTGTGTTCCTCATGTTTGAAGAACCTTAAAGAGGCAGGGGTGGCCGGGAGGAGAGCAGTAGTGAGGTCAGAGGTAAGGTGGCTTCACGGATCACTTAGAACCTTATAGGCCATTGTAAGACTTGTGCATTTACTTTGAGAGCAGTGGGAGCCCCTGTGGGCTTTAAGGAAAGGATTCACCTGCCCTGGCCTTCATATTTAAGGGATCACTCAGACCCCATGTTGAGGTTAGACTTTAGGTAGGCAAGGAGAGAGGAGATGGTGGCCCCACTATGCAGTAGCAGTAGAAATGGTGACAATGTTACATTTTGATATATAGTGAAGATGGAATCAACAGGATCTTTTGATAGGTTGGACGTGGGGTGTGAGACAAAGAGAGAAATTGAGGACTCCAAAGCCTTGAGCCAGAGCTGTTGGAAAGATGGAGTTGCCTACCATCCACAGAGGAGGGGAAGGCAGCAGATGGAGCAGGTTTGGGAGAAATATAGGGAGTTTCATTTGCCTAATTATAATACCTATTGCTCTATAACAAAATACCCCAAAATCTACTAGCTTAAGATAATGACCATTTATTATCTTAGTTTTTGTGGGGCAGGAACTCAGGAGTGGCTTAGCTGGGTGGGTTGGGCTCAGAGTTTCTCATAAGGTTCCAGTCAGGATGTGAAGCAGGGCTTTAGGTTCTGCAGGTTTGTCTGGGGCTGGAAGAGCCACTTCCATGATGGCTCACTCAAGTGGCCGCTGGCAGGAGGCAGGCCTTCCTCTTCACAACATGGGGCTCTCCATAGGCTGCCTAAGTTTCTGTGTAGCTGGCCTCCTCCAAAGCAAGGGAATAGAAAGAGAGAGGAGAGCTTGAGAGGGCAACCAAGATGGAAGCCTCAGTGCTTTTTCTGACCTAGTCCGCAAAATTGCATGCCGTCACTTTCACCTTTTTCTATTTATTAGGAGGGAGTCAATCCAATTCAGTCCCACACCAAGCCCCAGATCTGAGAAACTGCCACCAGTTCTGCTCCCGATTCTCTCCTGGCTCAGGTTTCTGAAGCTGTCTCAGTCTGGACTCACTGGCACCTGTCCCATGGGCCCCTCTGTGCTGTCACAGGGACACCTCACCTGTCCACAGACACAGCTGAGAGAAGAGACCTCTGCCCAGGCCCCTTCCCAGCCAGAATCGGGGAGCATTTCGGGGGCTCCCACTGCCTCTATAGCCCCCATGCCTGACGTGCTCCCTTGTGAGGGCTCAGTCCTCATCTTCCCCAACCCACCCCTGTTGGCAGAGACTGGGTCCTGTGATCTGGATGAGCCATCCCGTCCTTAGGAAGGCTTCGTCCCACTGACCACCTGTCCCCTCTCCCCACCCGCCCCACTTTCTCTCTGTGGTTCTTACAGTCCATGGCCTTCCTGGCCCATCTGTGCCTGGGCCAGCCTCTTGTTTTTATGAGAAACTAAAATTTCAGCACCTGCCCCAATCAGTCCCCCACACAGGGCTTGTGTTTATGCCCTGTGAATTCTCACCTCTACTCATTAAAGCGGAATGAATATGTTAGCCTTCTCGATATCCTCCCCTGATATTATTTTCAGGGACTTTTTTTTTCTGAAGGGTGCTGTGCCCTGCGGGGAGTCTGTGCAGGAAATGACAGTGAGGTGGTTGTTAAGCCAAGTGTTCCTGGGGGGCAGGGCATATCCCTCAAGTCACTTTTTCTTTAAGACATGGAGGACATATGAAGAGCAGAAGCGCAGACCTTCAGTGCCTCCCCTCACTCAGGTCCATGGACTCCAGGTGAGCAGAGGCACCGATTGAACGGACAGTCCCCCTTTCCCCTCCTTGTTCTGACTTCAGATCCCTAGCAGGAATGCAAAGGCCCTGGCCCTGCTGCTAAGCCAGCTGCTGCCCCATATAGAGAAGATGGGGTGAGGGCTCCATGAGAGTTGGGGAGACTCTGCCTTGCTCTCTGCTACCGTGAGGTAGCACTAGGGGATGGGGCCCAGGAAGTGGAATATCCCAAGGAGAGCAGGGTGGAGTGTGCCCTGGATGCCAGAGTCTCTCTTGTCACTTCCTGAACCACATCTTCAGGCTCCTTGGGCCCCACAGGATATGACCAACACAGTGAAAGAGAACATTTGGAAAGAATGTGGCCGGCAGACTCCACACCCACAGGGGAGCCCTGATCACTTCTGATGTGCTCTGTCCTCTGAGAACGGCAGGTCTGTCGTAGCTGCAAGGGATGGGACAGGGTCATATGGGATAATCATGAGCCCCTAACCTTTCCAGAGAGGCCATAAGAAGCTCCTTCCGTCCGTCCCCTGCTGGGGTCTCTCATGGTGGAGCTACTCTCCACCTTTGCCATTCATCTGGGCTTGAGTCCGAGTCAGGAACCAGTTACTGTTCCTGCTCCAGAGTGAGATTTGCAACCCAGGCCACTCTCAATGCATTCTTCTCCTGTGGGAGTGGCTGTTCCCAGCTGGCAGCCTCACACTGATGGCTCCATTTTCCCAGGTCCTGTTCTCCAGAGCTCCAGATGCTGATCAGCCCTGCCTGGGGGGCCAGGTCCTGGGAGTCCTGGGGCATCTGAGCAGTGGAACTTGCATCAGAATCTTCTCAGCTCTAACTTCCGCAAAGAATTCACTTCTCCTCAGAGACCCTGGCATTGTCCCTACTTTCCTTTCTTTCCCCTTCCTCAGTTCTGCTTCCTAGTCACTTGGAAGCCCATTTTCTGGAAGCATATAGCTTCTTAATTATGTTCGTCTTCCACTTGTCATGCCTGTCCTCTTCTCACAGGGGAAGGCCTGTGGTGCTGATTGCCCCTGCTGCTGTCTATGCACCTCAAACAGTTAGTGGGGAGTTTGGGGATAGGGCAGTGGAGTGGTTGCCAGGGTGTGAGGGAGGTAAATATTGATCCCACATGACAGTAAAATCCAAGTGCCCAACACTGTATGCCTGTTCTTTTCAGATTTAAAACCACACTTATTGCCATTATCTCAGTTCCTACAGCCCCAGGGCTGCCATGTGTGGTTGTATAGGTCGTTCACTGCACAAGGTCACCTAGTCTAGAAACAAGTGGGAGCTGAAATCCAGTTCATCCTCTGCTTGACAAGACACATACTCTGGCTTAGGGCTACATTCACCTGAAGAACAGAATGGCTATACTATTTGCTCTCACAAAGTCAGGCACCAGTGGGGCTGTGTTAAGCTCAGAGGAAAGTTTTTTTTTTTTTAATTTACACCAGGGGGCACTACAGGCTATCAGTGTCCCTGCATGATATTCCTGTGACTATCACAGAGCAGGACTGATAAAGTCCATGTGGCAGAGGGGGAGATTGAGATATGGAGATCTTAAGTGACTTGCCCAAGGGCGACCAGTCATGGTGGAGCAGGAATCTGGTCATTGGTCTCTTTAGCGCAGTTCCCTGGCTTTGCACCCTAAGCAATTCTGTCTGGGCCAAGCATGGGCAAACAGCCTCTGCCTTCCTGACTTTTCTTTAAGCCCAGGTTTCATTCTGCTCCTGCTCAGATTTTGTTCACTGGTAATTTCCAGGAGTGGAGTGGGAGAAACGTGAGTGCAGGTGTAAGAGCAGGCACAAGAGCCCCTTTCCTCCACTGCGGTGCACCTTATCCATTTCATTTCCTTTTTAGATGCTGGAGGCTTACACCACCAGCAAAACTGCACTGCAGGGACTCACCAAGCCCTTGGCTACAGAGCTGGCACCAAAGGCCATCCAGGTGCCCTGCCTGTTGCCAGGATCATCAAGAACTGACTTCAGCCAAGTGATGAGGTTCAACAGCTCCCAGCTGCTCCCACACCAACCACTTTGTTGGCTTCCCCAGCCTGTACATGTCCCTGTAAGACCAGCAGCCTCTCACTTCCTGTATCAGCACCAGGGCTGTCCTCTGTGGGAGCAGTCGAGGAATTGCAGACCCGGCACTGAGCAGGGCCATCTGCCCACAGGGCATGAGTCTGCCATGGAAGCCTCTCTCTGGCCCATCATAGTTCTATCTAGCACTGAGCCTCTGAATTTTTTCAGGTTGAAGATCATTTAGCTCTGCAAAACTCCTCTACAAATCCCTGTAGATAGCAGAGGTGGGTAGTCTTCTCCAGTGGAGACAGGGCTCCCACTGTATCCTCGCCTGTCAGCCTGTCCTCTCATGGAGTCAGGGGAGGCACAGCCAATGAGGTGGGATCTGGAGGGCATGAGAGAGGCCGCACTATATCTCTCCATGGAGCCCAGGCCTGTGAGGGGCCTGGGAATTGGGATCCAGGACTGGAGGTGGTGCTGGGCCTTAAGTTCAGAGCAGCAATGCCAGCAGTCAGAGTTCATTAGAGCATGGGCTGAGGCCTCAGCTCTTTTCTCTTTCCATGTAGGGGTCAGGAGGACTGTGCAGGAACCCTGTCCTTCCTGTGCTCTGTATATGCCAGCTATGTCACTAGGGAGAGTATCCTGGGGGCTGGCTTCTCCTTGAGGCTCTGCAGACTGTCACTCCGGGTATAGACACTGCACTTTACCCTGGAGACCAGATAGTGATTGGACAGGAGAATGAATGAAGGCCAGGCCCTAGGGGGAGTCATAGGTAGCAGGGGCTAGTTTACACGTAGAATTCTAAAACAGATCCAGTGTAGGGTATGACTGGGGATGGGACAGAGTTGCTTCTGAGAGTTGCAAAACCTGAATATATGTTTGTGCATTTTTTGGGCAGTAAACTTGTTTTGAAACTTGTAATCTGGACTCCTGGTGTGGTTGGCAAATATGAGTAGCTTCTTTACCTACAAACAGCATCACTGTCTCAGTGACCTATTTCCTCACCACTGCCCCCATCCTCAGGAGCTCCTTACTCTGTTTGTCCCAGGATTCAAGCATCCTGAGATCCTAGAAAAGAGAAGCCTTTGTATTAAAAGTTGTGCCAAAATGCCCAGGAGTGCAACCAACAGCCCACCCCTAGGAGGCCAGTGACTCTAAGAGGAGATTCATTCAGTTTTCTCCCTCCCCATTTTCTCACCTGGGAGCCCTGGAAATGATCCTGAATTATGAATAGAAGATCTGCTAAGAAAGAATTCCTCCTCTGCCTCTGTCTTTATCTCCCTGGGCTTCAGTTTCCTCGGCTGTTAACTAAGGAGCTGGGCTGATAACCCCACGCCCTTGACTCTGGATTTCTCTGAGGTTCCACTCTGTTTCCTAACATTCTGGCCTCCAGGTCACAATGGTCTCCATGGCTCCAGCTCTCTGCAGTGGTATGTCCACTCTGAATGCTGTCACCATTGCAAGGTGATGGCCCCTCACATGTGACAGCAAACCTAACCTATCAGGGAGCAAAGAAGCTGGGGAAATCTGGTCCCTTCAAGGGGCATTGCTCAGACCCCAAGCATCACCAAAAGTGTGCTGTGACACTCCAGTCCTTGTCACTATCTTCTCCAAGCCCACACCATCAGCTCTCCTGTCTTCTTGTCAATGCTGTGCCATGTCCCCTGTCCCCTGGCTGGCCCAGCCTCCCTGGACCGTCACCTGTCTTCCCCAGTGGCTATTTAAACTGCAACTGCCATCTTCCCCTGCAGCTCCACTCTTTTCACTCTAGGCAGTGACCTGCCTGCATACACTCCAGAAAAAGCAATGGCAATGAGACGGCACTCCTTTAATCTCCCCTACTCTGGTCCAAACTTACATTTGCTTCTGTTCTTACCTGAAAGTTCACCGATCAGTGGAAGAGGTGCATCTTCCTTCTCCAAGCGAATCTTTCCATGTTCACATTCACTCAGAATCTCATTTTCTTCCACTGCTCTGGGCACTTTGTTCCATGAGGCATCTTCTCTCTTATCTGCAGCTTCAACCTCTTGGAGCCCTTTAATTTAAAAACAGAACAGAGAGGACTCAAGATGGCGCTGTGAGAACAACCCAGGATTGGAGCTCGCGTTGAATCCGCAAATGGTGAGTCAGAGCTGCATTTACAGACTGATCTTTGTTGCCCACAGAACGGGGAAACTCCCAAGTATAAAAAGACACGGGACGCCAGGCAGTAGGTCTGCCTGGCGAAGCCGGCAGCCAGGGCGGTGGCGGCCGGCCCTACCCAGCAATCCCCACAGGGCGCGTGTGTCCGGGTGCCCTGTTGAACCGGCAACCTTAGACTTGAGAGGGCTGGACTTGAGGCTGAATGAGACTTGGACAGTAGCCCAGCCCAGGGGATTGCAGGGACAGATTGTTTGGGATACCCAGTGGGATGAACAAAACCGCGATTTCAAACTATCCCGGGCAGACGGTCCGAGACGCTCTGTGGGGGAGGGGCGTCCACCACTACCGAGGCAACCCGCCCCAACTGAGATACACGCCCACTGCTAACGCAGCCAGCCATTGCCGAGGCAACCCGCCCCAACTGAGATACACGCCCACTGCTGACGCAGCCAGCCGTTGCTGAGGCAACCCGTCCCTACTGAGATACACGCCCACTGCGGACGCAGCCTCCTGTTGCTGAGGCAACCCGTCCCTACTGAGATACATTCCCACTGCTGACGCAGCCTGCCATTGCCGAGGCAACACGCTACAACGAAGAGACTCTGCTGCAGGGCGTGGCGGAGACCACAGCAGAGCCTGCAGGAACAGGGCGAATCACACAACAGCAGGGCGGAGACTCGGCAGGCAAACAGTGGCTAGTCTGCCTCCTAGCTGGGCAGGACACCTCAACGGACATAGAAAAATAAAGCCCGAAGCCCCCAACACAGAGCATTTGAGAAAAAAAGGGTTTTTTAAATGAGCTCTGTTGCAGCAGAATCAAACATAGCAGGCTAACAGCCCTGAATGAACAACAGAGCTCACAGCTCAGAAATTGAGCTCCTATAAAGAACAGACTGTCTCCTCAAGCAGCTCCCTGACCCTCTATATCCAAAAGACTGACATTTGGCAGGCATCATCCTGGGACAAAGATAGCAGAAAAAGAAACTGGTAGCATCCCTCACTGTGCCACAGCTGCTAGAGGTGCACCCCAGACAAGCAGGGCCTGGAGTGGACCTCAGCAGTCGTACAGCGAAGGGGCTAGGCTGGTAGAAGGAAAACCAAGTAACAGAAATACTTCATCACCAACAATCTGGGTGTCCACTCAGAGACCCAATCAAAAAGTCAGCAACTACGCAGACGACAAGCGGATAAACCCACAAAGATGGGAAGAAACCAGCGCAAAAAGGAGGAAAACACCCGAAACCAGAACACCTCACCTCCGAGAAAGGACCAAAACTCCTCACCAGCAAGGGAACAAAGCTGGACGGAGAATGACTGTGACGAAATGACGGAATTAGACTTCAGAAGGTGGATAATGAGAAACTTCTGTGAGCTAAAAGAACATGTATTAAATCAATGCAAAGAAACTAAGGAACTTTAAAAATGATAAGAGGAAATGATAACAAGAATGGATAACTTAGAGAGGAATATGAATGAATTAAAGGAGCTGAAAAACACAATACGAGAACTTCGCGAAGCATGCACAAGTTTCAATAGCCGAATTGACCAAGCAGAAGAAAGAATATCTGAAGTCGAAGACCAACTCAATGAAATAAAACGAGAAACCAAGATTAGAGAAAAAAGCACAAAAAGGAATGAACAAAGTCTCCAAGAAATGTGGGACTATGTGAAAAGACCTAACCTACGTTTGATAGGTGTACCAGAAGGGGACAAAGAGAATGAATCCAAGCTGGAAAATACTCTTCAGAACATCATCCAGGAAAATTTCCCCCACCTAGCAAGACAGGCCAACACTCAAATGCAGGAAATACAGCGAACACCACAAAGATATTCCGCAAGAAGAGCAACCCCCAGGCACATAATCGTCAGATTCAACAAGGTTGAAATAAAGGAGAAAATACTAAGGGCAGCCAGAGAGAAAGGTCGAGATACCCACAAAGGGAAGCCCATCAGACTCACAGCAGATCTCTCGGCAGAAACACTACAAGCCAGAAGAGAGTGGGGGCCAATATTCAACATTCTTAAAGAAAAGAACTTTCAACCCAGAATGTCATATCCAGCCAAACTGAGCTTCAGAAGTGAAGGAAAAATAAAATCCTTTGTGAACAAGCAAGTATTCAGAGATTTTGTCACCACCAGGCCTGCTTTACAAGAGCTCCTAAAAGAGGCACTACACATAGAAAGGAACAACCAGTACCAGCAATTCAAAAATCACACTAAATGCTAAAGACCATCAACATAATGAAGAATCTACAACAACTAACAGGCAAAACAGCCACTTAGCATCAAAATGGCAGTATCAAATTCACACATAACAATATTAACCCTAAATGTAAATGGACTAAATGCACCAATCAAAAGACACAGACTGGCAAGTTGGATAAAATTCCAAAACCCATCAGTGTGCTGTATCCAGGAAACCCATCTCACATGCAAGGATACACAAAGGCTCAAAATAAAGGGATGGAGGAAGACCTACCAAGCAAATGGAGAGCAAAAAAAAAAAAAAAAAAAAAAAAAAAGCAGGAGTTGCAATTCTCATCTCTGATAAAATAGACTTTAAAGCAACAAAGATCAAAAGAGACAAAGAAGATCATTACATAATGGTAAAAGGATCGATACAACAAGAAGAGCTAACAATCCTAAATATATGTGGACCCAAGACAGGAGGACCCAGATATATAAGGCAAGTTCTTAATGACTTACAAAGAGACTTAGACTCCCACACAATAATAGTGGGAGACTTTAACACTCCACTGTCAATATTAGACAGATCAACCAGACAGAAAATTAACAAGGATATCCAGGACTTGAACTCAGACCTGGAACAAGCAAACCTGATAGACATTCACAGAACTCTCCACCCCAAATCCACAGAATATACATTCTTCTCAGCACTACATCACACCTACTCTAAAAATGACCACATAATTGAAAGTAAAGCACTCCTCAGCAAATGCAAAACAACTGAAATCATAACAGTCTCTCAGACCATAGTGCAATCAAGTTAGAACTCAGAATTCATTAACTAACTCAGAACTGCAGAGCTTCACGTAAACTGAACAACTGGCTCTTGAATGTTGATTGAATAAACAATGAAATGAAGGCAGAAATAAAGAAGTTCTTCGAAACCAACGAGAACGAAGACACAACATACCAGAATCTCTGGGACAAATTTAAAGCAGTCTCTAGAGAAAAATACATAGCAATAAGTGCCCACATGAGAAGAGTGGAGAGATCCAAAATTGACACCCTATCATCAAAATTGAAAGAGCTAGAGGACCAAGATAAAAAAACTCAAAACCTAGCAGAAGACAAGAAATAACTAAGATCAGAGCAGAACTGAAGGAGGTAGAGACACGAAAAACCCTTCAAAAAATCAATAAATTCAAGAGCTGGTTTTTTGAAAAGATCAACAAAATAGACAGACCACTATCCAGACTGATAAAAAAGAAAAGAGAGAACAACCAAATAGATGCAATAAAAAATGATAAAGAAGAAATCACCACAGACTCCACAGAAATTCAAACCATCATCAGAGAATATTACAGACAACGCTATGCACATAACCTAGTAAACCTGGAAGAAATGCATAAATTCCGGGACACCTGTGTCCTCCCAAGCCTACACCAGGCCGAAACCAAAACTATGAACAGACCAATAACATGGTCTGAAGTCGAGGCAGCAATTAAGAGCCTACCACACAAAAAAAGCCCAGGTCCAGATGGGTTCACAGCCGAATTCCACCAGACACACAAAGAGGAGCTGGTAACATTCCTTCTGAAACTATTCCAAATAATCCAAAAAAAAGGGAATCCTCCCCAAATCATTTTATGAGACCAACATCATCCTGATATCAAAACCCGGCAGAGACTCAACAAAAAAAGAAAACTTCAGGCCAATATCCATGATGAACATAGATGCAAAAATCTTCAATAAAATACTGGCAAGTCAATTGCAACAGCACATCAAAAAGCTTATCCATCATGATCAAATAGGCTTCATCCCAGGGATGCAAAGCTGGTTCAATATACACGTCTATAAACGTAATTCACCCCATAAACAGAACCAAAAACAAAAACCACATGATTATCTCAATTGACGCAGAGAAGGCATTTGACAAAATTCAACAGCCCTTTACGCTAAAAACCCTCAATAAACTCCGTATTGATGGAATGTATCTCAAAGTAATAAAAGCTATTTATGACAAACCAACAGCCAATATCATACCGAATGTGCAAAAACTGAAATGATTTCCTTTGAAATCTTGCACTAGAAAAGGATGCCCTCTCTCACCACTCCTACTCAATATAGTACTGGAAGTTCTAGCCAGAGCAATCAGGCAAGAAAAAGAAATAAAGGGTATTCAAATAGGAAAGGTGGAAGCCAAATTGTCTCTATTTGCAGACGACATGATAGTATACCTAGAAGACCCCATTGCCTCAAAGCTGTGTACCCCTAAATTGCCCTCCCTCACAAGATTTATCATTCCAGAAGGCAAAGAGAAGGAAAGAAAATGGAGAAAGCTCTTGTAATTGTTTTAAGAATTTCCAACCTTTCTGGCTCCAGGCTTGGGTCATTTTCCATTGATGACTTTACTGTAGGTTCTTGCTGTTAGGATACTCTACGGTTTCTCCCTTCAGAAAGGAAGTCAATGCATGGGGAAACAGAATATGATACTAACCCTATCTCTGCTTTGAGTTAGCTGTGAGACCTCATCAGTAGTAATAGTATAATAGCACATTGGCACTGAGATTCACCCTGGCTCAACATGCCAGGTATCCTATATGCATTACTCACCTAATCCTTCCAGTGACCCCGTGAAATAGTGACCATTATTCATTCTGTTTTATAGACAAGTTAACTGTCTCACCCAAGGCCATACAGCGGAGCTAGGACTCCAAAATCTTACTGCAGAATATCTGGGGCAATTCGCCCAACTCTTTTATATTCTCATCCCTTATTTATAAGGTACAGAGATGAAACAATGCTTTCCATGGTCCTCCCCAGCTCAGGTTATGGCAAGACTTTAATGCTATGACTGCCTAGAGCCTGAACTTTTTCTCCCTTCTCTTTCACCAGAAACCTCCCAAATATTAGAACTGAGGCTTTTATGCTCAGCTCAGAAATCCTAATGGCTTAGCCCAAGACTTCATGGCTCTGCCACTTCCTTCTGTGCTTCTAACTTGGAAAGCCTGACACCCCACCACAGCTTGCTTGTCAGTAGAGATCAACAATGCTTTCAGGTGTCTTGGTAAACATCTGTTCCCTTTCCCCACAAAGAGAGTGTGGAGTGCACAACTCCACAATCTCCTCAAGTCCTTCACTCACCCCATTCCATGGCCCCTACCCTTTCTGGGACCCGGGTTCATGGAGATATATGAAAGGTCTTCAAGAACTTCATGGAAAATGAGTATTAACGAGAATACTATGCATGGGTTTCAAAATTTTTTCATACCAAAATAAACTAAGTTGTTATCATATATCTGAACAGGATCTAGTTTGAGGCTCTAAAAAAAAAAGATATTAGTTTAAGAGTCCCCATCAGAGAAACATGAATGCTGTTAAAATTAAAGCAAAAACAAACATCAAATTTATGGCAAAGCTTGTATGGAAGAATGGCAATTTATGAAAATTTATAGGGAAAGTGCCTCAAGGAAATTAGCAGTTTACAAATGGATAATCTGTTTTAAGAAGAGGCAAGACGATGTTGAAAATGAAGGCCACAGTGGCAAACCATCCACATCAATTTGTGAGGAAAAAATTTGTCTTATTCATGCCCTAATTGAAGAGGACTGATGATTAATGGTAGAAACAATAGCCAACACTGTAGACATCTCAATTAGTTCAGCTTAAGCAATTCTGACTGCAAAGTTACAATTGAGCAAACTTTCCACTTGACAGATAGCAGAACTGTTGAGCCCAGATCAGCTACAAATAAGAGCAGAAATTTCAATGGAAATTTTCCAAGTGAGAACAAGTAAGGTCAAGATCCTGAAGCATTTATTCAAAGAACTGTAGCAGCAGATGAAACATGGCTTTCCTGGTACTGTCTTAAAGGCAAAGCACAATCAAAGCAATGGCTACCAAGAAATGGAAGTGATCCAGTCATAGCAAAGGTGGACCTGTCATGGCTACAATTTTTTTGGTATGCTTACGGCATTTTGCTTGTTGACCTTCTGTAGGGCCAATAAATAATAACACTTGTTTTTAATGGGATTGTTTTGAGCCAAAGCTTTAGCAGAATAATACCTAGGAAAGCTTCACCAGAGTCCTCCTCCAGCACAACAATGCTCCTGGTTATTCTGCTTATCAAATAAGGGCAATTTTCCAAGAGTTTCAATGGGAAATCATTAGGCATCCAGCTTACAGTACTGATTTGGCTTCTTATAACTTCTTTTTGTTTCTCAATCTTAAAATCTTTAAAGAGAATCCATTTTTCATCAGCTGATAAAGTAAGACTGTACTGACATGGTTAAATTCTCAGGACCCTCAGTTCTGTAGAGATGGACTAAATAACTGGTATAATTGCTTACAAAAATGTCTTGAACCTATGGAGAAAATAGTTTTCTGTGTTGCCGTTTCCTTCTTTATTGAACGGTCTTCCATTTCTACAAGAATACAGCATAAACCATCTAAAAACTATGGGAAATTGTGGTGTCTTGTGTAAAATATGTTAGCTGGATAGGGGATGCCAAGCAGCAACCCAGAGCCCTGATGAATAAGGCACTTTCTTTTTTCTATTCTTTATTTTTATTATTATACTTTAAGTTCTGGGATACATGTGCAGAATGTGGAGGTTTGTTACATAGGTATACTGGTGGTTTGCTGCATCCATCACCCCGTCATCTACATTAGGTATTTCTCCTAATGCCATCTTTCCCCAGTCCCACCACCCCTGCTATCCCACCCCCTGACAGGCCCCAACGTGTGATGCTCCCCCTGTGTCCATGTGTTCTCATTATTTAACACCCACTTATGAGTGGGAACATGCAGTGTTTGGTTTTCTGTTCTTGTGTCACTTTGCTGAGAGTGATGGTTTCCAGCTTTATCCATGTCCCTGCAGAGGAAATGAACTTGTTCTTTTTTATGGCTGCATAGTATTCCATGGAGTATAAGTGTCACATTTTCTTTATCCAGTATATCATTGATGGGCATTTGGGTTGGTTCCAAGTCTTTGCTATTGTGAACAGTGTCACAATAAACGTGTGTGTGCATGTGTCTTTATAATAGAATGATTTATAACCCTTCGGGCATATACCCAAGAATGGGATTGCTAGGTCAAATGGTATCTATTTCTAGATCCTTGAGGATGCACCACACTGTCTTCCACAATGGTTGAACTAATTTACACTCCCAGTAACAATATAAAAGCATTCCTATGTCTCCCCATCCTCTCCAGCATCCGTTGTCTCCAGATTTTTTAATGATTGTCATTCTAACTGGCATGAGATGGTATCTCAATGTGGTTTTGATTTGCATTTCTCTAATGACCAGTGATGATGAGCCTTTTTCATATGTTTGTTGGCTGCATAAATGTCTTCTTTTGAGAAATGTTTGTTCATATCCTTTGCCCATTTAATGGGGTCGTTTGTTTTTTCTTATAAATTTGTTTATTTTCTTTGTAGATTCTAGATATTAGCCCTGCCTCACAATGGACCATCAAAGGAAATGTCCATGACCTACAAACGTTTTCTTGCATGTGCAGACAAGAATATTCAAATTTCCAGAATCTAAAGATAAGGAAGTAAAACAAACAGCAAGGCACATAAGCATTTGCATTTTTACATTAAGACCTATTTATTTCTCTAACCTCAACAAATGGAAATCATCAGTTAAGAGGAAAAGAATTCTGAATAGCTAAGAACACTAATAAAATTGCAGAATTTTGACAAACAAAGAAATAATGAATTACTTTGTTATTGTCATGAATCACAGATAAACTGCTAAAAATTAAACAATCTCTTGGAGCTGTTTGTAAAAATTTGGGGACAAAGGCTAAGAAGTATTTATTTAGAAACTTTAAACAGCTAGCCAACATGCGTCACCTTAATTATGTTACTACAATGTCAGTAGACAAAGCAGCCAAACCTGGAATAAAGCAGAATCTGATACAACAACAGATAATGATTTTGGTGGAAAGCAAAATGTAACAACAAATGGATATTATTAAATTGCTGGAGGAGGAAATTTCAGAAGCAGATCATTTCACTAGTGGTTCAGAATAGAATAAACAACAATGCCTTGAAAGAAATGGCAAATATTGTGCTTCAGACAAATGCTTAAACTGTACTCCAAAAAATAAAGGCTCTAGGATAATTTCTATTTCTTTTAAGTTGCAAGCTCCTCTTACAGCCTTATGAAGAATCTTCATGAACTGTTGGTGCAAGCTGATGTCCAAGACATGCGAGTACACAACCAGTCAGTGCTACCTTATTGAGATATTTTACTACCAAAATATTTCTCCCTCTATAACAGTGACCCCAACCTTTCTGGCACCAGGGACCGGTTTCATGGCAGACAATTTTTCCATGGACAGGGGAAAAATGGGGAATGGTTTCTGGATGAAACTGTTCTGCCTCAGATCACCAGGCATTAGTTAGATTCTCATAAGAAGTATTTATCCTAGATCCCTCACATGCACAGTTCACAGTAGGGTTTGCACTCCTATGAGAATGTAATGCCCCTGCTTATCTGACAGGAGGCAGAACTTAGGTGGTAATGCGGTAATGCTTGCTCGCCTGCCACTCACCTCCTGCTATGTGACCCAGTTCCTAACAGCTGGTCCTTGGGCTGGGGGCTGAGGAACCCCTGCTCTAAAAAACTAACATGCTCTTCATCTTGTTACATTCTGTATACGTAGAACACTTTTTTGGTATTTTTGTTTAATTTTACAAAGAAAAGGGATAAAACTAAACATATTGTTTTGCAACTAATTTAGATAGTATTCTGTTCTACAGATAACTTGAGTTACTAAACCTTTCATCCATTGTTAGATTTTCAGATTGCATATATATATTTGCACGTTTCTATAGAATAAATTCTGAAAAGGGAGGTTGCGAACATCCATATGTTAGTCATACAAGTTTTGGCACAAAATATTTGAGTAATATTTGCTTTAAATACTTTAAAGATTTTGCATTTGAAATACTCTTTATTTATAAAAGAACTGTGTTGCTATACTCACAAGTAGTTTTATTTTATTCCCACACTCTGGCTTTAATAAAGAATTATATAAACTTTCTAATTATGTACCCGGAGATATATAAAATATAAATTTTGATTTTATTTTTCTTTAAGGAATGTTTAAAAACAAGACTACTAAAATAATCATGTAGATATAATTTGTGATTTGGTATTAAACTTTTAGTGTGTTTTTTTGTGTTTAAATGTGAAAGGAAGAAATAATAGGTTTAATTATAGAAGCATTATATTAAATTATTCTCCAATGAGGAGTTATAATAAACTCTAATCATATTTCTGAATTGAGAATATTAAACATTTTTCTCTGACTTTAATTTGCAGAAGCTGTAATAGGTGATTTATAAATAAAAAAATACACCCAGAAGAGATACAGATCCAGAGCTGCAGGCATTTCATGTTTAAACAAAAGCTAACACTGTACAAATATTGTTGGCTGTTTCTCATCAATAATAATGAAATTACTTTCTGTAATTAAAATATATTACCCTATAGTAAATTTGAAAAATACCTCTATTTGCAGTTATAAAAAGATGGCTTTTCTAATATACTTGAAAGGAGATGCTGAAGAAATTATGTGAGATCGTAGGCAAGCGATTGTTACAGGCAGAGTAAAAATATTCAGTTGCTTAAATTAGTCTTTTCTTGTACAGTAAATGCATATGTGAAATTAAGTTATTTCATTTACAAATCTCAATAAGTAAGATAGAAGGGCTGAACTTTTAAATGGAATAAAACTCATAGTATAAGTTTTACTCTTAAAATATTCAAAACTTCTGCATGTCAAAAAACCATAAATAATAAATAGTGTGATATTCATGTAGAAATAGAAAAGTTGAATCATCAGAACAGATGAGAGAGGCTAGAAACAGACCCAGTGTATATGAGAATCTAATATATTATTAAGGTAGCATTTAATCAGTGAGAAAAGAATGGATTATTTATTTGGCAAAATTGACCACTGAATGGGCAATCAATAAAATTAGGTCTTGGGGAGGACTCAAGATGGCGCTGTGAGAACAACCCAGGATTGAAGCTCTCAGTCAATCCGCGGAGAGGTGAGTCGGAGCTGCATTTTCAGACTGATCTTTGTTGCCACAGAACGCGGAAATTCCCAAGTATAAAGGAGACGCGGGACGCCAGGCAGAGGCTCTGCCTGGGGAAGCCGGCAGCTGGGGTGGTGGCAGCTGGTCCTACCCAGCGCTCCCCACAGGGTGTGCTTTTCCGGGTGCCCTGTTGAACCGGCAACCTGAGACTTGAGAGGACTTGAGAAGGCTGAACTTGAGACTGAATGGGACTTGGACAGTGGGCCAGCCCAGGGGATTGCAGGGACACAGCGTTTGGGGTAGCACAGTGGGAAGGACAAAATGGCGATTCCAAACGCCCCCCATGGAGACGGTCCCTGAGACGCTCCGTGGGGGAGGGGCGTCCACCATTACCAAGGCAACCTGCCCCTACTGAGATAGACTGAATTGGAAAAATGTGGCACATATACACCATGGAATATTATGCAGCAATCAGAAATGATGAGTTTGTGTCATTTGTAGGGACATGGATGAATCTGGAGAACATCATCCTAAGCAAACTGACACAAGAACAGAAAATGAAACACCGCGTATTCTCACTCATAGGTGGGTGATGAAAAATGAGAACACATGGACACAGGGAGGGGAGTACTAAACACTGGGGTCTATTGGGGGAAAAGGGGAGGGCCAGTGGGAGGGGGAGGTGGGGAGGGATAGCCTGGGGAGAAATGCCAGATGTGGGTGAAGGGGATAAAGGAAGCAAAGCACACTGCCATGTGTGTACCTACACAACTGTCTTGCATGTTCTGCTCATGTACCCCAAAACCTAAAATGCAATATAAAAAGTAAAAAAAAAAAAAATAGGTCTTTACCTCACATCGTGTGCACAAATAACTTTAAATGGATTAAATATTTAAACATAAAAAATAAAATTAGAGTAGTAGGTCAAAGAATAGGAAAGTGTTTCTATAATCATGAAACCAGCAAATAATTTTTTTCTTAACTTTTATTTTAAGTTCAGGAGTAAACGTATAGGTTTGTTATTTAGATAAACTCATGTCACAGGGATTTGTGGTACAGATTATTTTTTTACCCAGGTACTAAGCCTAGTACCCAATAGTTATTTTTTCTGCTTCTCTCCCTCATCCCAACCTCCGTTTTCCAGTAGGCCCTAGTATCTGTTGTTCCCCTCTTTGTGTTCATGTGTTTTCATCATTTAGCTCCCACTTATAAGTGAGAATATATGGTATTTGGTTTTCTGTTCCTACATTAGTTTGCTAAGGATAATGGTCTCCACCCCCATCCATGTTTCTCCGAAGACATAATCTTGTTCTTTTTTATAATTGCATAGTATTGCATGGTGTATATGTACCACATCTTCTTTATCCAGTCTACCACTGATGGCCATTTGGTTTATTCCATGTCTTTGCTGTTGTGAACAGTGTCAGGCAAGGAATGTCTAAGTATAACTTAAGTCCCCAAAACCACAAATAAAAGATTTATAGATTTGATTATAATCAAACTTAAAATTTTAGCATAGCAGAAAATACACAGATGAAATAAAAAGACAAATCACCAACTTGTAACAACGTATTAGCTACTATTTTCACATAGGGAAGTCAAAGCCTACTTTCATTAGTGCTTACAGCAAGCTATAAGGAGACATGCGAACTCATTCCAGATTCTATGCCACACATATTTACAGGGTGTGTGTTAGGTGCCGGTTATGCTCCAAGGCACTAATGCTGCACACCTTGTTAAGACATTGAGCTTTATGGTGAGAGCAGGAGGTCATTGATAAAGTGTTTTAAGGAGTTCAGGAAAGTTCATGCTCAGATTTAAATTTTAGTTTTATTTTATTTTGAGACTGAGTTTTACTCTGCTGCCCAGGTGTGATCTCAGCTTACTGCAACCTCTGCCTCCCAGGTTCAAGCAATTATCATACCTCAGCCTCCCTGGAAGCAGGGATTACAGGCACACACCATCAGGCCTGGCTAATTTTTGTATTTTCAGCAGAGACAGGGTTTCACCATGTTTCTCAGGCTCATCTCGAACTCCTGGGCTCAAGCGACCCACCCGCCTTGGTCTCCCAAAGTGCTAGGATTACAGGCGTGAGCTACCCAGTCCATCCCAGATTGAAATTTTAGAATTGTGGAGTAGAGAATCAATTGGAGGGGTGGTTGGGTAAGCAGATTTGAAGGTAGGAAAACTAGCTGGGATTCTGTGGCAATTACCCAGGTGGAGATGATAGAGGCCTGATCTAATTATGGGATGTGAGGATGGTGAGAGAAAGTAAACTAGGCAAGACTTTGTGAATTGCACATAGGGGCTGAGGTAAAATAAAATACCATGCACAAATTTCTGCTTTGAGCAACTGTGAGAAAATGGTGCCATTTCACTAAGATAAGGAGGCGGCCAGGTAGAGGAGAGGAGCATAGAGGGAATAGGAATTCAGTTGTGGCCATATTGAGTTGAGAGTGCTGTGAAACAACCAACTGGAGAAGTCCAGAGCATAACTGGATGTGCAGTTTAGTAGAACAATCTGGGCTGGAGAGCTGTATATCCCAAGTGTCTCAGGATGCAGCATCCAGGGAGAATAGATTTAGTCTCATTACTATTATTTCCCAAGTTTCATGGGTTCAGATTTAACACCTATGTGATTATAGAAAGTCTAGTCTCCTGTACCAGCTCTCTCTCCAAGAATACTCCTGGAATACTTCCAAATGTTCAGGAATGGAATCCACCCTTGCTTTTCTTATGTTATAACTGTGCTCGTCACTCTTACCACACATATGTTTGGCTGAGCTGGGAAAGTGCAACATGCAATGCTGGTGAAACTGGAAGCACTGAGGGCCATATCACTCCAGTGGTCACACTCAGCCTGTGATGGGGTATTTGGATATGTCTTTTTCAGTGTCCACAGCCCCTCTCCTATAGCATACACTCTGGAAAGGTGATTAGATTCTGATGAGTTCCAGTGTCACCTGCTGCCCTCCTCCTTCTAGACCCAGCCCTGCCCTCTGATATTAGTCACCAATGCCGATCCTAGTTCTTTGCCTCTGGCCCTTACACTGAACTCTCTTCAGGGTTCCTTGATGTCTGTCCCAGCAACTTGCCTCCTCCAAGGCTTCCCCAGCCATCAGACATTTTTCTATATATCTGAAGTGCAGGGACCTTTCAGCCCTTGTGGAAATAAGTAGCTACAAACAGGTAAGGGGATAAATGTCATTCAATCTCCTTCACCTGAACTCCAGTTGTTGCTGGAACAGGACTCTGTTATATATTCAATACTGCAATGCCTTTTTCTGAGATGAAGCCCTGCTTTAAACATGACGAACCTCCAAAAGTCTCATTCAAGACCCTCTACATCTTGTCAGGAGTCTATCTTTACAAACTTCCATTCATTTTGCACTCACCTGTTGTCCATCAACACCAAATCACATAGTCTTCCCTAATATGCCTCCCACTGCGTTGATGTGTCTGGTTATGGAAGCCCTCATCCTGCCATGTCTGTTCCTCTGAGTCTTATCTGCCTCTCAGGAACCATCTAGATGCTATGCCAGACAGCCATATGAAAAATTAAACTCTCTCATTCCATAGACCCATGGCACTTTGAACTTTTGGTATAAACCTTCTTTTATTTTTGCCACAAATATTTACAGAACAAAATTACTGAAAGGTGATATTACTAATGGTGAGGATCACTGGAGTAACACTGTCTGGGTCCATCCTAGATTTGCCACTGACTAGTCATATAAACTTTGGCAAGTTATTTCACCTTTCTGTGCTTCAGTTTCCTATTATATAAAAATAGTAATAATGATAGTACCTTCCTCTTAGGGTTATTATGATAATTAAGTCAATTTATTCATGCAAAGCACTTAGAACAGTGCCTGCACAAGTAAGTGCTCAATTGGTCTTGGTTATTGTTATATATTTTGTTTTTAAAGTATAGTAGAGCAACAGAGCTGCCTTTTAGTCAGCTTCTCTAGATCAGCATATAGGACAAACACAAAGCTTACCACCTGCCTCTGATCATACTGAACCTGACATGTGTTCTTGAAGAATGCTTTGCCTTCAATTTTAGCAATCTTCGTCCAGCAGTGAATTGACCCAGAATACATGCTCTGAACACACTTTTTGTTCTGACTGCATTGACTTCACTGGCTTCACTTCTCATTGAATGATAATTATTTAGTACCTGCTATATGCTGGGGCTATGTTAGGACTAAATAAGCCATTATAAGGAAAACATATGTAAACCTGTCATCAATGAAATTCAAAGGTATGTGGGCATTAAATAATTATAAAGATAAATGCACAAATATGCATATGATACAAAACTGTGGTAAATGCTGTGAAGAAAGGAAGGGTAAAAAGAAAGCAAAACAAGAAGCACCTAATTTATATTGGGAGGTCAGTGAGATCCATTGAAAGAAGTGATATTTAATCAGTTAGCTTAGAATAGCCAGGTGAAGAAAGAAAGGACGACCTCAGGTGTGCACAGGGCCAGAAGGAAAGGAAGAGCTTGTTGAGATCAGGGAGATGGAAGGAGAATAGTGTGATCTCAGCCCAGGAAATGAGATGAGACAGGAAAAGGAGGCAAGGCCTGATCACCTGGGGGTTCTTAGGCCACACTAGGTATCAGAAATTCTATTCCATAAGTACTGGGAAGCCACTAAAGGGTTGTATGCAGTGGAGTGACAAATAATTGAATTTATATCTAAGACATTGCACTGGCTACAGTGTGAGTGCAGACTGGAAAGCAGTGAAAAGGGAGAAATAATAAACTCCTTACAATGCCAGACATGACTCCCAAAACTTAGTAGTAAGCAAAAACACCAAGTCACAGGAGAATGGATTCTCATTGATTGTATTTACATAAAAGTCAAAAAACAGGCAAAACAAAGCAAAACATTTGAATGTGTGTGTGTGTTTATTAAAGAAATATAAAGAAACATTAATCTCCAAATTCATGAGAGTGGTTACTCCTAGGGGGACACAGCAGAGTCTCTAGTTTGAAAAGTTGCACATGGGAGACTTCAAAAGTGACTCAAAATATTATATTTCTTAAGCTGAGTGCTGGGGACTTGAGTATTTGTTCTTTAAAATGTTCATTTGCATCTTATATACTCTTCTCTAATGTGTGCTACATGTCATAATAAACATTTAGTTGACCAAGTTCAAAAAATTTGTAAAATATTAAAATATGAAAAAGTTGGGTGGCAGATGTATCTGGGTGTTTATTGTATTATTCTTGTTGTTTCCATGTAGTTGAAGTACTCCAATAATAAAAATAAATAGCAAAGGGAAAATAGATTGAAGGAGGGAGGAAGGAGGAGGAAAGCAGCAGGGCCTCCAAGCTGCGTGATCCAAAGGCATCTTCTTATTGTAACCTATGGTGTGTAGTGATATGCCCCAGGGGGTGCATGTACTTAGGCTACAGCATACACATTGCCTCCTGAGGCCCTGCAGTGCCATGGCCCAACCACTAGTGGGGAAGCTCCTGCAAAAGTCTAGGCTATAGATAACTATGACTTAGACTAAAAGTGAGCAGTGGGGTTAGAGAAAAATAGACATATTCAAGCTATATTTAGGAGATAGAAGAGAGAACTTGGTAATAGATTGGATGTCTTGCTATATCAAAAAGGTGGGAGGCACTCCTACCCCCACATCATTTGGCTTTTAAAATGCTATTCTGAGAGCTAGGCTTCTGCTGGGTCACAGATGCCTCACAGACACTGATCATGCCTCACTGGGAGATTTTGAAACTTTAATATAATTCTCTCAGATTTGGCAGTTTTTTTCCAATGTCACCCCAAAGACCTTTAAATTCTGTTTTCATGCCAGATTTCCTAGCAGCGACTGCCAAACAGCTGCAGAGGGAGCCTGAAACAGAGAAGGAACTCCTCTGGCACCCCATAAGCTAAGCTGATTTGGGAATGCCTCTAGAATCCAGTGTGCTTGTCTATCAATCATAAACTGTGAGTGTAAACCACAGCTAAACTCATATCCTTCAATTCTTAAATTACAGTTGCACTTGGGGGAAATAGCTGCTGGTATTTGCCACAATGCCTCCCACTAGAAAGTGCCCCACATAGTCATTACTTGGTCCTGCTCCTCAACCAGGAGCAGCCTGGGTTATCACTTGGCTAAGCAGTTATTACCTGGCCAGCCTTCCTGATGCACCTATCAGCAACCACCACAGATGAGGGCCTTCCTTGGAGGGCCCTCCCCGCAAATGAGCCACCTGCTCTGCCCTGGTTATGGAGGAGACAGAACCCCGTGCCCCTTCTCACCAGCACAGCCTCCCCTTGAGGTTTAGACATTCATATGGTGATTGAAAAGAGGTTTATTTGACATCGTGCTCTAAGCTCATCCCATCTGAGCTGGACCATGCAGTTCTCAGTTGTGTTCCTCAGCCTCCAGGGCACTGTGATGTGGCTTGTAGGAACTCTGGACATCCCTGTGTCATCTGACAGAATGATAGAATGTGTGAAAGTGCTCCAATCATCTCTCCTTCTTTCAATCAAGAAGTACTCACCGAGGGCTTGTCTGATGTGAAGCACTGGGTCAGACTCGGTACAGAAAAAGGAACAGGGCAGTCAAAATGGTAGCTGTGATGGTGTTCATATTCACTTGTACTTTGCAAATGTGCTTTGAGTGCTTGGGGAGCTAATTTGAAAAATCACTGTCTTTCCTACTCATGCACTAAATTTTCTACCTTCCTTAAAAGTTTAACTTGTGTTTCAGCCTTTAATCCATTTGACTGGGAGGGTTTCTATTCAATCTGTCTTTATTTTTAGCAATGGGATATTATTAAGCTGATTTCCCAAAACCAATCGGCCATTTTGTGTCCGTAAGGTATTTAATCTAGAAGTATTTTAAAGCCTATCATCCTAAGCTAATGCTAATAAGCTGATGGTATTTCTTCTGGCGTATCTTACCAAGGGTCAATGGAATATTAATGATGTGTGTGCTTGGGGCTTTTAGGCAACTGATGAACAGGAGACTGAGTGTGAATCACCACAGCAGCCAAAGTCCATTTAATATACCCACATGTAGTGAGCAATATTATCATTTGGTGAGAAATATTATCATTTATATTAAGACTCATACTGAAGCCTAACAAAGAAAACAAATGAAAACAATCTTGAAGATGGTGTGGTGAGAACAACCCAGGATTGAAGCTCTCGGTGAATGCGTGGAGAGGGTGAGTCAGGGCCGAATGTCCAGACGGATCTTTGTTGCCCACAGAATGGGGAAATTCCAAGGTATAAAAGAAACACGGGATGCCAGGCAGAAGTTTTGGACGGCACTGTAGCGCAGTGGCACTACACAGCGCTCCGCACAAAGAGCATTGGTCCAGCTGCCCTGTTAAACCGGCAATTTGAGACTTGAGAGGGCTGAACTTGAGACTGAATGGGACCTGGACAGTGAGCCAGCCCAGGAGATTCCAGGGAAGCAGCTTTTGGGGTAGCACAGTGGGACAAACAAAACGGCGATTTCAAATGCTCTGGGTGTGGGCACAGCTGAACCCAGAACAGTGCAGCTCTGTGGGAAAGGAGCGTCCACCATTACCGAGGCAATCAGCCCCTACTGAGGTACACGCCCATTGCTGACACAGACTGCTGTTGCCGAGACAACCCACTACAACAGAGAGACACCACCACAGGGCGTAACCTGGGGCAGCAGGGCGGAGACTGCAGCAGCATGGCAGAGCCTGCAGCAACAGGGCAAACCTCAAACCAGCAGGGCAGAGCATTGGCAGGCAAATAGTGACTAAACTGCCTCCTAGCTGGGCAGGGCAGCAAAACGGACACTCACAAAGAAAGCCCCAAACCCCCCCGAGACAGAGCATCTGAGAAAAAAAAGGGGTTTTTTATTAGTTCAGCTGCAGCAGAATTAAACGTAGCAGCCTAACAGCCCTGAATGAACAACAGAGCTCACAGCTCAGCACTTGAGCTCCTATAAAGTACAGACTGTCTCCTCAAGCAGCTCGCTGACTCCTCTATATTCAAAAGACTGACATTTGGCAGGCATCATTCTGAGACAAAGATAGCAGAAAAAGAAACTGGCAGCATCCCTCACTATTCCGCAGCTGCTATAGGTGCACCCCAGACAAGCAGGGCCTGGAGTGGACCTCAGCAGTTGTACAGTGGAGGAACTAGACTGGTAGAAGGAAAACCAAGTAATAAAAATACTTCATCATCAGCAACCTGGGCGTCCACTCAGAGACCCAACCGAAAAGTCAGCAACTACACAGATGACAGGTGGATAAATCCACAAAGATGGGAAGAAACCAGTGCAAAAAGAAAAAAAACACCCAACACCAGAACACCTCGCCTCCGAGAAAGGACCAAAACTCCTCACCAGCAAGGGAACAAAGCTGGACGAAGAATGACGGTGATGAAATGACGGAATTAGACTTCAGAAGGTGGATAATGAGAAACTTTTGTAAGCTAAAAGAGCATGTATTAAATCAATGCAAAGAAACTAAGAACCTTGAAAAAAGATTCGAGGAAATGATAACAAGAATGGATAACTTAGAGAGGAATATGAATGAATTAAAGGAGATGGAAAACACAATATGAGAACTTCACGAAGCATGCACAAGTTACAACAGCCGAATGGACCAAGCAGTAGAAAGAATATCAGAAGTCGAAGATCAACTCAATGAAATAAAATGAGAAACCAAGATCAGAGAAAAAAGCACAAAAAGGAATGAACAAAGTCTCCAAGAAATGTGGGACTATGTGAAGAGACCTAACCTACGTTTGATAGGTGTACAGAATGTGATGAAGAGAATGAATCCAAGCTGGAAAATACTCTTCAGGACATTATCCAGGAAAATTTCCCCCACCTAGCAAGACAGGCCAACACTCAAATGCAGGAAATACAGAGAACACCACAAAGATATTCCCCAAGAAGAGCAACCCGAAGGCACATAATCGTCAGATTCAACAAGGATGAAATAAAAGAGATAATACCAAAAGCAGCCAGAGAAAAAGGTCGGGTCACGCACAAAGGGAAGCCCATCAGACTCACAGCAGATCTCTCAGCAGAAACTCTACAAGCCAGAAGAGAGTGGAGGCCAATATTCAACATCCTTAAAGAAAAGAACTTTCAACCCAGAATTTCATATATAGCCAAACAGAGCTTCAGAAGTGAAGGAAAAATAAAATCCCTTGCAAATAAGCAAGTACTCAGAGATTTTGTCACCACCAAGCCTGCTTTACAAGAGCTCCTGAAAGAGGCACTACACATAGAAAGGATCAACCAGTACCAGCCATTCCAAAATCACACTAAATGCTAAAGAGCATCAACATAATGAAGAATCTACAACAACTAACGGGCAAAACAGCCAGCTAGCATCAAAATGGCAGTATCAAATTCACACATAACAATATTAACCCTAAATGTAAATGGACTAAATGCACCAATCAAAAGACACAGACTGGCAAATTGGATAAAAATCCAAAACCCATCAGTGTGCTGTATCCAGAAAACCCATCTCACATGCAAGCATACACAAAGGCTCAAAATAAAGACATGGAAGAAGATTTATCAAGCAAGTGGAGAGCAAAAAAAAGCAGGAGTTGCAATTCTCATCTCTGATAAAATAGACTTTAAAGCAGGAAAGATCAAAAGAGACAAAGAAGGCCATTACATAATGCTAAAAGGATCGATACAACAAGAAGAGCTAACGATCCTAAACATATATGGACCCAATCCAGGGGCACCCAGATACATAAGGCAAGTTTTTAAATACTTACAAAGAGATTTAGACTCCCACACAATAATAGTGGGAGACTTTAACACTCCACTGTCAATATTAGACATATCAACCAGACAGAAAATCAACAAGGATATCCAGGGCTTGAACTCAGACCTGGAGCAAGCAAACCTGATAGACATTTACAGAACTCTCCACCCCAAATCCACAGAATATACATTCTTCTCAGCACCACATCACACCTACTCTAAAATTGACCACATAATTGGAAGTAAAGCACTCCTCAGCATAAGCAAAACAACTGAAATCATAACAAACAGTCTCTCAGACAATAGTGCAGTCAAGTTAGAACTCAGAATTCAGAAACCAACCCAGAACCGCACAGCTTCATGGAAACTGAACAACTGGCTCTTGAATGTTGACTGGATAAACAATGAAATGAAGGCAGAAATAAAGAAGTTCTTTGAAACCAATGAGAATGAAGACACAACATGCCAGAACCTCTGGGACACATTTAAAGCAGTCTCTAGAGGAAAATATATAGCAATAAGTGCCCATATGAGGAGAATGGAGAGATCCAAAATTGACACCCTATCGTCAAAATTGAAAGAGCTAGAGGAGCAAGATCAAGAAAACTCAAAACCCAGCAGAAGACAAGAAATAACTAAGATCAGAGCAGAACTGAAGGAGATAGAGACACGAAAACCCTTCAAAAAATCAATAAATCCAAGAGCTGGTTTTTTTGAAAAGATCAACAAAATAGACAGACCACTAGCCAGATTGATTAAAAAGAAAAGAGAGAACAACCAAATAGATGCAATAAAAAATAATGAAGGGAGAATCACCATAGATTCCACAGAAATTCAAACCATCATCAGATAATATTACAAACAACTCTATGCACATAAACTAGTAAACCAGGAAGAAATGGATAAATTCCTGGACTCCTGCATCCTCCCAAGGCTAAACCAAGAGGAAGCTGAAACTATGAATAGACCAATAACAAGGTCAGAAGTCGAGGCAGCAACTAAGAGCCTACCACTCAAAAAAGCCCAGGTCCAGATGGGTTCACAGCTGAATTCTACCAGACACACAAAGAGGAGCTGGTACCATTCCTTCTGAAACTATTCCAAATAATCCAAAAAGAGGGAATCCTTCCAAAATCATTTTATGAGACCAATATCATCCTGATTCCAAAACCCGGCAGAGACCCAACGAGAAAAGAAAACTTCAGGCCAATATCCATAATGAACATAGATGCAAAAATCTTCAATAAAATATTGGCAAGCTGATTGCAACAGCAATTCAAAAAACTTATCCATCATGATCAAGTAGGATTCATCCTGGGGACGCAAGGCTGGTTCAACATACGCAAGTCTATCAACGTAATTCACCACATAAACAGAACCAAAAACAAAACCACATGATTATCTCAATTGATGCAGAGAAGGCATTCGACAAAATTCAACAGCCCTTTATGCTAAAAACCCTCAATAAACTCGGTATCGATTGAATGTATCTCAAAGTAATAAAAGCTATTTATGACAAACCAACAGCCAATATCATACTGAATGGGCAAAAACTGGAAGCATTCCCTTTAAAATCTGGCACTAGACAGGGATGCCCTCTCTCACCACTCCTATTCAATATAGTACTGGAAGTTCTAGCCAGAGCAATCAGGCAAGAAAAAGAAATAAAGGGTATTCAAATAGGAAAGGTGAAAGCCAAATTGTCTCTATTTGCAGACGACATGATAGTATACCTAGAAGACCCCATCGCCTCAGCCCTGAAACTGATAAGCAACTTCAGCAAAGTCTCAGGATATAAAATCAATGTGCAAAAATTACAAGCATTCCTCTACACCAATAACAGACTTAAAGAAAGCCAAATCAAGAACGAACTGCCATTCACAATTGCTACAAAAAAAAAAAAATACCTAGGAATACAACTCACAAGAAACGTAAGGGACCTCTTCTAGGAGAACTACAAACCACTGCTCAATGAAATAAGAGAGGACACAAACAGATGGAGAAACATTCCATGTTCATGATTAGGAAGAATTAATATCGTGAAAATGGCTATACTGCCCAAAGTAATTTACAGAATCAACGCTATCGCCATTAAGCGACCATTGACTTTCTTCAGAGAACTGGAAAAAACCACCATGCACTTCATATGGAACCAAAGTAGAGCCCGCATAGCCAAGTCAATTCTACGGAAAAAGAACACGGGGCGGGCATCACACTACCGGATTTCAAACTATAGTACAAGGCTACAGTAATCAAAACAGCATGGTACTGGTACCAAAACAGAGATATTGACCAATGGAACAGAACAGAGGCATAGGAGGCAACACAACATATCTACAACCATACAATCTTTGATAAACCTGACAAAAACAAGCAAGGGGGAAAGGACTCCCTTTTAACAAATGGTGTTGGGAAAACTGGCTAGCCATGTGCAGAAAGCAGAAACTGGACCCCTTCCTGACACCTTACACTAAAATTAACTCCAGATGGATTAAAGACTTAAACATAAGACCTGGCACCATAAAAACCCTAGAAGGAAATCTAGGCAAAACCATCCAGGACATAGGAGTAGGCAAGGACTTCATGAACAAAACACCAAAAGCATTGGCAACAAAAGCCAAAATAGACAAATGGGACCTAATGAAACTCCACAGCTTCTGCACAACAAAAGAAACAGTCACTAGAGTGAATCGGCAACCAACAGAATGGGAAAATATTTTTGCACTGTACCCATCTGACAAAGGGCTGATATCCAGAATTTACAAAGAACTCAAACAGATTTACAGGAAAAAAACAAACATGCCCATTTAGAAATGGGCAAAGGATATGAACAAACACTTTACGAAAGAAGACATATAGTAGGCCAACAATCATATGAAAAAATGCTCATCATCACTGGTCATCAGAGAGATGCAAATCAAAACCACATTGAGATACCATCTCACGCCAGTTAGAATGGCGATCATTAAAAAAATCTGGAGACAACAGATGCTGGAGAGGATGTGGAGAAAAAGGAACAATTTACACTGTTGGTGGGAGTGTAAATTAGTTCAACCATTGTGGAAGACAGTGTGGCGATTCCTCAAGGCCTTAGAAATAGAAATTCCATTTGACCCAGCAATCCCATTACTGGGTATATACCAAAAGGACTATAAATCATTCTACTATAAGGACACATTCATACGAATGTTCATTGCAGCACTGTTTACAATAGCAAAGACCTGGAACCAACCCAAATGCCCATCAATGATAGACTGGACTGAGAAAATGTGGCACATATACACCATGGAATATTATGCAGCAATCAGAAATGATGAGTTCGTGTCGTTTGTAGGGACATGGATGAATCTGGAGAACATCATTCTCAGCAACCTGACACAAGAACAGAAAATGAAATACCACATATTCTCACTCATACGGGTGAGGAAAAATGAGAACACATGGGCACAGGGAAGGGAGTACTACACACTGGGGTATATTGGGGGGAATAGCGGAGGGACAGCAAGTGAGAGCTGGGGAAGGATAGCCTGGGGAGAAATGCCAAATGGGTGAAGGGGAGAAAGGAAGCAAAACACACTGCCATGTGTGTATCTGTGCAACTGTCTTGCGTGTTCTGCACATGTACCCCAAAACCTAAAATGCAAAAAAAAATATTATACACAAATTTCACTAGTGAATACAGCTTGAAAAAGTAAAATCTCAGAAAGACTACATTCAACAGTATGTTAAAGAATAATATATGACAAAGAAGTTTTTATTTCTGAAATAAAAATATAGCTTATTATAAGGAAATTTATTACATTCATAAATTATAAGAGACAAAAACAATGAAATCATTTTCAAGGATTCCAAAAGGAGAATAATATAATTTAACAGATATTTCTAATTAAATAAGAGCTATTAGAGAGTATTATGATAAAAACAACATAACAGAAATCCAAAGCAATATTAGATTAACAGTGAAACACTAGAGGCTATTCTATTAAAGTCAGGAAGAAGACAATTGTAATCACTGTCACTGCTATTTAATATTGTGCAGAAAACCAATTTAATAAGCAACGTTTTCTAAAAACCTCTAAAAATGTTAGAAAAGAAAAACTTTATATTGTCTTCAGATGATATAATTGTCTTCCTAAAATGTCCATGAAAATGAACAAAAATTATTAGAAAATTGAAAGATTATAGCATGGTAACAAATTACAAGAAAAATATTCTGAAATAAATAGCTTTCTATATACCAGCAATAGTCAGTTCGAATTATAACTGAGAAGAATCTATTCACAATTGCAACAACAAAACAGTAAAATGTTTAGGAGTAAATATAAATGGAAAATAAATGTACAAAATCTATAAGAAGAAAACGGTTCCACATTGCTGTAGGACAAAGAAGAAAATCTGATTATGTGGAGTGATATACCATGTTCATTGATGAGAAAACTCAATATTGTCAATATGGCAACTTTCCTCAAAATAGATTTTTTAATTTAAGGCCATTCCATTTGAAATTATGGAAATTTAAAATCTATATAAAAGATGAAAAATAGTGCAATACGCATTTGTATAGCCCTCCCTGTGATTTTGCCATTAATTGCACTAACCTAATACCAACTGTTAACATCATGCAACCTTTACTTCATCTCATACACTTTTGTTTTCTGTGCTATTTGAATATTGGTTGACGACATCCATTGCACTTTGCCACTAAACACATCAATATGCATTTTCCTTTTTCTTTTTTTTTTTTTTTTTGACATGGAGTTTCGCTCTTGTTACCCAGGCTGGAGTGCAATGGCGCGATCTCAGCTCACTGCAACCTCCGCCTCCTGGGTTCAGGTAATTCTCCTGCCTCAGCCTTCTGAGGAGCTAGGACTACAGGCACTTGCCACCATGCCCAGCTAATTTTTGTATTTTTAGTAGAGATGGGGTTTCACCATCAACATGCATTTTCTAAGCATTAAGGCATTCTGACACAGTTTTACACTTGAGACAATTAACAATTATATGATACCACTGACAGTGGTGCTTGTCAGACTTTATTAAGTATGCAAGTCGCCTGGGGATCTTGTCAAAATGCAGAGGACTGGAGAGGAGGGAGCTTCAGAGAGAAGTTCACAGATTTACAGAAGTTTCCTCTTGAATATTCAGAAGAGTACTGATCAGCACACATATTCGAGGAAACAACCAAGGCCAGGAAAGAACCACAAGAAAGGTGCCTGGGTGCTCCCACCGGGACAGGAATAGTGCCTCTTCCCACAAGCCAGACTGAAAAACCTCATAATTCATGAAGCATTGGGCAGAGTGCTCAGAATAGTCTTCCCTTGGGAGTGGAGAATAATTATCTCTAGAATGAGCACTGCTCTGACCCATTTAACAAACTTCAAAGGCAAGACACAAAAGGATTAAACTGTTCCCTAGCAAATTAACTGTGCCTCAGAACAGAAATAAAAAATATTAAGAATACAAAAATATCCAGCACCTAACAAGATACAATTCACAATGTCTGGCTTCCAACAAAAAATATAAGGTATACAAATAAGCAGGAAAATACAATTATAATAAGAATAAAAATCAATCAACCAAAATGGACACAGAACTGAGATGTTAGAATTAGCAGAAAATAACATTAAAACAGGTGTTAGAGCTCTATTGTATATGCTCAAAAGCTACGTAGAAACATAAAATATTTTTTTAATCCAAATTGAGCTACTAGCAATGAAAACTCTAGTGCATGAGATACAAATTACACTGAATGGGATTCACAACAGATTAAACATTGCAGTAGAAAGAAAATAGTTAATTTGAAGATGTAGCAATAGAAACTATCTACATGAAACATACACAAAAAATTGTAAATGAACAAACCTTCAGTGAGCTGTAGGACAACTTCGAGTAACACAGTCTACATTTTATTGGACTCCCCAAAGAATAGGGTGTAAAAGGAGGAACAGGAAAAAAATTCAAAGAAATCATGGCTGAGAAATATCCAAATTTGATTTTAAAAACTATAAAGCCACATAATCAAGAAGTTCAATGAATCCTAAACACAAGAAACATGAAGAAAACTATACCAAGGCATATTATAGTCAAATTAATTAACACAAATGATAAAGAGACCATCTTAAAAGAGGCTAAAAAAACAGAACATATTATACACAGAGGAACAAAAATAAGAATGACACCTATTTCTTATCAATGCAAGCAAAGCAAAGCAAGAAATGATACAAGCAAGAAGATAGTGGGGCAATGCCTTTAAATAATTAGGAGAAACCATCAACCAAGGATTCTATACCCAATGAAAATATCTTTCAAAAAACAAAGGTTTTCCCTATTTCAGACAAGGCAAGGATGCTCTCTCTCACCACTTCTATTTAATGTTGTACTTGGTGTTCTAGGCAGTGCAATAAGCCAAGAAAAAGAAAATGCATCCAGATTGGGAAGGATGAAATAATCTAAATTGGAAAGAAAACAGTAAAACCTTTCTTACTCACAGATAACATGATTGTCTAGTACAAAATCCAATAAAATCTACTCTAGTTACTAGAAATGTTAAGTGAGTTTACTAAGGTTGCAGGATAGAAGATCAATATACAAAGATCAATTACATTTCTATACACTAGCAATGAACAACCAAAAGCTCAAAATTTCTAAAAACAACTTCAAATAGCATAAAAGTATAAAATATTTGAGAAAATAAATGTGAAAAACACATACAAGACTCATACACTGAAAACTTCAAAACATTACTGAGATAAATGAAAGAAGACTTAAATAATAGAAAAGATATCAAGTTTACCAGTTGAAAGACTCAATATCCTTAAAATGTCATTTCTCCCTGAATTGGCCTATAGAGTCAATGCAGTCCAATAAAGAACCTGACTGTCTTTGTTTGGTGGGAATTGAAAAGATGATTCTAAAATCCATATGGAAATGCAAATGTGTAGAGTAGATAACTTTATAAAAGAACAAAATTGGCAGGCTGACACTACCTGATTTCAAGACAGTAAAGCTACAATAATTATTACAGTGTTGTGTTGGTATAAGGACAAATAGATTAATGGAACATAATAGAGTCTAGAAAGAAATTGACATATATATGTACACACACACACATACACACACAGGTATATACATATATAAATGTATACACACATATGTATACATTTATATATGTATATATAATGTGATTTATGAATATAAATTGACTTTCTGATTTTGCCAAAGGTGTAAAGGCAAAAAAGAGAAGACAGAATTGCCGTATCTTTTCTTTTTCTTTTTTTAATTGTTAGGATTTTATTTATTTATTTATTTATTTGCACTCTAGGTTCTGGGGTACATGTGCAAGAACATGCAGGATTGTTGCATAGGCACATACATGGCAATGTGGTTTGCTGCCTCCCACCTCTCATCACCTATATCTGGCATTTCTCCCCATGTTATCCCTCCTCAACCCCCTACCCCCTCCTGCCCCTCTGCTAGTCCCCCACAACAGACCCCGGTGTGTGATGCTCAACTCCTTGGGTCCATGTGTTCTCATTGTTCAACACCCACCTATGAGTGAGAACTTGCAGTGTTTGATTTTCTGCTCTTGTGTCAGTTTGCTGAGAATTACGGTTTCCAGATTCATTCATGTCCCTACAAAGGAGACGAACTCATCATTTTTTATGGCTGCATAGTATTCCATGGTGTATATGTGCCACATTTTCCTTTTCCAGTCTATCATTGATGGGCATTTGGGTTGGTTACAGGTCTTTGCTATTGTAAACAGACACAATGAACATAAGTGTACATGTGTCTTTAGAGTAGAATGATTTATAATCCTTTGGATATATACCCAGTAATGGGATTGCTGGGACAAATGGAATTTCTATTTCTAGGTCATTGAGGAAGTGTCACACTGTCTTCCACAATGGTTGAACTAATTTACACTCCCACCAGCAGTGTAAAAGTGTTCCTATTTCTCCACATCCTCTCCAGCATCTGTTGTCTCCAGAATTTTTAATGATCACCATTCTAACTGGCTTGAGATGGTATCTCAATGTAGTTTTGATTTGCATTTCTCTAATGACCAGTGATGATGAGCATTTTTTCATGTTTGTTGGCCTCATATATGTCTTCTTTTGAAAAGTGTCTTTTCATGACCTTTGCCCACTTTTGAATGGGTTTGTTTGTTTTTTTTTTCTTGTAAATCTGTTTTAGTTCTTTGTAGATTCTTGATATTAGCCCTTTGTCAGATGGGTAGATTGCAAAAATTTTTCCCATTTTCTTGGTTTCCAGTTCACTCCAATGATTATTTCTTTAACTGTGCAGAAGCTCTGGAGTTTAATTAGGTCCCATTTGTCTATTGTGGCTTTTGTTGCCAATGCTTTGGTGTTTTAGCCATGAAGTCCTTGCCTATACCTATGTCCTGAATGGTTTTGCCTAGGTTTTCTTCTAGGGTTTTTATCATGTTATGTCTTATGTTCAAGTCTTTAATCCATCTGGAGTTAATTTTAGTGTAAGGTGTCAGGAAGGGTTCCAGTTTCTGCTTTCTGCACATGGCTAGCCAGTTTTCCCAACACCATTTATTAAACAGGAAATCCTTTCTTCATTGCTTGTTTTTCTCAGGTTTGTCAAAGATCAGATTGTTGTAGATGTGTGACATTGCCTCTGAGGCCTCTGTTCTGTTTCATTGGTCTATATCTCTGTTTTGGTACCAGTACCATGCTGTTTTAATTACTGTAGCCTTGTAGTATAGTTTGAAGTCAGGTAGTGTGATGCCTCCAGCTTTTTTTTTTTTTTTGCTTAGAATTGTCTTGGCTATATGGGCTCTCTTTTGGTTCCATATGAAATTTAAGGTGGTTTTGTCCAGTTATGTAAAAAGGCTCATAGGTAGCTTGATGGGGATAGCACTGAATCTATAAATTACTCTGGGCAGTATGGGCATTTTCACAATATTCATTCTTCCTAACCATGAGCATGAAAGGTTTTTCCATCTGTTTGTGTCCTGTCTTATTTCCTTGAGTAGTGGTTTGTACTTCTCCTTGAAGAGGTTCTTTACATCCTTTGTGAGTTGTATTCCTAGGTATTTTATTCTCTTTGTAGCAATTGTGAATGGCAGTTTGTTCTTGATTTGGCTCTCTTTAAGTCTGTTATTGATGTATAGGAATGCTTGTGGTTTTTTCACATTCTGAGATTTTGCTGAAGTTGCTTATCAGTTTCAGGAGATTTTGGGCTGAGATGATGGAGTCTTCTAAATATACAGTCATGTCATCTGCAAATAGAAACAATTTGGCTTCCTCCTTTCCTATTTGAATACCCTTTATTTCTTTTTCTTGCCTGATTGCTCTGGATAGAACTTCCAATACTATATTGAATAGGAGTGGTGAGAGAGAGCATCCTTGTCTAGTGCCAGATTTCAAAGGGAATGATTTCAGTTTTTGCTCATTCAGTATGATATTGGCTGTTGGTTTGTCATAAATATCTTTTATTATTTTGAGATACATTCTGTCGATACCTAGTTTATTGAGCGTTTTTAGCATAAAGTGCTGTTGAATTTTGTCAAAGGCCTTCTCTGCATCTATTGAGATAATTATGTGGTTTTTGTCTTTGGTTCTGTTTATATGGTGAATAACATTTATAAACTTGTGTATGTTGAACCAGGCTTGCATCCCCAGGATGAAGCCTACTTGATCATGATGGATAAGCTTTTTGATGTGCTGTTGCAATTGGTTTCCCAGTATTTTATTGAAGATTTTTGTATCTATGTTCATCATGGATATTGGCATGAAGTTTTCTTTCCTTGTTGAGTCTCTACTGGGTTTTGGTATCAGGATGATGTGGGTCTCATAGATTGATTTGGGGAGGATTCCCTCTTTTTGGATTGTTTGCTATAGTTTCAAAAGGAGTGGTTCCAGCTCATCTTTGTATGTCTGGTAGAATTCAGCTGTGAACCCATCTGGACCTGGGCTTTTTTTGTTGGTAGGCTATGAATTGCTGCCTCAACTTCAGCCCTTGTTATTGGTCTATTCAGGGTTTTGACTTCTTTCTCGTTTAGGCTTGGGAGGGTGCAAGTGTCCAGGAATATATCAATTTCTTCCAGATTTACTGGTTTATGTGCATAGAGTTGTTTGTAGTAATCTCTGATAGCAGTTTGTATTTCTTTGGAATCTATGGTGATATCCCCTTTATCGCCATTTATTGCATCTATTGGATTCTTGTCTCTTTTGTTTTTTATTAATCTGGCTAGTGGTCTGTCTATTTTGTTGATCTTTTTAAAAAACCAGATCTTGAATTTATTGATTTATTGAAGTGTTTTTGTGTCTCTATCTCCTTCAGTTCTTCTCTGATCTTAGTTGTTTCTTGTCTTCTGCTAGCTTTTGAATTTTTTTGATCTTGCTCCTCTAGCTCTTTCCATTTTGATGATAGGGTGTCAATTTTAGATCTTTTCTTGCTTCTCAAGTGGGCATTTATTGCTATAAATTTCCCTCTAGACAGTACTTTAAATGTGTCTCAGAGATTCTGGTATGTTTTTTCTTTGTTCTTGTTGGTTTTGAAGAACTTCTTTATTTCTGCCTTCACTTCATTGTTTATCCAGTCAACATTCAAGATCCAGTTGTTCGTTTCCATGAAGTTGCGTGGTTTTGAGTTAGTTTCTGAATTCTGAGTTCTAACTTGATTGCACTGTCGTCTAAGAGACTGTTTGTTATGATTTCCGTTCTTTTGCACTTGCTGAGGAGTGATTTACTTTTAATTGTGTGGTCAGTTTTAGAGTAGGTGTGATGTGGTGCTGAGAAAAATGTATATTCTGTGGATTTGGGGTGGAGAGTTATGTAAGTGTCAATTAGGTTTGCTTGGTCCAGATCTGAGTTCAAGTCCTGGATATCCTTGTTAATTTTCTGTCTAGTTGATCTGTCTAATATTGACAGTGGAGTGTTAAAGTCTCCCACTATTATTATGTGGGAGTCGGAGTCTAATTCTCTTTGTAGGTTTTTAAGAACTTGCTTTATGTATCTGGGTGCTCCTGTGTTGGTTGCATATATGTTTAGGATCATTAGCTCTTCTTGTTGCATTGATCATTTTACCATTATGTAATGCCCTTCTTTTTCTCTTTTGGTCTTTGTTGATTTAAAGTCTCTTCTATCAGAGACTAGGATTGCAACTCGTGGGTTTTTTTGCTTTCCATTTGCTTGTTAAATCTTCCTCCATTCCTTTATTTTGAGCCTATGTGTGTCCTTGCATGTGAGATGGGTTTCCTGGATACAGCACACCGATGGGTTTTGACTTTTTATCTATTTGCCAGTCTGTGTCTTTTGATTGGGGCATTTAGCCCATTTACATTTAAGGTTAATATTGTTATGTGTGAATTTGATCCTGCTAGCTGGTTGTTTTCCCATTAGTTGACACAGTTTCTTCATTGTGTTGATGCTCTTTACCATATGGTACATTTTTGGAGTGGCTGGTACTGGATTTTCCTTTCTATGTTTAGTGTTTCTTTCAGGAGCTCTTGTAAGGCAGGCCTGGTCATGATGATATCTCTGAACAATTGCTTGTTCATAAAGGATTTTATTTCTCCTTTGCTTATGAAGCTTAGTTTGGCTGGATATGAAATTCTAGGTTGCAAGTTCTTTCCTTTAAGGATGTTTAATATTGGCCCCAACTTTCTCTGGCTTGTAGGGTTTCTGCCAAGAGGTCCTCTATGAGTCTGATGGGCTTCCTTTGTGGGTAACCTGACCGTTCTCTCTGACTATCCATAGCATTTTTCCCTTCATTTCAACCCTGGTGAATCTGATGATCACATGCCTTGGGGTTGCTCTTCTTGAGGAATATCTTTGTGGTGTTCTCTGTATTTTCTGGACTTGAATGTTGTCCTGCCTTGCTAGATTGGGGAGGTTCTCCTGGATAATATCCTGATCAGTGTTTTCCAGCTTGGATTCATTCTCTGCATTACATTCAGGTATACCTATCAAACGTAGATTAGGTCTTTTCACATAATCCCATATTTTTTGGAGGCTTTGTTCATTTCTTTTTACTCTTTTATTTCTAATCTTGCCTTCTCATTTTATTTCATTGAGTTGCTCTTCAATCTCTGATATCCTTTCTTCTGGTTGTTGGATTTGGCTATTGAAACTTGTGTATGCTTCATGAAGTTCTCATGCTGTGTTTTCACCTCCATCAATTCATTTATATTCTTCTCTAAGCTGTTTATTCTCGTTAGCATTTCATGAAACCTTTTTTCAAGATTCTTAGTTTCTTTGCATTGGGTTAGAACATGTTCTTTTAGCTCAGAGAAGTTTCTTATTACCCACTTTCTGAAGCCTCTTTCTGTCAATTCATCAGACTCATTCTCCATCCAGCTTTGTTACCTTTTGCTGGTGAGGAGTTGTGATCCCTTGGAGGAGGAGAGGTGTTCTGGTTTTGGGTGTTTTCATCCTTTTTGCACTGGTTTCTTCCCATTTTGTGGATTTATCAACCTGTGGTCTTTGTGATTGGTGACTTTTGGATGGGGTCTCTGAGTGGACATTTTTTTTGTTGATGATGAAGTTACTTCTTTTCTGTTTTTTAGTTTTCCTTCTAACAGTCAGGCTCCTCTGCTGTAGGACTGCTGGAGGGCCACTCCAGACCCTCCCTGCCTGGGGATCACCTGAGGTGGCTGCAGAACAGTCAGAGTTGCTGCCAGGTTCTTCTTCTGTTATCTTCATCCCAGAAGGATATCCACCAGATGTCAGTCTGAGCTCTCCTTTATGAGGTGTCTCTTTGGATATGCAGGGGTTGAGGAGCTGCTTGAGGAGGCAGTCTGTCCCTTATAGGAGCTCAAGGGCTGAGCTGTGAGCTCTGTTGTTCTGTTCAGAGCTTCTGGGCAGGTACATTTAAGTCTGCTGCAGCAGAAGTCTTAAGTGCCTTTTTTTCCCAGGTGCTCTGTCCTGGGAAGTTGGGGCTTTATTTGTAAGTTCCTGATATGCTGCTGCCTTTTTTCAAAGATGCCTTGCCCAGCAAGGAGGTAACCTAGTCACAGTCTGCTAGCAGAGGCGTTGCTGAACTGCTGTGAGCTCTGCCCAGTTGCTGTGTGAACTTCCTTGCAGTTTTGTTTATAGAGGTATAGTTAGAACTTGCCTCGGTAATGGCAGTGTGCCTCAGTAATGGCGGACTGCCTCTGTTATGGCAGACTGCCTCGGTAATGGCAGATGCCCTTTTCCCCACAAAGCTGGACCATCCCAGGTCCAGCTGTGCTTGCTGTGAAACTCTCAGTCCAGAGCATTTCAGATTGCTGGTCTTTGTGGGGGTGGGACCCACAAAGCCAGATCACCTGGCTCCCTGTTTCAGCCCTTTTTTTTCCAGTTGAATGGGTGACTCTGTCTCCCAGGCATTCCAGGCACCAGTGCAAACAGCCACCCAGATTTGTGTGAGTTTTTGTGCAGAGACCTGCTGTGCCAACTGAAACAGCTGTGCTGGAAACTCCTGGTGCTTTTCTGCCTGGGAATTTCCTGGTCTGTGAGCAGTAAAAACTCGTTTGAAAATGTGGTGATCACTCACCCTCTATGTTCTCGCTGGGAACTACTGTTCCTATTCAGCCATCTTGGATCTATCCAAGAATTGCATTTTCAATATATGTTGGGAACAACTGGCTAAGTATATGTAAGGAAAAAAAAGAAAAATTTGATCTATACTTTGTACCATGTACAAATATCAACTCAAAGTGAATCATAGGCCTAAATGTAGAACCCAACACTGTATAATTCTAGGAAAAAAATGTAAGAAATAATCTCTGATCTCAGGATAGACAAAGATTTCTTAGATACATGTCCCAAGTGCCTACAATAAGAATCTCTTCTCAGAAGTCCTTTTATGCTTGAACATTTTGCTTTTTTCTTTCCATTCCTCCTTAATGCTTTGTACATGATAATCATTAAATTATATCATAAGTATGTTTATATTTCTCTCTTCCACTGAGTATCCCTGGAATAGAAAACATGTCTTAATCCTTTTAATATTCTCAAAGTCTAATAAATGTTAATTATATGATATCTTCAACACCAAACTTAATCATAGAGCCTCCCAGAATATTTCCCATGTGTCTCATTGGCCATAGGGTTGCCCCTAAGCAAATCATTAGTACAGGTTAAGGGAATTACTATCATTTCCTTGGACAAATTATGTTTTGCTCTTTGGGGATGGGCTTCTCTTCTCTGAGGGTAAGCTATGGCTATTGGGTAGCCTGGATGCAGAGCCTGCCACAGGGAGCCTAATGGAAGTGTGGTGATGGGGAAGCTGGTGACACTAACCAGGCTGCTTCATTTTCCACTATGAAGGTATAAGTGACAAACAACCTTACCTTATGTTTAGATTTGGAGGAAAAACTGTCAGATATCACTTTATTTGAAAATAAAAAGAATAACACAGCCATACTGCAGTAGGAAGGGTGAAATAATTCATCTTAAACAGCAAGAATTTGCACTGAGCTTTTTATAGCTTTTTAGACAATGCCTCTATAGAAAGAACCTCAGTAAGCTTTACTGCTGAATCATTTATATCAACTCATGCAATTTTGAATATTCATTCATTTTTACAATAGCCACTATTTTAGAACTTACATTATTATGTAAACATCCTCACAAACCTTAAAACTAACTCAAGCACAAGTATCTTTATTGTAAATGTTAGAAGCGAAAAAAAAATCTAACTAGTGCTGTGCATATTGGGAGTTTGTATTTTCCTTGTGGATGTAGGAGCTTACAGAAAACAGAGTGCAAGAAAAAAGATGTGTAAATGTTGAGTTGTTTATAGCTTAACAAATCTGGCCAGCAAGATTATACTTAAAACAAATTAGCTCTTTTTTTAAAGAAGTTTATATTTTTGATATTTTTTATTTTTGTTTGTTGTTTTATATTGCTAAAGATGATCTCATATTTTTATTCCATGGTCTGAATCTCAGGCTCTACCTCAACCACGTCAGGATATAGAAGCATTGGAAGCAACTGCTCAGGCAGAGTACATAAAGGGACAGTTCTCAGGTCCGGGGACAAGCAAATTTGGAGAAAAGGGAGAATTCAGAGCTTCATTTTCACCTCCTCCTCCCAACCCTTTAATGATTTATGCCTTTAGAGGCCTGAAAAACTCTGTGCATAATCTGCCCCAGTTGCTCTTCTTCTAGTCCATTGTCAAAGGAAAATCTCCCAACTCCAAGACCAAACTCCCTGGCTACCAAGTTCCCCTTAGACCAATCTAGAAACTTCCATAAGGGTCAAAATTGCCATCAAATCTACCCTGGCTGGTCTGTGATTGGCTTGGCCCCAATCACAACCCTCCTTGTTTTGACTGAGCAGTGACAGTAACCAAAATTGCTGACCTCACAACATGCTATGTATGCAGGTCCATTTCTTAGAAACCTGTCCCCTTGGATCTAAAGAGTAAGAAGTAGATGGAGTTCAAAGCTTCATTTGTCACTGGAGTTGAAAGAAGACACAATTTCAAGAAGGGACACCCTCAGAAATTTTCCAACCTAGTGTCCATGAAGTCCGGGATAGCACAACCTGGAGCTGAAGATCGAAGGGCAAAAATGATGCTTCTAAGGACCATTCCCCTTTATGGACCCAAGTCCATGAGATACCTGGAGTTTCAGGACTCCAAGACCCTCAGTCCAGAGCAGCAGAGCTTGAGGCCATAGCTCCTCAGTTACCAGTTTTGTTCACCAGTCATCCAGGATTGGGCAATGGTAGATGGACCATATCATATTCTCCAAGGGCCTAATGAGCATCATTGTCATCGTATTGTCCCCCAAAGCTCTGAAGCTTGAGGATATAGTGCTGTAGGATCCTGGATGCAGGAGGGAAGATGTGCTGGATTATAAATCTGGAAAGCCCTTGACAATTATACCAGGACAAGTGTAGTTTATTGTAACTGTAATCTACAGTGTAGATGTAACAAGTATCCTAAATTCCTGTGGTATTCAGAGGCTTATAAAAATAATTTGCATAATCCAGATATTAAGACAAAATAACTCTATCATTTCAGAAAAATAAAATTGCATTTCCACATTCTATGGAAAATCCAGTGTCCACATCCTGCCCCCATTTCTGCAAATTTCTAGTATCTTAGACTCATGGACACAGGCTCTGAGCTCCTGATTTTAATTTGCTCTAGGCCCAAATCACAGCTTTCCTGCTGAGACTGGTTCTTCCTTTTCTTTCTTTTAACACCTTTCCAGATATATAACTCAGTCACCACTTCTGCCAGCTAGATGCAAATGCTTCTTGTAGTCTTCTTGTCTCCTCATTTTATGGGAAACTGAGAAAATCAGACCAATCCTGAAGGAATTCCAAAGGTTTTCTTACCAGCTCTAGGAAAACATATTGAGGTAGGGATTTGCCTTTACTTCTTTAATCTTTGTTTATGCACCTTCCCTCCTTGTAGGAGTTGCAATGCGTATGGGTGTGGCTCTTCTTGGTGGAAATAGGAAGGTGTATTAGTTTGTTTTCACACTGCTGAGAAAGACATACCCAAGACTGGCTATTTATAAAGAATAAAAGGTTTAATGGATTCACAGTTCCATGTGGCTAGGGAGGCCTCACAATCATGGTGGAAGGTGAAATGCACATCTTACATGGCAGCAGACAAGAGAGAACGAGAGCCAAGCAAAAAGGGAAACCCCTTTTAAAACATCAAATCTTGTGGGACTTAGTCATTACCATGAGAACAGTATGGAAAAAACTGACCCCATAATTCAGTTATCTCCCACCAGGTCCTCCCACAACATGTGGGAATTATGAGACTTACAATTCAAGATGAGATTTGGGTGGGGACACAGCAAAGCCATATCAGAAGGAAAACAGGACTTGGTATTCACAAATCATTTTAGACCAACAGTTTTTGCTTTCTTTTCTTGTTCACAACTAATGGAAATTCTTAAATAGTCTACAAGAGCAGAAAACCCCATCTTGTAAGTGTATGTCTGATCATTTCTGCCTTATACATAGCCCAGCAATTTTTGAAACCAACATTCATGCTTTTGTTTACAGCTTCTAGGGTGGGAGCCTCATTTCTGATTGTACTACTTAAGGGAAGGGAATAGATGGTATGAAGACTCTTGGGATTTAAGTAAAGGAATTCCAAGAGCACAGAAAAGCTGAGGACAGGGTGAGAAAGCAACCAATGAACACTTTGAAACATTATCCCACTATGCAGAAATACAATAAATAGATGATTTGAGGGATTTTTTAAGCTAAAAGAGAATATTGTGGTAACCTCTGTGCTAATACATTTACAAATCTTCATGTAATGAATAATTTTATGGAAATACAAATTTAGAAATTGAACCCAGAAAAGGAAGAGTATATTGAGTGCATTAGAAAAAGGGTCAAATTTTCTATCTCCAGAAGAGCATGAGACACATGTAATGGTACAAAACACAAGTCAACAAGAGCAATGAAATAGAATACAAAGCCCAGAAGAGTGTGTGTGTCTGTGTGTGTGTGTATAAGTGACATCTAAAAGATGACACTTTGGATAAGTGCTAAAAGAATTAATTAGTAAATCATTTGCTACAGTTAATTATTAGAAAACAAAGTTTTATTTTACAAAATACAGTAGAATAAATTTCTACCAGGTTAAATATCGAATTAAAAAAACATGTTTTGGCTCCCAGTAATAGTATAATAGTTTATACCAAGCTCACCTTCCTGATAATTATAACCATAAACTTTAGGTACAATTTAATACAACTGTTTGAAGACATTGAAGAGAGATCAAAATTAAGCAGAAATGAATGAAAATTCAAACCTTGAAAGAAGTGTCTCATGCTGAGTGAGATCCACATTTTTGTGTGTGTTACCTTTGAAAATGCTCCCCAGTTCAGTGGTGTACAATAGATCTTGGGCAAAAAGCAACTTTTTAAAAAAAACTTTTATTTTAGGTTTAGAAGTACATATACAGGCTTGTGACATAGATAAACTTGTCTCAGGTGTTGGTTGTACAGATTATTTCTTCAACCAAGTATTAAGCCCTGTAAACAATAGTTATCTTTTCTGCTCCTCTCCCTCCTCCCACACTCCACTCTCAAGTAGACCCCAGTGTCTGTTGTTTCCTTCTTTGTTGTATCTCTGTGATTTGAAGAGATTTTTCTGTGTTCATGAGTTTTCATTATTTAGCTCCCACTTATAAGTGAGAACACATGGATTCGGCTTTCTGTTCCTGCATTAGTTTGCTGAGGATAATAGTCTCCAGCTCCATCCATGTTCTCGAAAAAGACATAATCTCATTCTTTTGTATGGCTAAAAGGAACATTTTTACTGGGATAAGAAGCAAGAAATTGGATTTCATGGGCTACCAGGATAGCTGGAAATTGAAGAAGAAAGTTGTGAAAAGCAGGAAACTACAGAGAGGAAGCTTCTGTATCAAAACTCCTCTCAAATCCTTGGCTATTTCTGGAACTGTGAATGAGTAGACCAGGAATCTAATGAACTCAACAGATGGCAACATCTGGGGGTGGTGGAGGAAATTTCAAGTTATCTACTGCTCTGGAAAGGGGTTTTCCACTGGACTCCCAGAAGAGATATGTACTGTTGGAGTTTTAAATTTGTGTAGAGTTAAAATATATCATGGCAACTGCACAAAGGATAGGAGTATGAGTTCAATAAAATTATGCAGTTGAAATGTTCTTATATTATATACCTGTGAAGTGTTATAACATTGAACCAAGTTAGACAATAGTAAGCAAGCAGTGCATATGGTAATCTCTATAGCAACCATTAAAAACATGACACAAAAGAAAAAGGTTTAGCTAAAAAAAACCAATAGACCAGACAGAATCAAATAGTTAAAAAATACTTGATGTTGGAATGGTAACTGTTCTTATAAATATTCTTTTTTTTTTTTTTTTTGAGATGGAGTTTCACTCTTGTTACACAGGCTGGAGTGCAATGGCATAATCTCAGCTCACTGCAACCTCTGCCTCCTGGGTTCAGGCAATTTTCCTGCTTCAGCCTCCTGAGTAGCTGGGATTACAGGCACATGCCACCATGCCCAGCTAATTTTTTGTATTTTTAGTAGAGATGGGGTTTCACCATATTGACCAGGATGGTCTTGATCTCTTGACCTCAAGATCCACCTGTCTCAGCCTCCCAAAGTGCTGAAATTTCAGGCTTGAGCCACTGCGCCCAGCCTCTTATAAATATTCTTAAACAAATATTAATTATGTAAGAAATAAACAGTAAGAAATCCTCAGCAGGATTTTCAGGAAACTTCTAAAATGGCAATGGAAAAGTCAAGGCACTCAAAAGCTTAAACAATTTTAAAAGAGAACACAGGCATGTGTGTGTAAGAAAGGTTTCCTTGTCCTATTAGCCAAAATGTATTGAAGGTTTTAGAATTCAAAACAGTGTGATGGCATCACAGGAGAAGAGAAATAAACCATGAAACAGAGTAGAGGACCCAGACATGAATCCATCCTCATGTGGGACCCTGTGGACTGTAGGGGAGGCATCCAAGCTCAGCAAGAAAAGGATCACCTTTTCAGAAGAAAGGCTGGAAAAACTGCCTCGCCTTTTGAAAAAAAAATAAAATTTGATCACAGGCTTATATAAGTAGGAAAACTAGATTTTAGATCCCTAAAAGCAAATATAACTTTTAAATGATTAGAAAAGTATATAGAAGTGTATCTCTGTGATTTGGAGATGGGGGAACTTATTAAACAAGAGATAAAAACTAAAACTGCAAAGAAAAAGATTAATATATTTGGTAATATTAAAATTTAAAACTTAATTGGCAGTTCATGACAGCAAATTTGCAACAAAAAACAAGTGAAGGATTAGCTTTTAAATATGCAAATAGCTCTTACTAATGTAAAGAAAAGACAGTGTAGAAATGTGACCAAAAGAGAGGAGCAGGCAATTACCATATGAGGAAACCAAAACAGTAAATAAAAATATAAAAGATCCTTAAACTCCTAGTAATTATAGAGAATAAAATTAGGCCTGAAGATCCAAGATGGACCTTTAGGAGCAGCTCAGGATTGCAGCTCCCAGTGAAAGCACAGAGGGTGAGTGGATGCCGCATTTACAGACAGATCTTTATTGCCCACAGACCAGGAGATTCCCAGGTGGAGGAGCCCCACGGGTTGCCAGTGCAGCTGTTTCAGCTGGCACAGCCGTTTCAGCCTGAGTGGCTGTTTTGCAGGCACCCCAGCATGGCAGCTCTCTGTACAAAATACACTGGACTGGTTGCCCATTTAAGCAGACAATTGGAGCACCAGGAAGGCAGATTCACCCATTGATCTGATGAAATGGGTCTGAAACAGAGAGCCAGGCCAGGAGATTCCTGGGCAGTGCCATTGTTTCAGCCAGCGCAGTGGATCACTGCATGGGAAATCACACAGATCCCGGTGCCCTTTCAGCAGGCAACTGGAACACCTGGGAGACAGTCAACTGTTCAACTTAAAAGAAAAAAAGCTCTGAGGCAGGGAACCAGGTGATCAGGCTCAGCAGGTCCCACCCCCACGAAAACAAAACAAAACCAAAAACCAGCAATTGAAAACACTAGGGGTTGAGAGTTTCACAGCAAGCACAGCGGAACCCAGGATGGTACAACTCGGTGGGGGAGGGGCGTCCACCATTACTGAGGCACTCCACGCCTATGGAGGTAGTCCGCCATTGCTGAGGCAGCCTGCCATTGCCGAGGCAACCCGCCATAACAGAGAGAGTCCGCCATTACATAGGCGAGCCATCATTGCTGAGGCAGTTCTAACCACACCCATATAAACAGAACTGCAGGGAGGGTCACACGGCATCACAGCAGAGACCACAACAGCTCAGCAAAGCCCCTGCAGGCAGACAGTGACTAGGCTGCCTCCTTGCTGGGCAGGGCAGCCCTGAAATAAAAAAAGACAGCAGCACAACAGATACTCATATATCATATATAAAGCCCTAACTCCCCAGGACAGAGCACCTGGGGAAAAAGAGGGGGTTTATGAGTTCTGCTGCAGCAGACTTAAATGTACCTGCCTAACACCTCTGAATGAATAACAGAGCTCACAGCTCAGCACCTGAGCTCCTATACAGAACAGACTGTCTCCTCAAGCAGCTCCCTGACCCCCGTATACACAAAGAGTACATCACAAAGGACTGATCAGACTGACATTAGGTGGGCATCATTCTGGGACAAAGACAGCAGAAGAAGAAACTGGCAGCAACCCTTACTGTCCTGCAGCTGCTGCAGGTGATCCCCAGGCAAGCAGAGCCTGGAGTGGACCTCAGCAGTCCTACAGCAGAGGGGACAGACAATTAGAAGGAAAACTAATAAACAGAACTAACTTCATCATCAACAATCTGGATGTCCACTCAGAGAACCAATCTGAAAAGTCAGCAACTACTCAGACGACAGGTGGATAAATCCACAAAGATGAAAAGAAACCAGTGCAAAAAGGTGGAAAACACCCGAAACCAGAACATCTCACCTACTACAAGGGATCACAACTCCTCACCAGCAAGGGAACAAAGCTGGACAGAGAATGAGTGTGATGAAATGTCAGAATCAGACTTCAGAAGGTGGGTAATGAGAAACTTATGTGAGCTAAAAGAACATGTTCTAAATCAATGCAAAGAAACTAATAAACTTGAAAAAAGATTTGATGAAATGATAACAAGAATGGACAACTTAGAGAGAAATATGAGTGAATTGATGGAGCTGAAAAACACAGCACGAGAACTTCGTGAAGCATGCATAAGTTTCAACAGCTGAATTGACCAAGCAGAAGAAAGGATATCAGAGGTCGAAGATCAACTCAATGAAATAAAATGAGAAACCAAGATTAGAGAAAAAAGCACAAAAATGAATGAACAAAGTCTCCAAGAAATGTGGGACTATATGAAGAAACCTAATCTACTTTTGATAGGTGTACCTGAATGTGACAAAGAGAATGAATCCAAGCTGGAAAATACTCTTCAGGATATTATCCAGGAAAATTTCCCCAACCTAGCAAGGCAGGCTAATATTCAAGTTCAGGAAATACAGAGAACACCACAAAGATATTCCTCAAGAAGAGTAACCCCAAGGCACACACTTGTCAGATTCACCAGGGTTGAAATAAAGGAAAAATGCTAAGGGCAGCCAGAGAGAAAGGTCAGGTTACCCACAAAGGGAAGTGCATCAGACTCACAGCAGGTCTCTCGACAGAAACCCTACAAGCCAGAAGAGAGTGGGGGCCAATATTCAACATCCTTAAAGAAAAGACCTTTCAACCCAGAATTTCATATCCAGCCAAACTGAGCTTCATAAGTGAAGGAAAAATAAAATCCTTTGCGAACAAGCAAGTACTCAGAGATTTTGTCACCACCAAGCCTGCTTTACAAGTGCTCCTGAAAGAGGCACTACACATAGAAAGGAATAACCAGTACCAGCCATTTCAAAAACATACCAAATGTTCAAGGGCATCAACAAAATGAAGAATCTGCATCAACTAACGGGCAAAACACCCAGCTAGCATCAAAATGGCAGTATCAAATTCACACATAACAATATTAACCCTAAATGTAAATGGGCTAAATGCAACAATCAAAAGACACAGACTGGCAAATTGAATAAAAAAGCCAAAACGATCAGTGTGCTGTATCCAGAAAACCCATCTCACAGGCAAGGACACACAAAGGCTCAAAATAAAGGAATGGAGGAAGATTTACCAAGCAAATGGAGAGCAAAAAAAAGCAGGAGTTGCAATTCTCATCTATGATAAAATAGACTTTAAAGCAACAAAGATCGAAAGAGACAAAGAAGGACATTACATAATGGTAAAAAGATCGATACAACAAGAAGACCTAATGATTCTAAATATATATGGACCCAATACAGGAGCACCCAGATATATAAGGCAAGTTCTTAATGACTTACAAAGAGACATAGAATCCCACACAATAATGGTGGGAGACTTTAACACTCCACTGTCAGTATTAGACAGATCAACCAGACAGAAAATTAACAAGGATATCCAGGGCTTGAACTCAGACCTGGAACAAGCAAACCTGATGAACATTCACAGAACTCTGCACCCCAAATCCACAGAATATACATTCTTCTCAGCACCACATCACTCCTACTCTAAAATTGACCACATAATTGGAAGTAAAGCAATCCTTAGCAAATACAAAACAATTGAAATAATAACAGTTTCTCAGACCACAGTGCAATCAAGTTAGAACTCAGAATTCAGAAACTAACTCAGAACCACACAGCTTCATGGAAACTGAACAACTGGCTCCTGAATGTTAACTGGATAAACAATGAAATGAAGACAGAAATAAAGAAGTTCTTCAAAACCAGCGAGAATGAAGACACAACATACCAGAATCTCTGGTACACATTTAAAGCAGTCTCTAGAAGAATGTATATAGCAATAAGTGCCCACATGAGAAGAGTAGAGAGATCCAAAATTGACACCCTATCATCAAAATTGAAAGAGCTAGAGGATCAAGATCAAAAAACTCAAAACCTAGCAGAAGACAAAAAATAACTAAGATCAGAGCAGAACTGAAGGAGGTAGAGATATGAAAAACCCTTCAAAAAAATCAATAAATCCAGGAGCTGGTTTTTCAAAAAGATCAACAAAATGACAGACCACTAGCCAGATTAACAAAAAAGAAAAGGGAGAATAACCAAATAGATGCAATAAAAAATGATAAAGGGGAAATCACCACAGATTCCACAGAAATTCAAACCATCATCAGAGAATATTTCAAACAAATCTATGCTCATACACAAGTAAACCTGGAAGAAATTGATAAACACTTGTGTCCTCCCAAGCCTAAACCAGGAAGAAGTTGAAACCATGAATAGACCAATAACAAGATCTGAAGTTGAGGCATCAATTAAGAGCCTACCACACAAAAAAAGCCCAGGTCCAGATGGGTTCATAGCCAAATTCTACCAGACACACAAAGAGAAACTGTTACCATTCCTCCTGAAACTATTCCAAACAACCCAAAAAGAGGGAATCCTTCCCAATTCATTTTATGCGACCAACATCATCCTGATACCAAAACCCAATAGAGACTCAACAAAAGAAAAGAAAACTTCAGGCCAATATCCATGATGAACATAGGCACAAAAATCTTCAATAAAATACTGGCAAACCAATTGCAACAGCACATCAAAAAGCTTATCCACCATGATCAAGTAGGATTCATTCCAGGGATGCAAGGCTGGTTCAATATACACAAGTCTATAAATGCAATTCACCACATAAACAGAACCAAAAACAAAAACCACTTGATTATCTCAATTGATGCAGAGAAGGCCCTTGACAAAATTCAACAGCCCTTTATGCTAAAAACCCTCAATAAACTCCGTATTGATGGAACATATCTCAAAATAATAAAAGCTATTTATGACAAACCAACAGCCAATATCATCCTGAATGGGCAAAGATTGGAAGCATTCCCTTTGAAATCCGGCACTAGACAAGGATGCCCTCTCTCACCACTCCTATTCATTATAGTACTGGAAGTTCTAGCCAGAAAAATCAGGCAAGAAAAACAAATAAAAGGTATTCAAATAGGAAAGGAGGAAGCCAAATTGTCTCTATTTGCAGATGACATGATAGTATATCTAGAAGACCCCATCGTCTCAGCCCCAAAACTCCTGAAACTGATAAGCAAATTCAGCAAAGTCTCAGGATATGAAATCAATGTGAAAAAATCAAAAGCATTCCTATACACCAATAACAGACTTAAAGAGAGCCAAATCAAGAATGAACTGCCATTCACAATTGCTACAAAGATAATAAAATACCTAGGAATACAACTAACAAGGAACGTAAAGGACCTCTTCACGGAGAACTACAAACCGCTGCTCAACGAAATAAGAGAGGACACAAACAGATGGAGAAACATTCCATGTTCATGGTTAGGAAGAATCAATATTGTGAAAATGGCCATACTGCCCAAAGTAATTTACAGATTCAACACTATCCCCATCAAGCTACCATTGACTTTCTTCACAGAACTGTAACAACCACCTTAAACTTCATATGGAACCAAAAGAGAGCCTGCATAGCCAAGTCAATTCTAAGTAAAAAGAACACAGCAGGAGGCATCACACTACCAGACTTCAAACTATACTACAAGGCTACAGTAATCAAAACAGCATGATACTGGTACCAAAACAGAGATATAGACCAATGGAACAGAACAGAGGCATTGGAGGCAACACAGCATCTACAATCATGCAATCTTTGATAAACCTGAGAAAAACAAGCAATGGGAAAAGGATTCCCTGTTTAATAAATGGTGCTGGGAAAACTGGCTAGCCATGTGCAGAAAGCAGAAACTGGAACCCTTCCTGATACCTTATCCTAAAATTAACTCCCGATGGATTAAAGACTTAAACATAAGACCTGGCACCATAAAAACCCTCGAAGAAAATCTAGGTAAAACAATTCAGGACATAGGAGTAGGCAAGGACTTCATGACCAAAACACCAAAAGCACTGGCAACAACAGCCAAAATAGACAAATGGGACCTAATCAAACTCCACAGCTTCTGCCCAGCAAAAGAAACAGTCACTAGAGTGAATCGGCAACCAACAGAATGGGAAAAAAATTTTTGCAGTTTACCCATCTGACAAAGGGCTGATATCCAGAATTTACAAAGAACTCAAACAGATTTACAGGAAAAAAAAAACAAGCCCATTCAAAAGTGGGCAAAGGATATGAACAGATACTTTACAAAAGAAGACATACATGAGGCCAACAAACATATGAAAAAATGCTCATCATCACTGGTCATTAGAGAAATGCAACTCAAAACTACACTGAGATACCATCTCACACCAATTAGAATGTTGATCATTAAAAAATCTGGAGACAGCAGATGCTGGAGAGGATGTGGAGAAATAGGAACATGTTTACACTGTTGGTGGGAGTGTAAATTAGTTCAACCATTATGGAAGAGAGTGTGCCGATTCCTCAAGGATCTCGAAATAGAAATTCCATTTGACCCAGCAATCCCATTACTGGGTATATATCCAAAGGATTATAAATCATTCTACTATAAGGACACATGCACACAAATGTCCATTGCAGCACTGTTTACAATAGCAAAGACCTGGAATCAACCCAAATGCCCATCGATGATAGACTGGATGGGGAAAATGTGGCACATATACACCATGGAATATTATGCAGCAATCAAAAACGATGAGTTCGTGTCCTTTGTAGGGACATGGATGAACCTGGAAAACATCATTCTCAGCAAACTGACACAAGAACAGAAAATGAAATACCGCATGTTCTCAGTCATAGGCAGGTGTCAAACAATGAGAACACATGGACACAGGGAGGGGAGCACTACACACTGGGGTCTTTTGGGGGGAATAGGGGAGGAACAGCAGGGGGTGAGGAGTTGGGGAGAGATAGCATGGGGAGAAATGCCAGATATAGGTGAAGGGGAGGAAGGCAGCAAATCACACTGCCAAGTGTGTACCTATGCAACTATCTGGCATGTTCTTCACATGTACCCCCAAACCTAAAATGCCATAAAAAAGAAAAATAAAAAATAAATGATGAAAACATTTTGTATCACAAAAAAAGTATAAAATTAAAACTAACTTATGTCTTTTTTCACTAATTGGAATGACAAAAATGTAAAACATTTTTATTATAAATGTTGGCAAAACATGGCAATTATGGACTACAAATTTATACAATATTTTTGGAAAACAATTTCACGTCAATGAAAATTTTAAATGTTCCTACCCTTCAATCCTCAGCAAAACCATCCATTCCAAAAGTTTCAATTTACTTTCTTGTCCAAACCAGCACATTCCTTGAAAAATTGCTGTCTCTGCTATCTCAATTTCTGTGACATACCTCAGGCCTATGGAACTTTCAACATTCTTCCTCACTAGTCCCCACCTTGGTCCAGGGCCTTGGAAAGCAGAGGACTATCTCTGGACTTCCCTTACCCCACACACAAAACACTTCTGTCTGCAGGACTGCTGCATCCTAATAGTGTAGAGACTACTCCTGCTGCTTGCTGCTGAGAAGGATAGCCTGGCTTCTTTCTCTCCTCTTGGGCCCTAAATATTAAGGGGAATTATATCTGGCCATTAGTTACCCCAGCTCTATACTAAGCAGGAACAGGGTATTTACACCACTGCCACTCTGTATCTCCACTCCAAATTCTTCTCTCTCCAGCTCATAAGAATTTTGTAGTTAATTGGCTTGTATTTTTTTCTGGTTTCTCTTTGTGTGTGTATCCAAGACCTAGATCATAACTCTTGAATTTAGATGCTAAAAACGTGATACTTTATTCATTGAATTATCCCAACCAATGGGATAATTCAATTATGGGTGTGGTGGGTTTAAAATATGTTCATAATTTTATTGACACACCTCCCTTCAAGTGGTGGAACCAAACTTATCTCCCTTTGAATGTGGACTGGGCTTAGTATCTTGCTTCTAATGACTAGAATAGAGTGGAAGTGACACTATGCACTTTGGATATGTTAGAGTCTGTTTCATTCTGCTACAACAGAATACCTGAGACTGCATAATTTATAAGGAACAGGAATTTATTTCTCACACCTCTAGAGGCTGGGGAAATGAAGGCATTGGTACGTTTGGTGTCTGGTAAGAGCCTGGTCTCTACTTCAAAGATGGTGCCTCTCTGGAGGATGTAGTGCTATTCCTCACACAGTGGAAGGGTGGGAGAGCCAGAACCCCTTTCCAGAAGCCCTTTTTATAGCAGCATTAATTCCTTCCTGAAGCTGGGGCCTTCATGACCCAAACACCTCCTAAAAGTCTCCACCTGCCAACACTATTTCATTGGGAATTAAGTTTACAACATGTGAATTTTGGAACACACTTTTAAACCACAGCAGGAAAGTAGGTCATAAAAAGTACCATAACTTCCTGCTCACTCTCTTCTAGATCATTCATGCACAGGCAGGCCAGAGGCCATAATGTGAGGTCACTTAAGCAGCCTGTGGTAAGGCCCATGTAATGAGGAACTGAGGCCTACTGCCAATAGCCATGTGAGTGAGCCACCCCAGCAGTACATGCTCCAACCTATGTCCACCCAGGCTGGCATCCTGAGAGTAACAATGTCAGAGACTCTAAGCCAGCACTACCCAGATGAGCTCACTCACAAAAACTGTAAGCTAATAAATATTTGTTGTTTTAAGCTACTAAGTTCTGGAGTAATTTGTTACACAGAAATAGACAACTGATACACCGAGGGAATTGGCAACATCTTGTCTCATGGCTGGAATGGGGTACTCAAAGATGGAAGAAAGGACATCCAGATTAATCTTTGTTAGAAGCTGAGTTGTGTCCCCACAAAATTTATATGTTGCAGTCCCCAATACCTCATAATGTGACTGTATTTGGAAACAGTGTCTTTAAAAGATAATTGAGATTAAAGGAGGTCATTGGCGTGGGCCCTAGTTCCATGACTAGTGTCTTTATAAAAAGAGATTAGGACACAGACATGCACAGAGGAAAAGACCAAGGAGAGAGGCCTCACAGTGAAAGCAAATCTGCCAACACTTTGACCTTGGCCTTCTAGCCTCTAGAACTGTGAGGAAATAAATTTCATTGATTAAGCCATTCAGTTGGTGGTGTTTGTTATAGCAGCCCTAGAAGACTAATACATTATTCCAAATTATTATTGTATCATGTTCTCCCATTAGTGAAGATTTGCCTACTAATGCAAAAAAAAAAAAAAAAAAAAAACACACTCATATAGAAGTTCAAAACTCCCTTCCAAACAGATAGAAATTAGGACTCTATCTAAAACTGTACTGTCCAATACAGTAGCCACTTGCCATCTGTGACTACTGAAAACCTGAAATGTGGACAATGTGACAAAGAAACTATATTTTAAATTTTAATAAAATTTGGTTTTAATTTAAAATTGATGCCCAGTTCAGTTATGGGAAAACTTTTGTGTTGAAACAGCTTGGGCATGTGAATCTATTTTTTTCAACTATAAATGTTATAAAATCTAAACATATGCCAGGTATTTCTGATAAAATTTAGCATTTGAATTGACATGTGCTGTCAGTATTTCCTGGATTTCAAAGCCTTCAGGAAAAAAAATTAAAAGGCCCAGGTGCAGTGGCCCAAACCTGTAATCCCAGCAATTTGAGAGGTTAGTGTGGGTGGCTCATTTAGGCCAGGAGTTTGAGACTAGCCTGGAAAACATGGCAAAAGCCTGTCTCTACAAACAAACAAAAATACAAAAAATTAGTCAGGCACAATGGCATGTACCAGTAGTCCCAGCTACCTGAGAGGCTGAGGTGAGTAGATCACTTGAGCCCAGGAGGTAAAGGCTACAGTGAGCTGTGATCATGTCATGGTACTCCAGCCTGGGTGACAGAGCAATACCCAGTCTCAAAAAATAAAATAAAATAAAATATCTCCTTAATAATTTTTATGTTTACTGTATATTGAAATAATATTTTAGATAAATTGGGCTAAATAAAACATATTCTTTCTTTTTAATGCTTAAAACATGGCTACTAGAACATTTAAAATTATATGTGTGGCTCAAAATATATTTATTTATTTTTGTGATTGGTCAAAGACTGATCTACAGGGCATTAATTCTCCCACCCCCACACTTAGTAATTGTATTACTTGGCTCCTCTGGGCAGTGGCATAGCAATATAGCCCTTAATGTAGGTCCAAAAGTAGAGAACAAGGCTAGGACCATGTTTAGCCAGATTCTTCAAGACCTCTTGATACAGGCAGAGGGTAAGAAGGCAAAAATGAAGAGTCAGAGCTGAAATTCAACCTGGAGAATCTCCTGGCCTTGACTAGAACATAGGCTGAGCTGTAGACCCTGTTGCAGAAAGAGTTGAAGCTGCTCATCAGAGTGCCAAGAGGAGGCATGGTCCAGCTGCCAAACTGCTGCTGGAGAAACCACTGACCAGCTGCAGCTCATTTACTCATGCACTGGTGAATACCCTCCATGCAGCTGATGTATGTCCACCCAGTCTGGTATGAGATGAGGTAAGGAGGCAGCAGATGGAACTCTTCATTGAGCGAGAGACCTAGGCTTGGAGATGGTACAACTGAAAGAATCTAGGAAGGGGTTGAATAACTGGATGTGGTATGTCCTGTGAATTGTCAATTTCATTTAGAGGCATACACCCTAAAGAGATCTTCATTCATATGTATGAAGAAACATGTTCATTATAATATTGTTTGTAATAAAGAGTTAAAAACATTTGTCTATCAATAGGCAAATAAGTTATGGTGTATTTATACAATGAATACTGTCCAACAGTTCAAAAAACTATTCAAATGGAACTTATAAAATTAAAACCTATAATAACTGAAATTTTAAAAAACATTATCCAGGTGTGGTGGTACATGTCGATAGTCCCAGCTACTCAGGAGGCTGAGGTGAAAGTGGGAGGATTGCTTGAGACCAGGAGGTTGAGGCTGCAGTGAGTCATGGTTGTGCCACTGAACTCCAACCTGGGTGACAGAGTGAGACCCTGTCTCACACAAACAACAACCACAACAACAACAAAGAAACACTGGATAGACTCAATAGCAGAATGGTAAGATCATCCCAGAAGGAAATGGGACTTAAAAAAAAAAAAGAATAGCTAAAAAACTTCCCAAATTTGACCAAAGACATAAACCTACAAATTCAAGAAAGTAAGAGAATCCTCAGTAGAAAAACAAACAAATAAAGCAAGCTACATATAGGCATATCATAAGCCAATTGCTGTAATCTGAAGACAAAAAAACCCCTCACAGGCAGCCAGAAGAAAACAGCATATTACCTACAGGGGACAACTCAAATGACTGTCAATTTCTCATCAGAAACTGTGGAGCCAGAAGAAAGCGACACAGCATTTTTTAAAATGTTGAAAGAGAGAGGGGAGGACTCAAGATGGCGCTGTGAGAACAACCCAGGATTGGAGCTCGCGTTGAATCCGCAAACGGTGAGTCAGAGCTGCATTTTCCAGACTGATCTTTGTTGCCCACAGAATGGGGAAACTCCCAAGTATAAAAAAGACACGGGATGCCAGGAAGTAGGTCTGCCTGGCGAAGCTGGCAGCTGGGGCGGCAGCGGCCGGCCCTACCCAGCAATCCCCACAGGGTGCGCTTGTCTGGGTGCCCTGTTGAACTGGCAACCTGAGACTTGAGAGGGCTGGACTTGAGACTGAACGAGACTTGGACAGTAGGCCAGCCCAGGGGATTGCAGGAACAGATCGTTTGGGATACCCTGTGGGATGAACAAAACCGCGATTTCAAACTATCCCGAGCAGACGGTCCGAGACGCTCTGTGGGGAAGGGGCGTCCACCACTACCGAGGCAACCCGCCCCAACTGAGATACACGCCCACTGCTGACGCAGCCAGCCATTGCCGAGGCAACCCGCCCCAACTGAGATACACGCCCACTGCTGATGCAGCCAGCCATTGCCGAGGCAACCCGTCCCTACTGAGATACACGCCCACTGCTGACGCAGCCTGCCATTGCTGAGGCAACACACTACAACGAAGAGACTCCGCCGCAGGGCGTGGCGGAGACCACAGCAGAGCCTGCAGGAACAGGGCGAATCACACAACAGCAGGGTGGATCCTCGGCAGCCAAACAGTGGCTAGTCTGCCTTCTAGCTGGGCAGGACACCTCATCGAACATCCAAAAATAAAGCCCAAACCCCTCAACACAGAGCATTTGAGAAAAAAAAAGGGTTTTTTAATGAGCTCTCTTGCAGCAGAATCAAACATAGCAGCCTAACAGCCCTGAATGAACAACAGAGTGCACAGCTCAGCAATTAAGGCCCTATAAAGTACAAACTGTCTCCTCAGGCAGCTCCCTGACCCCTCTATATCCAAAAGACTGACATTAGGCAGGCATCATCCAGGGACAAAGATAGCAGAAAAAGAAACTAGTAGCATCCCTCGCTGTGCCACAGCTGCTAGAGGTGCACCCCAGACAAGCAGGGTCTGGAGTGGACCTCAGCAGTTGTACAGTGAAGGGGCTAGACCGGTAGAAGGAAAACCAAGTAACAGAAATACTTCATCATCAACATTCTGGGTGTCCACTCAGAGACCCAATCAAAAAGTCAGCAACTACGCAGACGACCAGCGGACAAATCCACAAAGATGGGAAGAAACCAGCACAAAAAGGAGGAAAACACCCGAAACCAGAACACCTCGCCTCCTAGAAAAAACCAAAACTCCTCACCAGCAAGGGAACAAAGCTGGACGGAGAATGACTGTGACGAAATGACGGAATTAGACTTCAGAAGATGGATAATGAGAAACTTTTTTTATGTTGAATATTTTATATAAATAGATCTATAGAGATACGAATAGATATTCTTCTAAAAATACCATAGGCCTGAGACAGGTGTCCCATTCCTTGAGCAAGAAAATGCTATAGAACAGTACATATGCAAACTTTCCAAGAGGTAAGTAGGCGTATATATATTTTAAAAAATCAATTTCTTCATTAGCATGAAAGATTCAGAAAGGCAAATTTTTAAAATGTATAGAGACAAAATAGATAGAGGTTGCCTGGGTCTGGGGCTGGGAACAGAGATCAACTGTAAAGGCATGAAGGGTCTTACCAGAGCAATGAAAATGCTCTACAACTCACTGAATGTGATGGTTGCACCCCTTGGTAAAGTTGTGAAAATCATTGAATTGTAGACTTGAGTTTTATGGTATGTGAAATGTACATCAATAAAATTATTTCTTAAAAAATAAACAATTTTCAGATCTTCAACTTCCATGTGTGGTCTTTCCTAAATACAATTTGCCTGAGAAAGCTCCTGTGCTCGTTTATGTAAAATTCACTTTGCTAGCTCCCCCTTTAGTTGGTCTGCTCAAAAAGAAGAGAGTCATATTCTTTTCCTATCCTTATTTTTAACCATGGTAAAAATGGAGTGTTGACCTGAGTGAAGAAACCTCCAAGTTGCCAACAGTGAGACCATCCTAAATATTGTCACTGAGATGCCTCCTTTAACGACTCGTGCCTTATGGCTTGTTATCTTTCTCTCTTATACTTAATTTGGTGAAGAGTATAGCCTTGTATTAGAAATTAAATATCTTAACCTGCCATGAGATGTTCTGAATTCGAATATATGGCAGAATGGGGCAGTGGATGTGTTGACAATTTTCCCTTAAGGACCTTAACTTTCCACACCTCAGCTCTTATCAAAGAACACAGCGGGGAGAATTTCACAAGAGATGAGCAAAGATAGCATGGATATATAACATTCAGTGCTGCAACTCGCTTTTCCAGGTATTTACATGTGTGCAATCCTTTTCAGCTCTTCTCAATAGTCATCCATAGTTTGTGTCATTAGCCAGGGAGGAAAAATCACCTTTGACCAGATGAAGCTGAACCACTTAGCGTAACTGGTTTTAATGACTGCCAAAGTTTTCAACATATATTAGACAAAGCCATGAATCAAATTTCAAATGATTTCTTCAGGTTCAATATGAGTTAACCAGAAAGGTAGTTAGAGCTGATTTTATCCAGTCACATCATAAAATCCATAATCTGGCTCCATGATCACTAATCTCAGGTGGACCCAGGACCAGGTTATTTCTTCCTCTGCCATCTCCTCAAAAGGGACACTGTCTTAATGTTTATTGAAGCACTGTTCACAATAACAAAGACTTGGAACCAACCCAAATGCCCATTAATGATAGGCTGGATAAAGAAAATGTGGCACATACACACCATGGAATACTATGCAGCCACAAAAAGGATGAGTTCATGCCCTTTGCAGGGACATGGATAAAACTGGGAACCATCATTCTCAGCAAACTGACACAAGAACAGAAAACCAAGCACCATATGTTCTCACTCATAAGTGGATGTTGAACAATGAGAACACATGGACACAGGGAGGGAAACATCACACTAGGGGCCTGTCAGGTGGTGAGGAGCTAGGGGAGGGATAGCAGGGAGTGAGTGGGAGGGTTGGAAAGGGATAGCATTGGGAGAAATACCTAACGTAGATGAAGAGGGTGATAGATGCAGCAAACCACCATGGCATGTGTATACCTATGTAACAAACCTGCATGTTCTGTACATGTACCCCAGAACTTAAGGTATAATAAATAAAAGACCATGGTTATAAGCTGAGAAAGAGGCATCCATGCAACAGGGATAGGTGGCATGGGAATCTGGGCACCTGCTTATGTGATTTGCTTAGATCTGACCCCTATTGTATCACTTCCTTCAAGTGGTGGGTTACTGCTGTGTCTTCCTAACTTTATGACTGACAGCCCAGGTTAACAGGAGCAGCTCTAGTCATACCATCTTTTGAAATTCCATGGTTAGGCTGGGCGTGGTGGCTCATGGCTGTAATCCCAGCACTTTGGGAGGCCAAGGTGGGTGAATCACCTACTGTCAGGAGCCTGGCCAACATGGTGAAACCCCATCTCTACTAAAAATACAAAAATTAGCTGGGCATGGTGGCGTGTGCCTGAAATCCCAGCTACTTGGGAGGCTGAGGCAGGAGAATTGCTTGAACCCAGGAGGTAGAGGTTGTAGTGAGCCGAGATTGTGCCACTGCACTCCAGCCTGGGCAACAGAGGGAGACTCTGTTTCAAAAAGAGAAAAAAAAAATAAATTCCATGATCTGATACTCAGTATCTACCAGGGATCAGGTTCTACTTGCTACTTTTCAAATGTTTTATTGTTTCTGCTGCATTTAGCACTGCCTTGCTAAAGAACCCTAGGGTTCTTTGCTAAGACTCCCCAAGGATTCCTCAGGAGAGCTTTATTGGCACAGATACTGGGACTCTATGAGATCCATTAGGTCCTGTGGCCCAAGTGGCAGGGCTGGTTATACAACATCTTAAACTGCTGTAGACCTTTCTCTTACTCTGGGCCCCACTCAAAACTGATAGCCTTCATAATCACCCATTAAATAAGTTTCAGCATAATTTTCAAGAATAGTATGCAATGTCCCCCAAATCTGAAGAGGATGACCAAATTTTCATTGTCTTTCACCTCTGAATGAAAGTCTCAATATGCCTCAGACCACTGGAATGCTAAAAACCACTGATGTGATTGATGTGTTTCTGGATCTTTGTAGGATTTACCTCTCACCCTCTGAGGCACATGTTTTACTTGGACATTCACAGTTCCTCTGACTTCTGCTCATCATGTCCAGTTAAAATTATGTCATCCATATAATACACTAACATGAAATTCACATTTTTTTTTAAATTTTTTATTGGATTATAGGTTTTGGGGTACATGAGCAGAGCATGCAAGACAGTTCCGTAGGTACACACATGGCAGTGTGCTTTCTTTTCTTCTCCCCTTCACCCACATTTGGCTTTTCTCCCCAGGCTATCCCTACCCACCTCCCCCTCCCACTGACCCTCCCCTTTTCCCCCCAATAGACCCCAGTGTTTAGTACTCCCCTTTCTGTGTCCATGTGTTCTCATTTTTCATCACCCACCTATGAGTGAGAATATGCGGTGTTTCATTTTCTGTTCTTGTGTCAGTTTGCTGAGGATGATGTTCTCTAGATTCATCCATGTCCCTACAAATGACACAAACTCATCATTTCTGATTGCTGCATAATATTCCATGGTGTATATGTGCCACATTTTTCCAATCCAGTCTATTATCAATGGGCATTTGGGTTGATTCCAGGTCTTTGCTATTGTAAACAGTGCTGCAATGAACATTCGTGTACATGTGTCCTTATAGTAGAACGATTTATAGTCTTTTGGATATATACCCAGTAATGGGATTGCTGGGTCAAATGGAATTTCTATTTCTAAGGCCTTGAGGAATCGCCACACTGTCTTCCACGATGGTTGAACTAATTTACACTCCCACCAACAGTGTAAAAGTGTTCCTTTTTCTCCACATCCTCTCCAGCATCTGTTGTCTCCAGATTTTTTAATGATCGCCATTCTAACTGGAGTGAGATGGTATCTCAATGTGGTTTTGATTTGCATCTCTCTGATGACCAGTGACGATGAGCATTTTTTCATATGATTGTTGGCCTCATATATGTCTTCTTTCGTAAAGTATCTGTTCATATCCTTTGCCCACTTTTGAATGGGCTTGTTTGTTTTTTTCCTGTAAATCTGTTTGAGTTCTTTGTAAATTCTGGATATCAGCCCTTTGTCAGATGGGTAAACTGCAAACATTTTTTCCCATTCTGTTGGTTGCCGATCCACTCTAGTGACTGTTTCTTTTGCCGTGCAGAAGCTGTGGAGTTTCATTAGGTCCCATTTGTCTATTTTGGCTTTTGTTGCCAATGCTTTTGGTGTTTTGGTCATGAAGTCCTTGCCTACTCCTATGTCCTGGATAGTTTTGCCTAGATTTTCTTCTAGGGTTTTTATGGTGCCAGGTCTTATGTTTAAGTCTTTAATCCATCTGGAGTTAATTTTAGTGTAAGGTGTCAGGAAGGGGTCCAGTTTCTGCTTTCTGCACATGGCTAGCCAGTTTTCCCAACACCATTTGTTAAACATGGAATCCTTGCCCCATTGCTTGTTTTTGTCAGGTTTATCAAAGATCGTATAGTTGTATGTATGTTGTGTTGCCTCCGGTGCCTCTGTTTTGTTCCATTGGTCTATATCTCTGTTTTGGTACCAGTACCATGCTGTTTTGATTACTGTAGCCTTGTAGTATAGTTTGAAATCCGGTAGTGTGATGCCCCCCGCTGTGTTCTTTTTGCTTAGAATTGACTTGGCTATGCGGGCTCTCTTTTGGTTCCATATGAAGTTCATGGTGGTTTTTTCCAGTTCTGTGAAGAAAGTCAATGGTAGCTTGATGGGGATAGCGTTGATTCTGTAAATTACTTTGGGCAGTATAGCCATTTTCACGATATTAATTCTTCCTAACCATGAACATGGAATGTTTCTCCATCTGTTTGTGTCCTCTCTGATTTCGTTGAGCAGTGGTTTGTAGTTCTCCTTGAAGAGGTCTCTTACGTTCCTTGTGAGTTGTATTCCAAGGTATTTTATTCTTTTTGTAGCAATTGCGAATGGCAGTTCGCTCTTGATTTGGCTTTCTTTAAGTCTGTTATTGGTGTAGACGAATGCTTGTGATTTTTGCACATTGATTTTGTATCCTGAGACTTTGCTGAAGTTGCTTATCAGTTTCAGGAGTTTTTGGGCTGAGGCAATGGGGTCTTCTAGGTATACTATCATGTCGTCTGCAAATAGAGACAATTTGGCTTCCACCTTTCCTATTTGAATACCCTTTATTTCCTTTTCTTGCCTGATTGCTCTGGCTAGAACTTCCAGTACTATATTGAATAGGAGTGGTGAAAGAGGGCATCCTTGTCTAGTGCCAGGTTTCAAAGGGAATGCTTCCAGTTTTTGCCCATTCAGTATGATATTGGCTGTTGGTTTGTCATAAATAGCTTTTATTACTTTGAGATACGTTCCATCGATACCGAGTTTATTGAGGGTTTTTAGCATAAAGGGCTGTTGAATTTTGTCAAATGCCTTCTCTGCATCAATTGAGATAATCATGTGGTTTTTGTTTTTGGTTCTGTTTATGTGGTGAATTACTTTTATAGACTTACATATGTTGAACCAGCCTTGCATCCCCGGGATGAATCCTACTCGATCATGATGAATAAGTTTTTTGATTTGCTCTTGCAATCAGCTTGCCAATATTTTATTGAAGATTTTTGCATCTATGTTCATCATGGATATTGGCCTGAAGTTTTCTTTTCTCGTTGGGTCTCTGCCGGGTTTTGGTATCAGGATGATGTTGGTCTCATAAAATGATTTGGGAAGGATTCCCTCTTTTTGGATTGTTTGAAATAGTTTTAGAAGGAATGGTACCAGCTCCTCCTTGTGTATCTGGTAGAATTCGGCTTGAACCCGTCTGGACCTGGGCTTTTTTTGTGTGGTAGGCTCTTAATTGCTGCCTCAACTTTAGACCTTGTTATTGGTCTATTCATAGTTTCAGCTTCCTCCTGGTTTAGGCTTGGGAGGACACAGGAATCCAGGAATTTGTCCATTTCTTCCAGGTTTACTAGTTTATGCGCATAGAGTTGTTTGTAATATTCTCTGATGATGGTTTGAATTTCTGTGGAATCTGTGGTGATTTCCCCTTTATCATTTTTTATTGCATCTATTTGGTTGTTCTCTCTTTTCTTTTTAATCAATCTGGCTAGTGGTCTGTCTATTTTGTTGATCTTTTCAAACAACCAGCTCTTGGATTTATTGATTTTTTGAAGGGTTTTTCGTGTCTCAATCTCCTTCAGCTCAGCTCTGATCTTAGTAATTTCTTGTCTTCTGCTGGGTTTTGAGTTTTTTTGATCTTGCTCCTCTAGCTCTTTCAATTTTGATGATAGGGTGTCAATTTTGGATCTCTCCATTCTCCTCATATGGGCACTTATTGCTATATACTTTCCTCTAGAGACTGCTTTAAATGTGTCCCAGAGGTTCTGGCATGTTGTGTCTTCGTTCTCATTGGTTTCGAAGAACTTCTTTATTTCTGCCTTCATTTCATTGTTTACCCAGTCAACATTCAAGAGCCAGTTGTTCAGTTTCCATGAAGCTGTGCGGTTCTGGGTCTGTTTCTGAATTCTGAGTTCTAACTTGATTGCACTATGGTCTGAGAGGCTGTTTGTTATGATTTCAGTTGTTTTGCATTTGTTGAGCAGTGCTTTACTTCCAATTATGTGGTCAATTTTAGAGTAGGTGTGATGTGGTGCTGAGAAGAATGTGTATTCTGTGGATTTGGGGTGGAGAGTTCTGTAAATGTCTATCAGGTTTGCTTGCTCCAGGTCTGAGTTCAAGCCCTGGATATCCTTGTTGATTTTTTGTCTGGTAGATCTGTCTAGTATTGACAGTGGAGTGTTAAAGTCTCCCACTATTATTGTGTGGGAGTCTAAGTCCTTTTGTAAGTCCTTAAGAACTTGCCTTATGTATCTGGGTGCTCCTGCATTGGGTCCATATATGTTTAGGATCGTTAGCTCTCCTTGTTGTATCGATCCTTTTACCATTATGTAATGGCCTTCTTTGTCTCTTTTGATCTTTGTTGCTTTAAAGTCTATTTTATCGGAGATGAGAATTGCAACTCCTGCTTTTTTTTGCTTTCCATTTGCTTGGTAAATCTTCCTCCATCCCTTTATTTTGAGCCTTTGTGTATCCTTGCATGTGAGATGGGTTTCCTGGATACAGCACACTGATGTGTTTTGGATTTTTATCCAATTTGCCAGTCTGTGTCTTTTGATTGGTGCATTTAGTCCATTCACATTTAGGGTTAATATTGTTATGTGTGAATTTGATACTGCCATTTTGATGCTAAGTGGCTGTTTTGCCTGTTAGTTGTTGTAGATTCTTCATTATGTTGATGCTCTTTAGCATTCAGTGTGATTTTGGAATGGCTGGTACTGGTTGATCCTTTCTATGTGTAGTGCCTCTTTTAGGAGCTCTTGTAAAGCAGGCCTGGTGGTGACAAAATCTCTGAGTACTTTCTTGTTCGCAAAGGATTTTATTTTTCCTTCACTTCTGAAGCTCAGTTTGGCTGGATATGAAATTCTGGGTTGAAAGTTCTTTTCTTTAAGAATGTTGAATATTGGCCACCACTCTCTTCTGGCTTGTAGTGTTTCTGCCGAGAGATCTGCTGTGAGTCTGATGGGCTTCCCTTTGTGCGTGACCCGACCTTTCTGTCTGGCTGCCCTTAGTATTCTCTCCTTTATTTCAACCCTATTGAATCTGACGATTATGTGCCTTGGGGTTGCTCTTCTTGCGGAATATCTTTGTGGTGTTCTCTGTATTTCCTGCAATTGAGTGTTGGCCTGTCTTGCTAGGTGGGGGAAATTTTCCTGGATGATGTCCTGAAGAGTATTTTCCAGCTTGGATTCATTCTCTTCGTCCCCTTCTGGTACACCTATCAAACGTAGGTTAGGTCTTTTCACATAGTCCCACATTTCTTGGAGACTTTGTTCATTCCTTTTTGCGTTTTTTTCTCTAATCTTGGTTTCTCGTTTTATTTCATTGAGTTGGTCTTCGACTTCAGATATTCTTTCTTCTGCTTGGTCAATTCGGCTATTGAAACTTGTGCATGCTTCGCGAAGTTCTCGTATTGTGTTTCTCAGCTCCTTTAATTCATTTATATTCCTCTCTAAGTTATCCATTCTTGTTATCATTTCCTCAAATCTTTTTTCAAATCTTTTCTCAAGGTTCTTAGTTTCTTTGCATTGATTTAATACATGATCTTTTAGCTTACCAAGGTTTCTCATTATCCATCTTCTGAAGTCTAATTCCGTCATTTCATCGCAGTCATTCTCTGTCCAGCTTTGTTCCCTTGCTGGTGAGGAGTTTTGGTCCTTTCTAGGAGGCGAGGTGTTCTGGTTTCGGGTGTTTTCCTCCTTTTTGCGCTGGTTTCTTCCCATCTTTGTGGATTTGTCCGCTGGTCGTCTGCGTAGTTGCTGACTTTTCGATTGGGTCTCTGAGTGGACACCCTCTCCGCAGACACACCGAGAACTCCAATCCTGGGTTGTTCTCACAGCGCCATCTTGAGTCCTCCCCCGAAATTCACATTTTAAGAACTCAAGTGCCCAAGCTAGAAAACTGGGCCTCATTTTTTAGCTCCTTTTGCTCCCAGGGTGACCAATCTCTCACAAAGCCCTGATAATTTTAACTAATAAATATTTCCCAAATCTAACTTATTTTCTGCATCTGTACTACTTCTGACTAGTTCAGGGCCTGGCTGCATACCTTCCACTAGCCCTTCCAGGCACACGGTCCATTCTGTTCCATGCTCTTGGAGGCTGAGCTGTATAGATGACAGCTCACTTGCAGAAGGTTTTGCTAATAGAGAACACTGAGAGTAGATCAGAGGAAAGGAGGGAAACAAGGTTGTGGTATTTATTCACGTGGTTTTCTCCTGCAGGGGTGTCTCTGGCTTGCTATTACACGTGACCAAAGGTCACAGCGCCTGATAGCCCTCTGTCTCTGTCTTTGTTGGGGTAACACTTCCTCCTCTTGCTCCTTCAGGCCTGGACGGTAATAGAGCTTGCTTAACTGATTTTAGAAAAACACATGTTTAGATTTATGACCCCCTTTTTGCAAACTTTATTGTCCCTTTGCCGTACACCCTTTGATTAAGAGTCGTACTTTCTGTACCCCTTTTCTTGTGATTTTTTTGTTCTTGATTTTATTTCAAGATACAATGGAATGTATGTCACTCCTCAAACACTGAAAGGTATATAACCTGTAGTTTGCACAAATAAACTTGCTGTCTTGGCACTTCTTGCTCTGGCATTGCCTGGAAGTCCTCCAGACCCCGCTCTCTATCTTTTCTTCTGCGCACTCCCTCTTTCAGGTTAAGAACATTTGAGTGGGGCTGAGGCTCTCCGCTGGACGGAAGCCCCCTGGCAGACGTGCTGGACCCCCGCAGAGTGACATTGACAAAATGTTAAGTAGGAAGAGAAGGAAACCCAACACGGTTTTGAATCCTTGGCTACAAGGGAGGTAAGGAACAATGATGAATGATTAGGGATTGTAGGAGCCAAATTTTGGAGAAAAAAAATTGTGAATTTATCTTTAAAGTTTGCTTCAAAAGCATTTATGTGTTATGATATGTACCTAAGATTTACTAAGGTTGAAGTACTTAAATAAGGGAATTGGCTTTATGTAAATAAGCTCATAGCTACAGATTTGTGAAGATTTGAACAGAGAGTCAGTATTTCTAAATATCAGCAAAACACAAGTTCACAGTGTACACAATGCCTGATGCCACCCAAAGCCTGAATACTTAAAAATCAAGAATGGCTACTTTACAATAAATGCTATAAGACCAGAGCTGAACTGACACCACTGACTACACAGGGTAAAGGTCTGACATGCAGTGACTAAGGAATTTGACCTGTAGATCCAGTGAGGCCCCTAAGAAACCATTATATCACTGCAGCCAAATCTTTATTCATTCATTCAACAAACACCTATGAAGCAATCGCTAGGTGCTGGGCACCCTGCTACAAGTAACACATGTAACACGGTCACTTTAGAGTTAGAAAGGTGAATATGAGGAGTAAGTATAGGAGAGCATCAGGTCACATGGAGGAGACAACAAATCAGCTTTGAGGTGTCAGGAGGGACTCTCCTCATGTGCTGAAAATGATAAGTCTAGAAGAAGAGGCTGAGGAATGAAAAGCAGCCAGAGCAGAGCACTGGGAGCAGGGAGTAAAATGTATTTCAAGGCTTGAGGCTAGAGACTCATGGAGGACCAAGTGATAAAACACATCACCCTTAAGCAGCTGTGGAACTTTAGGCACTTGATAGTTTACAAAGCCCTCTCACTTCTTAATTTATGTGGGTCTCTCACAACAAACTTGTGAAGTAGATGTTCATTATTTTAGCTGCTCTCAATGAATAAATATTTATGGAATATGTTGACCTAAGAGGATGAAGCTGAAGCAAAATTAATACGAGTAGAGAGTTTATTTGAGCCAAGCTTGAGGACTACAACCCAGGAGCATAGATTCAAGTTGCCCTGAATATACTTAAATTAGCAGGAGTTGAAAGTGGATCTTTAGAGGCAAAAAATGGGGACAGGGAATGGGCTGTTACAAAATTGTTTGTCAGAAATTCTCATTGGTTTACACAAAGAACATTGATTAGTGATTGGCTACACATTTTTGAACGATAGAGTGTGTGTTATAGTGTCTGGTGTGGCATTGTTAGGTTAATTTACAGCTACCTGTGGCAATAGCAGGGTCAAGAGATGAATACTTAGCTCCAAGAGGGGAGTAGGGTGTGGGATTGCACCCTCATTTCAATGTCTCTCTGTGCCTGATCATTAAAAGGATTTGTATTCCTCAGATAAAAATTATTTTTTTTCTCAAACTATGTGTGCATGTCAGAATTTGATACCAGATAACAGAAGTCACTCAATCTAATTTAAGGAGAAGAGATTTAATATAGGAAATTCTGTGTTCATAAAATCATTGGAAGGGTTAAAGGAGCAGGCTCTAGGCTAATCTTCCAGGAGTGATTCCCAGACCCACACAGTTCTAGCCCAAAAAGGGAGATGATGCTTCATCCTCCTACTTACAGGAACTGCTTACTGTAACTGTGACTGCCTTTCTCAAGGTTTGCCTCCTTGGACTGGGTTCAACAAGAAGATCAAAGAGAACCATGTTTAGGCCCAAGACCCTGGGTTGGAGGGGCTCATGTCTGCTGTGGCTAAAGTCTGCATGAGAAGCACCAGCAGTGGAGCCAACTATAGGCTCAAATTAGCCAGCAAAGCTTCATGATCACGGGATCCACAAATGGGTGAGCAACTCTTTGGGAATTTGGGAACTGTGGGTGTCTCTGGGGTTTGTTGACCTCATTTTCTTAGACTCATCCCCACAAAACAAAGCCTACTAGGCGTAAGTGCTAGTCATTTTCTAGGAAGGTGATCTTTTTTTTTTTTTTAATTTTTTATTGGATTTCAGGTTTTGGGGTACATGAGCAGAGCATGCAAGACAGTTGCGTAGGTACACACATGGCAGTGTGCTTGACTTTCCTTTTCCCCTTCACCCACATTTGGTATTTCTCCCCAGGCTATCCCTACCCACCTCCCCCTCCCACTGGCCCTCCCCTTTTACCCCCAATAGACCCCACTGTTTAGTACTCCCCATTCTGTGTCCATGTGTTCTCATTTTTCATCACCCACCTATGAGTGAGAATATGCGGTGTTTCATTTTCTGTTCTTGTGTCAGTTTGCTGAGGATGATGTTCTCCAGATTCATCCATGTCCCTACAAACGACACAAACTCATCATTTCTGATTGCTGCATAATATTCCATGATGTATATGTGCCACATTTTTCAAATCCAGTCTATTATCAATGGGCATTTGGGTTGATTCCAGGTCTTTGCTATTGTAAACAGTGCTGCAATGAACATTCGTGTACCTGTGTCCTTATAGTAGAACGATTTATAGTCTTTTCAATATATATCCAGTAATGGGATTGCTGGGTCAAATGGAATTTCTATTTCTAAGGCCTTGAGGAATCGCCACATTGTCTTCCACAATGGTTGAACTAATTTACACTCCCACCAACAGTGTAAAAGTGTTTCTTTTTCTCCACATCCTCTCCAGCATCTGTTGTCTCCAGATTTTTTAATGATCGCCACTCTAACTGGCGTGAGATGGTATCTCAATGTGGTTTTGATTTGCATCTCTCTGATGACCAGTGATGATGAGCATTTTTTCATATAATTGTTGGCCTCATATATGTCTTCTTTCGTAAAGTGTCTGTTCATATCCTTTGCCCACTTTTGAATGGGCTTGTTTGTTTTTTCCTGTAAATCTGTTTGAGTTCTTTGTAAATTCTGGATATCAGCCCTTTGTCAGATGGGTAAACTGCAAACATTTTTTCCCATTCTGTTGCTTGCCGATTCACTCTAGTGACTGTTTCTTTTGCCGTGCAGAATCTGTGGAGTTTCATTAGGTCCCATTTGTCTATTTTGGCTTTTGTTGTCAATGCTTTTGGTGTTTTGTTCATGAAGTCCTTGCCTACTCCTATGTCCTGGATAGTTTTTCCTAGATTTCCTTCTAGGGTTTTTATCGTGCCAGGTCTTATGTTTAAGTCTTTAATCCATCTGGAGTTAATTTTAGTGTGAGGTGGCAGGAAGCGGTCCAGTTTCTGCTTTCTGCACATGGCTAGCCAGTTTTCCCAACACCATTTGTTAAACATGGAATCGTTTTCCCATTGCTTGTTTTTGTCAGGTTTATCAAAGATTGTATAGTTGTAGATATGTTGTGTTGCCTCCGGTGCCACTGTTTTGTTCCATTGATCTGTATCTCTGTTTTGGTACCACTACCATGCTGTTTTGATTACTGTAGCCTTGTAGTATAGTTTGAAATCCGGTAGTGTGATGCCCCCTGCTGTGTTCTTTTTGCTTAGAATTGACTTGGCTATGCGGGCTCTCTTTTGGTTCCATATGAAGTTCATGGTGGTTTTTTCCAGTTCTGTGAAGAAAGTCAGTGGTAGCTTGGTGGGGATAGTGTTGATTCTGTAAATTACTTTGGGCAGTATAGCCATTTTCATAATATTAATTCTTTCTAACCATGAACATGGAATGTTTCGCCATCTGTTTGTGTCCTCTCTGATTTCGTTGAGCAGTGGTTTGTAGTTCTCCTTGAAGAGGTCTCTTACGTTCCTTGTGAGTTGTATTCCAAGGTATTTTGTTCTTTTTGTAGCAATTGTGAATGGCAGTTCGTTCTTGATTTGGCTCTCTTTAAGTCTGTTATTGGTGTAGACGAATGCTTGTGATTTTTGCACATTGATTTTATATCATGAGACTTGGCTGAATTTGCTTATCAGTTTCAGGAGTTTTTGGGCTGAGGCGATGGGGTCTTCTAGGTATACTATCATGTCGTCTGCAAATAGAGACAATTTGGCTTCCACCTTTCCTATTTGAATACCCTTTATTTCCTTTTCTTGCCTGATTGCTCTGGCTAGAACTTCCAGTACTATATTGAATAGGAGTGGTGAGAGAGGGCATCCTTGTCTAGTGCCGGATTTCAAAGGGAATGCTTCCAGTTTTTGCCCATTCAGTATGATATTGGCTGTTGGTTTGTCATAAATAGCTTTTATTACTTTGAGATACGTTCCATCGATACCGAGTTTATTGAGGGTTTTTAGCATAAAGGGCTGTTGAATTTTATCAAATGCCTTCTCTGCGTCAATTGAGATAATCATGTGGTTTTTGTTTTTGGTTCTGTTTATGTGGTGAATTACGTTGATAGACTTGCGTATGTTGAACCAGCCTTGCATCCCCGGGATGAATCCTACTTGATCATGATGAATAAGTTTTTTGATTTGCTCTTGCAATCGGCTTGCCAATATTTTATTGAAGATTTTTGCATCTATGTTCATCATGGATATTGGCCTGAAGTTTTCTTTTCTTGTTGGGTCTCTGCCAGGTTTTGGTATTAGAATGATGTTGGTCTTGTAAAATGATTTGGGAAAGATTCCCTCTTTTTGGATTGTTTGAAATAGTTTTAGAAGGAATGGTACCAGCTCCTCTTTGTGTGTCTGGTAGAATTCGGCTGTGATCCCATCTGGACCTGGGCTTTTTTTTGTGTGGTAGGCTCTTAATTGCTGCCTCGACTTCTGACCTTGTTATTGGTCTATTCATAGTTTCAGCTTCCTCCTGGTTTAGGCTTGGGAGGACACAGGAGCCCAGGAATTTATCCATTTCTTCCAGGTTTACTAGTTTATGGGCATAGAGTTGTTTGTAATATTCTCTGATGATGGTTTGAATTTCTGTGGAATCTGTGGTGATTTCCCCTTTATCATTTTTTATTGCATCTATTTTGTTGTTCTCTCTTTTATTTTTAATCAATCTGGCTAGTGGTCTGTCTATTTTGTTGATCTTTTCAAAAAACCAGCTCTTGGATTTATTGATTTTTTGAAGGGTTTTTCGTGTCTCAATCTCCTTCAGTTCAGCTCTGATCTTAGTTATTTCTTGTCTTCTGCTGGGTTTTGAGTTTTTTTGATCTTGCTCCTCTAGCTCTTTCAATTTTGATGATAGGGTGTCAATTTTGGATCTCTCCATTCTCCTCATATGGGCACTTATTGCTATATACTTTCCTCTAGAGACTGCTTTAAATGTGTCCCAGAGGTTCTGGCATGTTGTGTCTTTGTTCTCATTGGTTTCAAAGAACTTCTTTATTTCTGTCTTCATTTCATTGCTTACCCAGTCAACATCCAAGAGCCAGTTGTTCAGTTTCCATGAAGCTGTGCGGTTCTGGGTTGGTTTCTGTATTCTGAGTTCTAACTTGATTGCACTATGGTCTGAGAGGCTGTTTGTTATGATTTCAGTTGTTTTGCATTTGTTGAGCAGTGCTTTACTTCCAATTATGTGGTCAATTTTAGAGTAGGTGTGATGTGGTGCTGAGAAGAATGTGTATTCTGCGGATTTGGGGTGGAGAGTTCTGTAAATGTCTATCAGGTTTGCTTGCTCCAGGTCTGAGTTCAAGCCCTGGATATCCTTGTTGATTTTCTGTCTGGTTGATCTGTCTAATATTGACAGTGGAGTATTAAAGTCTCCCACTATTATTGTGTGGGAGTCTAAGTCTCTTTGTAAGTCCCTAAGAACTTGCCTTATGTATCTGGGTGCTCCTGCATTGGGTCCATATATGTTCAGGATTGTTAGCTCTTCCCATTGTATCGATCCTTTTAGCATTATGTAATGGCCGTCTTTGTCTCTTATGATATTTGCTGCTTTAAAGTCTATTTTATCAGAGATGAGAATTGCAACTCCTGCTCTTTTTTGCTGTCCATTTGCTTGGTAAATCTTCCTGCATCTCTTTATTTTGAGCCTTTGTGTATCCTTGCATGTGAGATGGGTTTCCTGGATACAGCACACTGATGTGTTTTGGATTTTTATCCAATTTGCCAGTCTGTGTCTTTTGATTGGTGCATTTAGTCCATTTACATTTAGGGTTAATATTTTATGTGTGAATTTGATACTGCCATTTTGATGCTAAGTGGCTGTTTTGCCTGTTAGTTGTTGTAGATTCTTCATTATGTTGATGCTCTTTAGCATTTAGTGTGATTTTGGAATGGCTGGTACTGGTTGTTCCTTTCTATGTGTAGTGCCTCTTTCAGGAGCTCTTGTAAAGCAGGCCTGGTGGTGACAAAATCTCTGAGTACTTACTTGTTCGCAAAGTATTTTATTTTTCCTTCACTTCTGAAGCTCAGTTTGACTGGATATGAAATTCTGGGTTGAAAGTTCTTTTCTTTAAGAATGTTGAATATTGGCCCCACTCTCTTCTGGCTTGTAGTGTTTCTGCCGAGAGATCTGCTGTGAGTCTGATGGGCTTCCCTTTGTGGGTGACCCAACCTTTCTGTCTGGCTGCCCTTAGTATTTTCTCCTTTATTTCAACCTTGTTGAATCTGACGATTATGTGCCTTGGGGTTGCTCTTCTTGCGGAATATCTTTGTTGTGTTCTCTGTATTTCCTGCACTTGAGTGTTGGCCTGTCTTGCTAGGTGGGGGAAATTTTCCTGGATGATGTCCTGAAGAGTATTTTCCAGCTTGGATTCATTCTCTTCGTCCCCTTCTGGTACACCTATCAAACGTAGGTTAGGTCTTTTCACATAGTCCCACATTTCTTGGAGACTTTGTTCATTCCTTTTTGCGTTTTTTTCTCTAATCTTGGTTTCTCGTTTTATTTCATTGAGTTGGTCTTCGACTTCTGATATTCTTTCTTCTGCTTGGTCCATTCAGCTATTGAAACTTGTGCATGCTTCGTGAAGTTCTCGTCTTGTGTTTTTCAGCTCCTTTAATTCATTCATATTTCTCTCTAAGTTATCCATTCTTGTTATCATTTCCCGATATCTTTTTTCAAGTTCCTTAGTCTCTTTGCATTGATTTAATACATGTTCTTTTAGCTCACAAAAGTTTCTCATTATCCACCTTCTGAAGAATAATTCTGTCATTTTGTCACAGTCATTCTGCGTCCAGCTTTGTTCCCTTGCTGGTGAGGAGTTTTGGTTATTTCTAGGAGGCGAGGTGTTCTGGTTTTGGGTGTTTTTCTCCTTTTTTCGCTGTTTTCTTCCCATACTTGTGGATTTATCCACTTGTCGTCTGTGTAGTTGCTTAGTTTTTGATTGGGTCTCTGAGTGGATACCCAGATTGTTGATGATGAAGTATTTCTGTTACTTGGTTTTCATTCTACCAGTCTAGCCCCTTTGCTGTATGACTGCTGAGGTCCACTCCAGGCCCTGCTTGTCTGGGGTGCACCTCTAGCAGCTGTGGCACAGTGAAGGATGCTACCAGTTTCTTTTTCTGCTATCTTTGTCCCAGGATGATGCCTGCCAAATGTCAGTCTTTTGGATTTAGAGGGGTCAGGGAGCTGCTTGAGGAGACAGTCTGTACTTTATAGGAGCTCAATTGCTGAGCTCTGAGGCTGTCAGCCTGCTATGTTTGATTCTGCTGCAACAGAGCTCATTAAAAAAACCCTCTTTTTCTCAAATGCTCTGTGTTGGGGGGTTTGGGCTTTATTTTTGGATGTCCACTGAGGTGTTCTGCCCAGCTAGGAGGCAGACTAGCCACTGTTTGCCTGGCGAGGCTCTGCCCTGCTGTTGTGTGGTTCTCCCTGTTGCTGCAGGCTCTGCTGTTCTGCTGTGGTCTCCGCCACGCCCTGCGGCAGAGTCTCTTTGTTGTAGCGGGTTGCCTTGGCAATGGCAGGCTGCATCAGCAGTGGGCCTGTATCTCAGTAGGGACAGGTTGCCTCGGCAATGGCTGGCTGCGTCGGCAGTGGGCGTGTATCTCAGTTGGGGTGGGTTGCCTTGGTAATGGTGGACGCCCCTCCCCCACAGAGCGTCTCAGACCGCCTGCCCGGGGATTGTTTGAAATTGCGGTTTTGTTCGTCCCACTGGGCTACCCCGAACACTCTGTCCCTGCAATCCCCTGGGCTGGCCCCCTGTCCAAGTCTCATTCAGTCTTAAGTCCAGCCCTCTCAAGTCTCAGGTTGGCGATTCAACAGGGCACCCGGACAAGCGCGCCCTGTGGGGATCGCTGGGGTGGCCGGCCGCTGCCACCCTGGCTGCCGGTTTTGACAGGCAGAGGTACTGCCTGGCGTCCCGCATCTCCTTTATACTTGGGAGTTTCCCCGTTCCGTGGGCAACAAAGATAAGTCTGGAAATGCAGCTCCGACTCACCTCTCTGCGGATTCAATGAGAGCTCCAATCGGGAAGGTGATCTTAATGAGAAGCATTGAGGAACAGGAGAAGAAACTAGAAAAGGAGACAAAACCAGTGCAGGATGTATTATGGAGTCAGCCCACTACAGGCCGCTGAGTGATGAGTTCCACAGGTCTCAAGGAAGCATGAAATGCATCTCAGAGGCATCTATCAGGGGAAAAGAAGAGAATTCCTCCATCAGTCAAGAGTTGCCCTACATTGGTTAATGCCTCACACTTTCAAGTTGCATGTTTGTGAGCAGTCGGTTTCACATGCCTGAGGCAGGGAGCTCTCCGGTTGTAGTCAGAAAGCAAACCAAAACCTTGAGGAACTAAGAACAAGTTTTGTAGTAGAAATTCTAGTGGGATTGGAGGCCAAGAAGATCTGATGTGGACATAGGAGGTTCAATACATCTGTGGACTGACCTATTTCCTCTTTATCTCTTCTGGTCCTCTGACCGTCCATAGTGGAGCATAAGGTTAGCTGCTGAGTTAGTGGAGAGAATTCATTTGGTGCCTCAGGGCTAGAAATGCGGTAAGAAAAGTCTCAGTCCTAGTCTGAATTGTCACCTCCACCTCATCTCTGCCCCCACGATTGGCTTCACCGTAGCCGAGTGTCTGGCCCAGAATAGGGCCCATGTGGTCATCAGCAGCCGGAAGTGGCAGAATGTGAACTGGGCTGTGGTCATGCTGCAGGGGGAGGGCTGAGTGTGGGCCAGGCACCATGTGCCCTGTGGGGAAGACTGAGGACTGGGAGTGGCTGGTGGTCACAGTGAGGGGCATAGAAGGAGGTGCAGACAGACTCAGGGATTCTGATTCTATAATCCACACTAGGGGTGAGGGATAAAGGCACCATCACAGGAATCAGGTCAACTATGTGTTACTGGAGCCTTGTCCCCAAGGCCCAATTTCCATTTAACAGACCTGGGCAGAGAAAGTACCAGCTCAGGGAGGGCATCCTTTCTCCACCCAGGCTTGTTCTCTCCCTCAGGGAGAGAGGGAGTGCATGTCGCCTGGGATGCAGGGAGATGTTGGGGTGGGGACCATGCTGGTGGGAAAGGAGAAGTTGGCTTCTCTGCCAACTCTGTGTTGAATATCATCCAGGCCCCCCTGGAAGATCCCTGAGGAGGAGTCTGAGGGGACAGAGATTTTGTACAGAAGGGAATGCCTGCCTTCTAGTCAGAGGTAGAGTATTCAGGGAAATGGTGAGAGGACAGTGAAATTTCAAGACACAGTGCAGGTGAGAGATGTGTTTGGGGACAGGTAGCCAACAGTGCCTGGGACTAGAAAGAGGACATGAAAGGGTGCTTGGGTGATGCTCCAGCATGTTTTATCCAGAAGCTCAGTACCTGGTTTCTAAAGGAGAAGAGAGAATCTCCATCCTCACGTCATATTGTTCTTCTGTGCCTTGAACTTGAACCAGCCACAGCCCCAGGGACATGAAACACCTCCCACTGCTGCAGACACCTTCTTCTTCCCTAACCCTAGTCCCTTTCTCACTCTCAGGCCCTGGAACACTGGGGGTGTGGACTTCCTGGTATGCATAGCAGGGGTTAGTCCCTTGGTGGGAAGTACTTTGGGGAGCATTGAGGAGGTCTGGGACAAGGTGAGGTCTGGGGAAGCCAGCAGAGGGCAGGCCAGACTTCAACCTCACCTTTCTGCCATGTAACCCTCTCTCCATCTCAGCTCACATATCCAGAGCTGATCCTCAGCTCCCACACATCCACCTTCTAATGACAGACTCATTGGTGCAGAGTGAGGCCAGGGGCTTAGATTCTCTAAGCCTCAACCTCTCCATCTGTGAGATGGATGTAGGAGTGTCTAAGTGGCAATTTTGGTCCCCATTGTTCAGGAGCTGCCAGTCTGCAAGGAATGTCCAATCAAAAACCAAATAGTCACAAAAAATATGGGGCACAAAGAAGGGAATGACAGCCTAATCCCTAACACAGGCACCTCCCTGAAATTTAGCCTTTCCCAGACTCAGCTGTCGATGCCTCCTCTGCTCCAGATGAAACTGGTGAGCTTGGAGACATGGGAAGACAAACCATAGACTCTGGGGTCTTCTGCCAGAAGAGTCTTCAGCCTGATCCCTTTACTCCTGCATCTTCAGGATACCCCCATTTCCATGTATGCACAGGAAAGCCAACACTCCGCCCACATCGTGGGCATCAGAGGTTGTCATGCCCACATTCTGACCTGGCATTTCCTTATATGGTGAGAATGCTGGACTGGCTGTATCTCCACTTCCCCATCTCCTGTTTGCTCTGATTTCAGACACTGAACATCAGGGTGAAGGCCCAGCCCTGCTGCTGAGCCTGCTGCTGCCCCACATGGAAAAGATGGGGTGAGGGTGGGGAAGGGGAATAAGGAGGTAGCTGCTTGATATCAAACAGGGATCAGGGGAACTAGAGTGAGAGGGGCCAGATTTGAGAGTGAGACCTTCCTACTGGGAAACAGGCTTAGCTGAGCCAGTCATAAAGAATGGTGAGTGTGATTTTCATACTTTTGGGTCAGCTAAAAACATAAAAGAGTTCTATGCATTAGTGTCATTCTCTCACATCTGGAGTGCCCAGGATGTCTGGCAAGGACTTGACTACAGGAGCTCTGGCCACAGGAGTTCAGGCTGATGACCCTGAGGCACCCCATAGCTGACCTGTAACCAGAGCAGTTGTTTTCTAGTCCCATTCAACTCTTGTCCCTCCTCCTTCCTCTCACACTGGCCCTATCCTCCACGACCTTTTCCCGGCCCCTGCCAGTCAGTTCCCAAATTAAGAAACCTACTTCCTTGCTGTCCTCACAGCCCGTGGTAGATGCATCACCTGTGGGATGGGCTGTCTCTTGCTGTCAATTCCCCACTGGTCTCGGTAACTTGGGATGTTCCCAGAGGTTCTCCCTGTGCCATTTGCACTGGGGTTGGAACAATCTGCTTGTGTTCCTGGGAGCTCCTTTTTAGTTCTTGGATTTCAGCCTGATCATTAGAAGCTTTCATTTTCTGACCACCTTAGGAACACAGCTTCTGAAGGTGCTGTAGCCATCCCCATTCCACTCCTCCAACTTGGGCCTGTCTCATTCCTGTTCCGAAATAGATCCTCTGGCCATGCCCAACCTCTTAAACATCTCCCCCCACCTAGCCATGCCTCCTCTGAAGGTCAGGACCACCCAGTTATCTCCACCAGCATGGCCCTCACTCTCTTCTTTAAAATTGTCAGTGGAGGTAAAGTGAGTTTTCCTCAGTCTCAGGTAAAGTGCTTTGCATATAGATGTAGGTTTAAGACGCTTTTCCCAACTATTCTGCTTCCCTTCAGTTCCCATATTGACATTTTGGAGCAGCCGCTGAATTCAGCAAGTATGTGCTGAGCAGCTAGTATAGACTGGGTTGTTCTCTGGACTTGTGTGATCATCTGTGAAACACAACCAGTACTTCTAACTAATGATGACTTCTGAGGCCCCTTCCAGCTCTAACACAGGCATGGTGTGATATTAGATTGAATCTCAGTGGTCCCAAGTCACTGATGCTGAGACAGCCCTAGGCCCACCTCACAGGTGATGCATCTACCACAGGCTGTGGGGAGAACAAGGAAGAAGGTTTCCTAATTTGGGAAATGACTGGCAGGGGCTGGGAAAAGGTCAGGGAGGACAGGGCCAGTGTAAGAGAAAGTGGGAGGGACAAAAAAATCTCACTTTTGTTGATAGAAAATGGCCAAATACAGTAATTTATGTGGTTGAACACAATACAATGATTTTTCAAATTGCTTTTAATGGCAGAAACCTTTTGTCAAAGAATAACCTCCACAGGAGTCCAATATATAAAACAGACAAGAGCAGAAATGCCAAAGTTAAAATTGCATTAGGGGCCTGGTGCTCAACCATTTGGTCCTGTTGTTGGTAGTGGGCACCTCTTGCAGAATCTGGCTTCACAAAACTGGTTGCAAACTATGAATATAATGAAAACCACATGGGCTTGGAGTCAGAGGGACCTACCTTTAGATCCCTGCTCTGTCATTAGCTACACATGCTTGTTAATTAAACTCTCTGGGCCTTCATTTCTTTACCTATTAAGTGGGATAATGATGCTTGGCAGACCTCTTGTGGACACTAATTGGCAAGATAAAATATGTTGATATGCACATAATAAAGACTGTGTCTATGTATATTTATTAGAGTAAATAACAGACATTGGCCAGATGCAATGGTTCATGCCTGTTATCCCAACACTTTGGGAGACTAAGGTGGAAACATTGCTTGAGCCCAGGAATTCAAGGGTGCACTGAGCTATGATCACCCAACTGTACTTCCAGCTGGGTAATCAAGTGAGGCCCTGTCTCAAAAAAAATTATTTGAAAATGAATATTTTAATTTTCACAGCTACAAGAACATCACAACTAAGAGTATTTTACAACTAAAGTTTTTCACAACTTAAAGAACTAGAGAACCAAAAGAAAACCAACCCCAAAGCTAGCAGAAGACAAATAACCAAAGTCAGAGCTGAACTGAGAGAGACTGAGACATACACAAAAAATTCAAAAGATCAATGAATCCAGGAGTTGCTTTTTTAAAAAAAAAATTAATAGATTGCTAAACTAATAAAGAAAAAAGAAAAAAATCCAAATAGGCACAATAAGAAATGACAAAAGGGTTATTGCCACTGACCCCTTGTAATACATATAGTCATCAGAGAATATTATGACCACCTCTATGAACATAACTAGAAAATCTAGAAGAAAAGGATAAATTCCTGGACACATACACCCTCCCAAGACTGAGCCAGGAAGAAGTGGAATCCCTGAACATACCAATAACAAGCTCTCAAATAAAATCAGTAATAAATAGCCTACCAAGAAAAGCCTAGGAACAACAGATTCACAGCTGAATTAGCCCAGCTGTACAAAGAAGAGCTGGTACCATTTCTACTGAAACTATTCCAAAAAATTTAGGAAGAGAAACTCTTCCTTAACTCATTCCATGAAGCCAGCATCATCCTGATACCAAAACCTGTCAGACACACAGCAAGAAAAGAAAAAATACCTGCAAACTGAATCTAGCAGCACATCAAAAAGCTTGTGCACCATGATCAAGTAGGCTTTATCTCTGGGATGCAAAGTTGGCAAAACATATGCAAATTGATAAATGTGATTCATCACATGAACAGAATTAAGCACAAAACCACATGATTATCTCAATAGATTGAGAAAATACTTTTGATGAAATTCAATACCCCTCCTGTTAAAAAGTCTCAATAAACTAGGTATTGATGGAATATACCTCAAAATAATAAGAACAATATATGACAAACTCACAGCCAACATCATACTGAATGGGCAAAAGCTGGAAGCATTAACCTTGAAAACTAGCACAAGACAAGGATGCCCTCTGTCATCATTCCTATTCAACATATTATTGGAAGTCCTAGCCAGGGCAATCATGAAAGAGAAGGATATAAAGGGCATCCAAACAGGAAGAGAAGAAAAAACGATCCCTGTTTGCAGATGACATGATCCTATATTGAGAAAACCACAAGTCTCAGCCCAAAAGCTCCTTAAGCTGATAAACAACTTCAACAAAGCTTCAGGTTACAAAATTAATGTACAAAAATCACTGGTATTCCTATACATCAACAACGGCCAAGCCAAGAGTTAATACAATTCCATTCACAACCGCCACAAAATATACCTAGGAATACAGCTAACCCAGGAAGTGAAAGATCACTACAGTGAGAACTACAAAACATTGCTCAAAAAAATCAGAAATGACACAAACAAATGGAAAAACATTCCACACTCACAGATAGGAAGAATCCATATTGTTAAAATGACCATATTCATATTGCCCAAAGCAGAAAGGGATCAGCGAGGAAAGATCAGTCCCTGCAGTCCTCATTCTTCCCTCAGATTCTTATGCTAAAAGTCTGGCTCTGGTCTACCTGCATTCACACAATTCAGCCTTCCACCAATAAGTGCCACAGCAGTAACTATCATCTCTCATACAATTTAAACCCTTGGTGCCTCAAAGTCAGGAACGGTGCCAGAACTTGAGTGCCCCACCCACACCCCTTTGGCCCACATTGGGACCAAAGACATCTTTGGTGAACAATTCCCAGATACACTGAAGGCTTCCTACCACAAACCTGGAGAGCAGTAGGCCTGTATAAAGGGGTACACACCAACATAAAATGTAAGAACTAGAGACTTGCTCTCATTAGCTCTTCCTGAGAAATCCCCCAAAAGACAAGCTTTTGACAACCAAAATAACTAAAGGGACATTGACATAAGGACCGACGGTGAATACTATAGTTCCTTGTGAACTAAAACAAACTATAAGAAATGAGTTTAAAAGGAAGGTAGTCTGAGGTATAATGACTTTCTGATCTGATGGTATAGATACTGCAGAACTATAAGAAACTAAATATTGGCCAGGGTGGTGGCTTACGCCTATAATCCTAGCACTTTGGGAGGCTGAGGCAGGAGGATTACTTGAGGTCAGGAGTTCAGGGTTTCATAGTGAAACCTCATCTCTACTAAATATACAGAAAGTTAGCCAGGCATGGTGGTGTATGCCTGTAGTCCACCTAGCTACTCAGGAGGCAGAGACACAGGAATCATTTGAGTCCAGGCTGTAGAGGTTGCAGTGAGCTGAGATTGTGCCACCGAACTCCAGCCTGGGCACTCCTCCCTCAAAAACAAAACAAAAAACCTAAATATAGTTACTGTGTTAGTCTGTTCTTAGGCTGCTAATAAAGACATACCTGAGACTGGGTAACTTATAGAGAAAAAGATATTTAATTGACTCACAGTTTCACGTGGCTTACAAACATAGCAGAAGACAAAGGAGGAGCCAGATTACACCTTTCACAGTGGCCGACAAAAGAGCTCTTGCAGGGGAACTCCCATTTATAAAGCCATCAGATCTCGTGAGACTTATTCACTACCATGAGAACAGAATGGGGGAAACCAGGCCCATGATTCAATTATCTCCACCTGGCCCGCCCTTGACATGTGGGGATTATTACAAATCAAGGTGAGGTTAAAGTGGGGACACAGCTAAATCGTTATCAGTTACAGAACTAAAACTGAGAGTTATAAGAGGGAGTATGGTATGTAACGGCTATATGATATGATAATATAGGTATAGTACAACTGTAAAAATGAAGGGGAGGTTGGAGACGGCACTGGCAAAGGAAAATTTTAGCTATTTTCAAAAATAGTGGTAGGAGAATAGTTATGTATTCCTCAGGCCTTAGCATGGTTTCAAATTTGTCTTGGGAGTATCATTGAACTCATGATAATTTTTTTCTTAGCTCCGTCTGGAGAAAAAGCCTAGAAACAACAACCAACCCAAAGCAGTTGCATCCCTGGCGTTCAGATTGTGGTCTCAGAATATCATTTCCCACCAAAAGACCCCGAGGCTTCTTAGAGACGTGGCTGATTCCAGGTCAGGGGCAGGAGATGAGCAAGATGAGGAAAGAACTGTGATCTTCCATTGCCGCAGCTGACGTCATTCTTCTACTCAGCTGCTCTGTTTCTCTGAACACCATAGTCTATTCGCCATTGTCATAAATCCCTGTGGCTCAGAGTCCTCTGGCTACCATTCCAGTTTTGCTGCTTAATAGAACAATTAGAACTGATTGGCCTTTCCTGTTTTAGATTTCTTTCATCATACTGATAAAAGGGACATGAGCTCCACAGATGCCTTCCTCCTTGTCATTCTTTGCTTATAAAAAAGACCCTTGAGCTTCTTAACAATGTCAGTTTCCCATTTCTAGTTGATTTTTCATTCTTTTAGAAAAGGAGTATCCTCTGTATCCTTTACAAGACACATTCTCTGGTCTTTTAAATAAATCCATTCCTGCATGTCTACTCTGTGGTTCAGCATTTGGGGATAGGTGTTCCCTGAGATTTTGTCTGACTATGCAATTCATGTTTCCTGTTCCAGGTCTGGTTTCCACACAGTTTTGTCCTGAGCCTTAATTCTCCTTCTTTTTTTTTTTTTTTTTTTTTTTTTTTTTTTTTTTTTGCCATACCACCCATCTCATTTATCCATGTCCTTCTATATTCTCTCATGGCTTATGTTTCTCTATAGGGGTCAAAGCCAACCTGACTAGAATGGCAGTAAGTTGTATCTTGCAGCTCCTTCCAGATGATGATGCTTCCTGGTCCAGCTGAGGTTGCAAGACTGTGAGGGTTTGTGTTAACCATCTGAGAGTGGGTGGAGTCTGGTGGACTCTGGAATTGGGTTTTGAGAGAGGAAGCATCAACTCTGTCATGCTGAATACTGGAAGTGTACAAAATTTAGAAGGGGAATAGAAGAAAAAATAGGAGTTGTGCCTCAATTTGGTGTATAGCTTACTACTTAAGAACATAGGCTTTGGAATTGGTGGACTGGGTTCAAATCTTCTTTCTATTGCTTACTATATGAGTAAAATTTTACTCTGGTAAAGTTAAAATCTCAACTTTTTCCTTATTTATAAAAGTGATGATTAAATGATATGTCTGGCACATACTAAGCATTAGGTAAATTTACCTTTATTAATAATAATTGTATGAAGAACCTAGTAAAGGTCTTGATGATCTATGCTCAGTGGCTCCAGGATTTGCAATCAGGACTAGTTTGGGAGCTGCACGCTGCCATGCTGTGTGTGGGTGGTGGTGGAGGAGCCTAAAACTATATTTATAGACACTTTACAAAAATTGAGAAAATAAAATCACTCTGGGATATGTTTCTTGTCTGATGACCAAAAGTGACTGAGAGGGAACTGGGAATGCTTAGCAGAAAGAAGGCCAGGCAAAAGTGGCATAGGTGAAGATAACAAAACCTGTTTCACGGTTTGAAGGGCAGTCACATGGAAGAGAAAATTGACTTGCTCAATAATGCTCAATGGTGTAAGTAAAAGGAATGCATCTAACACCAACGGGAAGAAGCTATGTATAGAGAAAGGTTTCTGCTCCTATTAAAAAGATGTTTCCAAATCACCAAAGAGGAAATATAGCCATGGGCATGGGGATTTCCCATGTCACTAAAGCTTTCCAAGAGATGATGGAAGATCTACTTTGCTGTAAGGTTGCAGAGGGAATGAACCTCCAACAGGTTTTAAGTAGACGATCCAAAACCAGCTCCACACCAGTCTCTGACCCTTTATTGAGGTGTCTTGTTCTTAAAGGAATATAGGAGCATACGAACTTGTGGGAAAGGGTCAGAACAATCTTTAGGATCAGATGAGAGTAAGAGCCAGAAGGCTGAAGTGATTTGAACTGGACAAAACTAACCTATAATGCTTTTTTTGTTGTTGTTTTGAGATGGAGTTTCACTCTGTCGCCCAGGCTGGAGTGCAGTGGTGCACTCTCCCCTCCCTGCAACCTCCACCTCCCAGGTTCAAGAGATTCTCCTGCCTCAGCCTTCTGAGTAGCTGGGATTGTGTTACCACACCCGGTTAATATTTTGTATTTTTAGTAGAGACGGGGTTTCACTGTATAGGCCAGGATGGCTTGATCTCCTGACCTTGTGATCTACCTGCCTTGCCTTACCAAAGTGCTGGGATTATAGGCGTGAGCCACCACACTGGGCCCCAATAATGCTTTTAAGCAGAAAAGTATGAACCCATATATTTATAACCTGCCAAATTTGTACATATGCTGTATTCCTGAAATAAACTGCTCTTTTCTTAGTTGACTCCTAAATAATATCTCCCAAATGACTCTTCAGGAATAAAACTTTCTTTAGAGCAAAATTGTCCAAAATGGAAAGGAAATCTTCAAAAGACTAGAAACATAACTTTTGGCTGGACATGATGGCTCACACCTGTAATCCCAGTGCTTTGGGAGGTCAAGGTGGGAGGATCACTTGAGGCCAAGAGTTTGAAACCAGCCCTAGCAGAACAATGAAATCCTATCTCTAAAATAAAAAAAAATTTAAAAAATTAGCCAGCCATGATGACACATAGCTCTAGTCCCAGCTACTCAAGAGGCTGAGGTGGAAGGATGGTTTGGGCCTGGAAGGCAAAAGTCAGATGCAGTAAGCTGCGGTTGCACCACTCTGGACAACAGAGCCAGACCCTGCAAGAAAGAAAAGAGAGCAAGAGAGAGAGAGAGAGAGAGAGAGAGAGAGAGAGGAGGAAAGGAGGAAAGGAGGAAAAGAAGGAAGGGAAAAGAAAGAAGGAAGGAAAGAAAGAAAAAGAGAGGAAGAAAGAAAAGGAAGGAAGGACTGATAAAAAGGAAATAAACATTGCTCTTTCAAGCATGACAGAATCAAACCACAGTGAACCAAAGTCCCCATATGTGTACAGACATGCCTCAGAGATGCTATAGGTTCAGTTCTAGACCACCACAATAAAGCTAATATCACAATAAAGCAAGTCACAGGAATTTTTTGGTTCCCCAGTGCATACAGCAGTTACGTTTATACTATACTGTATTATAAGTATGCAATACCACTATGTCTAATAAACAGTGTACATACCTGAATTTACAAATACTTCACTGCGAAAAAATGTTAACAATCAACTGAGCATTCATCAAGTCATACTCTTTTTGTTGGTACAGGGTCTTGCCTCAGTGTTGATGGCAGCTGACTGATCAGGGTGGTAGTTGCTAAATGTTAGGGTAGCTGTGGCAATTTCTTCCAGTAAGACAACAGTGAAGTTTGTTGCATTGATTGACTCTTCCTTTCACAAAATATTCCTCTGTAGCATGCATTGCTGTTTGATAGCATTTTACTCACAGTAAAACTTTAAAAATTGTAGTAAATGCTCTCAGACCCTACTGTTGCTTAATCAGCTAAGCTTATGTAATATTCTAAATCCTTTGTTGTCATTTCAGCAATGTTCACAGCATCTTCACCAGGAGTAGATTCCATCTCAAGAAACTGCTTTCTTTGCTCATTCATAGAAACCAACTCCTTATTTGTTCAAGTTTTATCGGGAGATTGCAGCAATTCAGACACATCTTTAGGCTTCACTTCTAATTCTAGTTCTCTTGCTTTTTCCACCACATCAGCTATTACTTGCCTTTCTTCACTGAAGTCTTTAACCATTCAAAGTCATCCATGAGAGCTGGGAATCAATGTCTTCCAAACTCCTGTTAATGTTGATATTTTGACCTCCTCCCATGATCACACATGTTCTTAATGACATCCACAATGATTACTCCTTTCCCAAAGGTTTTCAATTAACTTTGCCTAGATCTGTTAGAAGAATCACTGTCTATGGCAGCTATAGTCTTTCAAAATATATTTCCTAAGTAATAAGACTTGAGAGTCAGGCCAGGTGTGGTGGTTCACGTCTGTAATCCCAGCACTTTGGTGGCCGAGGTGGGCAGATCACTTGAGGTCAGGAATTTGAGACCAGCCTAGGTAACATGGTGAAACCCTGTCTCTACTAAAAATGCAAAAAATTAGCCAGGTGTGATGGTGCATGCCTGTCTTGTAATCCTATCTACTTGGGAGAATTGCTGGTACCTCAGAGGCGGAGGTTGCAGTGAGCCAAGATTGTGCCATTGCACTCTAGTCTGGGAGACAGAGTGAGAATCTGTCTCAAGAAAAAAAAAAAAAAAGACTTGAAAGTCAAAATTACTCCTGATCCATGGACTATAGAATGGATGTTGTGTTAGCAGGCATGAAAACAACATTAATCTCCATGTACATGTCTATAAGAGAGCTTGAGTGACCAGGTGCATTGTCAATGAGCAGTATAATATTTCAAAAGGAATGCTTTTTTCCTGAGTAGATCTCAATAGTGGACATAAAATATTCAGTAAACCATGCTGTAAACAGGTGTGCTGTCATGCAGGCTTTGTTTTTTCTTTTATAGGGCACAGAAAATACTTAAGGGAGCTAGGATTTTTGGAATTGTAGATGAGCATTGGCTTCAACTTAAAGTCACCAGCTACATTAGCCCCTAATAAGAGAGCCAGCCTGTCCTTCAAATCTTTGAAGCCAGGCACTGACTTCTGTCTGGCTATGAAAGTCCTAGATGACATTTTATTCCAATAGAAGGCTGTTTTGTATACATTGAAAATCTGTTTTTTGGTGTAGCTACCTTCGTCAATTCTCTTAGCTAGATCTTCTGGATGACTTGCTGCAGCTCTTCTACATCAGCACTTGCTGCTTCATCTTGTACTCTGGTGACCTGGAGATGGCTTCTTTCCTTAAACCTCATGGACCAACTTCTGCTAGCTTCATACTTTTCTTCTGAAGATTTTCATCTCTCTCAGGTGTCATAACTCTCTTTAATTGAAGGGAATTAGTTAGGTCCTTGCTCAAGATTAGGCTTTGAGTTAAGGGAATGCTGTGGCTGGTTTGATCTTCTATTCAGACCACGAGAACTTTCTCCATATCAGCAATAAGGCTGTTTCGCTTTCTTATCATTCCTGTGTTCACTGAAGTAGCACTTTTAATTTCCTTCAATAGCTTTTCCTTTGCATTCCCAGTTTGGCTAACCATCTGATGGAAGGCCTAGCTTTCAGTCTATCTTGGCTTTCAACATACCTCCCTTACTAAGCTTAATCATGTCCAACTCTTGATTTAAAGTGAGAGATGTGTGACTCTTCCTTTCACTTGAACACTTAGAGGTCAGAGCAAGATTATTAGTGGGCTTAATTTTAATATTGTTTTGTCTCAGAGAATAGGGAGGCCCAAAGAGAGGGAAAGAGACAAGGCTGTTTAGTGGAGTCAGGACACACACAACATGTATAGATTAAGTTCATCATTTTATATGGGCTCAGTTTGTGGCACCTCAAAACAATTGCAATAGTAACATCACAGATGATCATAACAAATATAATAATAATGAGAAAGTTTGAAATATTATGTGTGAGAATTACCAAAATGTGTTGCAAAGACATGAAGTGAGCATATGCTCTTGGGAAAATGGTGCCAATAGACTTGCTTGATGCAAGTTTGCCACAAACCTTCAATTTGTAAAAAACACAATATCTGCAAAATTCAATAAAGTGAAGAACAACAAAATGAGGTTTGCAGGTACTTTAATGATGAATAAATGTCATTATACATTTGTAAACACCCATAGAATGTTCAAGACCAAAAATGAACTCTGATGTAAACTATGGACTTTGGATGATTAAGATTTGTCAATGTAGGATCATCAATTATAATAATTGTATTTCTTTGATAGGGGATGTTAATAATAGGGGAAGCTATACAGGTACAGGGACAGTGGATATATGGAAAATCTCTGTAGCTTCCTCCTAATTTTGCTGTAAACCTAAAACTGCTCTAAAAAACTTTTTAAAATGCATGGAACACATTTTTTAAAAAGTTAATTGAAATCCACAACATTAGTTTTACGACCCACTAATTAGCGAGACCTGCAATTTGAAAAACAGTCCTCCACAGCTACTTTAAAAAATAGTAGTGGAAACTGGGCATGGTAGCTAATGCCTGTAATTCCAGAACTTCGGGAAGCCTGGGCAGGTGAGTTGCCTGAGTCCCGAGGCAGCATGTTGAAAACCCATCTCTACAGAAAATTCAAAATTTAGCCAGGCATGATGGCACATGCCTGTAGTCCCAGTTACTCAGGAGGCTGATGTAGAAGGATCACCATAGCCTGGAGTGGTCAAGGCTGCAGTGAGCCATGATCACACCACTGCACTCCTGCCTGGGCAACAGAGTGATACCCTGTTTCAAAAAGAAAAAAAAAGGTAGTGGAGAAACTGCTTTATATACCTAACATATAAGTTATACCCGGGAATATTTAAAAGTTTCAAAAACATTAAATTATCAAAAAGTGATGTGATGTAGGGTGGGTGAAAGAAAGAGAGGTCAGACTCATAACTTTTAGGATTAGAGGGCTATAGACCTGAGGATTCAAATTTTGGAAGGGGAAGAAAAAAATGGCATAGAGAGGAAATAGATTGAAACACTAATAATTTCATTTGGCAAATTCTGCTGAAAACAGTTGAGTATGCATCTTAGTCAGGGGACCTAAAAATTTCTAATTCCCAGATGGCAGTATCACCAGCATATGGTGAAAAATGTGTTCTTTTTAAAAGAAATTTTATTTCATTTATTTTTAATGACAAAGTAATACATAATTACGTTCTCATTGTAAAAGTTAAAATTATACTGAAAAAGTCCTTTTTGACTCTCTTACTTCTCCCTAATTGCAGTGACCATCAAGAACAATTTTCACTTTGACTATACTTCCAGGCATTTCCTAATACAATTACATTGAGCTAGAAATCAAATGTTCATGAACATGCAGAAATATATTTGAAATCTAACTGGTATTATAATGGTTGTTTTGTTCTGTAACTTGCTTTTTATATAACAATACATCATAGACATTTTTCTATGTTAGTGGATGTACGTTTATCACATTCTTTATAATATACTCATAGTACTGATATATTTAAATTTAGATGTGCACTTTATAAATTTGTTTTTGTGTGTTCCTGCTGTGTTTTGCTTCTGTTTTTCCTTTCTTGTCTTCTTTCGAGTTATTTAAATATTTTAAAATATTGCATCTTAATTTATCAGTCATGATTTTTACCATATTTCTGTTTACTTTTTTTTTAAATTTTTTATTGGATTTTAGGTTCTGGGGTACATGAGCAGAGCATGCAAGACAGTTGCATAGGTACACACATGGCAGTGTGCTTTGCTTTTCTTCTCCCCTTCACCCACATTTGGCATTTCTCCCCAGGCTATCCCTCCCCACCTCCTCCTCCCACTGGCCCTCCCCTTTTCCCCCCAATAGACCCCAGTGTTTAGTACTCCCCTTTCTGTGTCCATGTGTTCTCATTTTTCATCACCCACCTATGAGTGAGAATATGCGGTGTTTCATTTTCTGTTCTTGTGTCAGTTTGCTGAGGATGATGTTCTCCAGATTCATCCATGTCCCTACAAACGACACAAACTCATCGTTTCTGATTGCTGCATAATATTCCATGGTGTATATGTGCCACATTTTTCCAATCCAGTCTATTATCAATGGGCATTTTGGTTGATTCCAGGTCTTTGCTATTGTAAACAGTGCTGCAATGAACATTCGTGTACATGTGTCCTTATAGTAGAACGATTTATAGTCTTTTCGATATATACCCAGTAATGGGATTGCTGGGTCAAATGGAATTTCTATTTCTAAGGCCTTGAGGAATCGCCACACTGTCTTCCACGATGGTTGAACTAATTTACACTCCCACCAACAGTGTAAAAGTGTTCCTTCTTCTCCACATCCTCTCCAGCATCTGTTGTCTCCAGATTTTTTAATGATCGCCATTCTAACTGGGGTGAGATGGTATCTCAATGTGGTTTTGATTTGCATCTCTCTGATGACCAGTGACGATGAGCATTTTTTCATATGATTGTTGGCCTCATATATGTCTTCTTTCGTAAAGTGTCTGTTCATATCCTTTGCCCACTTTTGAATGGGCTTGTTTGTTTTTTTCCTGTAAATCTGCTTGAGTTGTTTGTAAATTCTGGATATCAGCCCTTTGTCAGATGGGTAGACTGCAAACATTTTTTCCCATTCTGTTGGTTGCCGATCCACTCTAGTGACTGTTTCTTTTGCCGTGCAGAAGCTGTGGAGTTTCATTAGGTCCCATTTGTCTATTTTGGCTTTTGTGGCCAATGCTTTTGGTGTTTTGTTCATGAAGTCCTTGCCTACTCCTATGTCCTGGATAGTTTTGCCTAGATTTCCTTCTAGGGTTTTTATGGTGCCAGGTCTTATGTTTAAGTCTTTAATCCATCTGGAGTTAATTTTAGTGTAAGGTGTCAGGAAGGGGTCCAGTTTCTGCTTTCTGCACATGGCTAGCCAGTTTTCCCAACACCATTTGTTAAACATGGAATCCCTTCCCCATTGCTTGTTTTTGTCAGGTTTATCAAAGATTATATAGTTGTATGTATGTTGTGTTGCCTCCGGTGCCTCTGTTTTGTTCCATTGGTCTATATCTCTGTTTTGGTACCAGTACCATGCTGTTTTGATTACTGTAGCCTTGTAGTATAGTTTGAAATCCGGTAGTGTGATGCCCCCCGCTGTGTTCTTTTTGCTTAGAATTGACTTGGCTATGCGGGCTCTCTTTTGGTTCCATATGAAGTTCATGGTGGTTTTTTCCAGCTCTGTGAAGAAAGTCGATGGTAGCTTGATGGGGATAGCGTTGATTCTGTAAATTACTTTGGGCAGTATAGCCATTTTCACGATATTAATTCTTCCTAACCATGACCATGGAATGTTTCTCCATCTGTTTGTGTCCTCTCTGATTTCATTGAGCAGTGGTTTGTAGTTCTCCTTGAAGAGGTCTCTTACGTTCCTTGTGAGTTGTATTCCAAGGTATTTTATTCTTTTTGTAGCAATTGCGAATGGCAGTTCGCTCTTGATTTGGCTTTCTTTAAGTCTGTTATTGGTGTAGACGAATGCTTGTGATTTTTGCACATTGATTTTATATCCTGAGACTTTGCTGAACTTGCTTATCAGTTTCAGGAGTTTTTGGGCTGAGGTGATGGGGTCTTCTAGGTATACTATCATGTCGTCTGCAAATAGAGACACTTTGGCTTCCACCTTTCCTATTTGAATACCCTTTATTTCTTTTTCTTGCCTGATTGCTCTGGCTAGAACTTCCAGTACTATATTGAATAGGAGTGGTGAAAGAGGGCATCCTTGTCTAGTGCCAGATTTCAAAGGGAATGCTTCCAGTTTTTGCCCATTCAGTATGATATTGGCTGTTGGTTTGTCATAAATAGCTTTTATTACTTTGAGATACGTTCCATCGATACCGAGTTTATTGAGGGTTTTTAGCATAAAGGGCTGTTGAATTTTGTCAAATGCCTTCTCTGCGTCAATTGAGATAATCATGTGGTTTTTGTTTTTGGTTCTGTTTATGTGGTGAATTACATTGATAGACTTACGTATGTTGAACCAGCCTTGCATCCCCGGGATGAATCCTACTCGATCATGATGAATAAGTTTTTTGATTTGCTCTTGCAGTCGGCTTGCCAATATTTTATTGAAGATTTTTGCATCTATGTTCATCATGGATATTGGCCTGAAGTTTTCTTTTCTTGTTGGGTCTCTGCCGGGTTTTGGTATCAGGATGATGTTGGTCTCATAAAATGATTTGGGAAGGATTCCCTCTTTTTGGATTGTTTGAAATAGTTTTAGAAGAAATGGTGCCAGCTCTTCCTTGTGTGTCTGGTAGAATTCGGCTGTGAACCCGTCTGGACCTGGGCTTTTTTTGTGTGGTAGGCTCTTAATTGCTGCCTCAACTTCAGACCTTGTTATTGGTCTATTCATAGTTTCAGCTTCCTCCTGGTTTAGGCTTGGGAGGACACAGGAATCCAGGAATTTGTCCATTTCTTCCAGGTTTACTAGCTTATGTGCATAGAGTTTTTTGTAATATTCTCTGATGATGGTTTGAATTTCTGTGGAATCTGTGGTGATTTCCCCTTTATCATTTTTTATTGCATCTATTTGGTTGTTCTCTCTTTTCTTTTTAATCAATCTGGCTAGTGGTCTGTCTATTTTGTTGATCTTTTCAAAAAACCAGCTCTTGGATTTATTGATTTTTTGAAGGGTTTTTCATGTCTCAATCTCCTTCAGCTCAGCTCTGATCTTAGTTATTTCTTGTCTTCTGCTGGGTTTTGAGTTTTCTTGATCTTGTTCCTCTAGCTCTTTCAATTTTGAAGATAGGGTGTCAATTTTGGATCTCTCCATTCTCCTCATATGGGCACTTATTGCTATATACTTTCCTCTAGAGACTGCTTTAAATGTGTCCCAGAGGTTCTGGCACGTTGTGTCTTCGTTCTCATTGGTTTCGAAGAACTTCTTTATTTCTGCCTTCATTTCATTGTTTACCCAGTCAACATTCAAGAGCCAGTTGTTCAGTTTCCATGAAGCTGCATGGCTCTGGGTCTGTTTATGAATTCTGAGTTCTAACTTGATTGCACTATGGTCTGAGAGGCTGTTTGTTATGATTTCAGTTGTTTTGCATTTGTTGAGCAGTGCTTTATTTCCAATTATGTGGTCAATTTTAGAGTAGGTGTGATGTGGTGCTGAGAAGAATGTGTATTCTGTGGATTTGGGGTGGAGAGTTCTGTAAATGTCTATCAGGTTTGCTTGCTCCAGGTCTGAGTTCAAGCCCTGGATATCCTTGTTGATTTTTAGTCTGGTAGATCTGTCTAGTATTGACAGTGGAGTGTTAAAGTCTCCCACTATTATTGTGTGGGAGTCTAAGTACTTTTGTAAGTCCTTAAGAACTTGCCTTACGTATCTGGGTGCTCCTGCATTGGGTCCATATATGTTTAGGATCGTTAGCTCTTCTTGTTGTATCAATCCTTTTACCATTATGTAATGGCCTTCTTTGTCTCTTTTGATCTTTGTTGCTTTAAAGTCTATTTTATCGGAGATGAGAATTGCAACTCCTGCTTTTTTTTTGCTTTCCATTTGCTTGGTAAATCTTCCTCCATCCCTTTATTTTGAGCCTTTGTGTATCTTTGCATGTGAGATGGGTTTCCTGGATACAGCACACTGATGGGTTTTGGCTTTTTATCCAATTTGCCAGTCTGTGTCTTTTGATTGGTGCATTTAGTCCATTTACATTTAGGGTTAATATTGTTATGTGTGAATTTGATACTGTCATTTTGATGCTAAGTGGCTGTTTTGCCTGTTAGTTGTTGTAGATTCTTCATTATGTTGATGCTCTTTAGCATTCAGTGTGATTTTGGAATGGCTGGTACTGGTTGATCCTTTCTATGTGTAATGCCTCTTTTAGGAGCTCTTGTAAAGCAGGCCTGGTGGTGACAAAATCTCTGAGTACTTGCTTGTTCGCAAAGGATTTTATTTTTCCTTCACTTCTGAAGCTCAGTTTGGCTGGATATGAAATTCTGGGTTGAAAGTTCTTTTCTTTAAGAATGTTGAATATTGGCCACCACTCTCTTCTGGCTTGTAGTGTTTCTGCCGAGAGATCTGCTGTGAGTCTGATGGGCTTCCCTTTGTGGGTGACCCGACCTTTCTCTCTGGCTGCCCTTAGTATTCTCTCCTTTATTTCAACCCTATTGAATCTGACGATTATGTGCCTTGGGGTTGCTCTTCTTGCGGAATATCTTTGTGGTGTTCTCTGTATTTCCTGCAATTGAGTGTTGGTCTGTCTTGCTAGGTGGGGGAAATTTTCCTGGATGATGACCTGAAGAGTATTTTCCAGCTTGGATTCATTCTCTTCGTCCCCTTCTGGTACACCTATCAAACGTAGGTTAGGTCTTTTCACATAGTCCCACATTTCTTGGAGACTTTGTTCGTTCCTTTTTGCGTTTTTTTCTCTAATCTTGGTTTATCGTTTTATTTCATTGAGTTGGTCTTCGACTTCAGATATTCTTTCTTCTGCTTGGTCAATTCGGCTACTGAAACTTGTGCATGCTTCGCGAAGTTCTCGTATTGTGTTTCTCAGCTCCTTTAATTCATTCATATTCCTCTCTAAGTTATCCATTCTTGTTATCATTTCCTCAAATCTTTTTTCAAATCTTTTCTCAAGGTTCTTAGTTTCTTTGCATTGATTTAATACATGATCTTTTAGCTCACAAAAGTTTCTCATTATCCATCTTCTGAAGTCTAATTCCGTCATTTCGTCACAGTCATTTTCCGTCCAGCTTTGTTCCCTTGCTGGTGAGGAGTTTTGGTCCTTTCTAGGAGGCGAGGTGTTCTGGTTTCGGGTGTTTTCCTCCTTTTTGCGCTGGCTTCTTCCCATCTTTGTGGATTTGTCCGCTGGTCGTCTGCGTAGTTGCTGACTTTTCAATTGGGTCTCTGAGTGGACACCCTGAATGTTGATGATGAAGTATTTCTGTTGCTTGGTTTTCCTTCTACCGGTCTAGCCCCTTCGCTGTACAAGTGCTGAGGTCCGCTCCAGACCCTGCTTGTCTGGGGTGCACCTCTAGCAGCTGTGGCACAGCGAGGGATGCTACCAGTTTCTTTTACTGCTATCTTTGTCCCAGGATGGTGCCTGCCTAATGTCAGTCTTTTGGATATAGAGGGGTCAGGGAGCTGCTTGAGGAGACAGTTTGTACTTTATAGGGGTTTAATTGCTGAGCTGTGAGCTGTGTTGTTCATTCAGGGCTGTTAGGCTGCTATGTTTGATTCTGCTGCAACAGAGCTCATTTAAAAAAACCCTTTTTTTTCTCAAATGCTCTGTGTTGAGGGGTTTGGGCTTTATTTTTGGATGTCCGTTGAGGTCCTGCCCAGCTAGGATGCAGACTAGCCACTGTTTGCCTGCCGAGGCTCCGCCCTGCTGTTGTGAGGCTCACCCTGGCTCAGCTGTTCTGCTGTTCTCCGCCACGCCCTTCGGTGGAGTCTCTCTGTTGTAGCGGGTTGCCTCGGCAATGGCAGGCTGCATCAGCAGTGGGCGTGTATCTCAGTAGGGACGGGTTGCCTCGGCAATGACTGGCTGCGTCAGCAGTGGGCGTGTATCTCAGTAGGGACGGGTTGCCTCGGCAACGGCTGGCTGCGTCAGCAATGGGCGTGTATCTCAGTTGGGGTGGGTTGCCTCGGTAATGGTGGCCGCCCCTCCCCCTCAGAGCGTCTAGGGCCATCTGCACGGGGCTTGTCTGAAATCGCGGTTTTGTTCATCCCACTGGGCCAATCCCAACGCTCTGTTCCTGCAATCCCCTGGGCTGGCCCACTGTCCCAGTCTAGCCCAGTCTCAAGTCCAGCCCTCTCACGTCTCCGGTTGCCGGCTCAACGGGGCACCCGGACAAGTGCGCCCCATGGGGAGCACTGGGCAGGGCCGGCCACCGCCACCCCGGCTGCCGGCTTCGCCAGGCGGAATATCTGCCTGGCGTCCCGCGTCTCCTCTTCACTTGGGAATTTCCCCGTTCCATGGGCAACAAAGATCAGTCTGGAAATGCAGCTCAGACTCACCTCTCCGCCGACACAACGAGAACTCCAATCCTGGGTTGTTCTCACAGTGCCATCTTGAGTCCTCCTCAGCGTCAGTGTAGTTTTTTATAGGGAATTATATTTTTCTGTGGATCTATTTACTGTAGCCAATCTATCAGCCTACTCTTTCTGTGTGGTCCGCCTACCCTCCACCCCACAAAGGATATCTCCTCTACTGTAAGTCAGCAATGTAGGTGATGAGACTTCACTTTTTTCTTCTAATAAATTTGTACCTGATTTTCCAAAAATCTTATCCAAGTAGACTTCAAAGTTTTATTCACAGTGTAAGACATGTTGATAAGGTATGGAAAATGGCATATGATATATGCAACAGTAGTTATTTCTCCTATTTAAGGCTAACAAACTTTTTTAGCCTATTTGTCTTGAATAGAATCGGGTAGCTAAAGATTAGATAATGTTTCTTGAAATTAATCTCTTTCTTTCCTTTTCATAAATTAAAAAATTCTTAATACAAACATAATGCATTTGCCTTAAATAACCAGCTTAAACCAAGAGGAATTGAATTTTTGAAAGGTCATCTTGATAGATTTATTTAAATAAGAGTTATAAATTCATTTTAATTAATGTTATTTACTATATAAAAAGTTTTGCCAGTATTGAATAGCAAAGCAATTAATCACAAGCCAAAGCAATATAAATAAAAATATAGTATAAAACATTATTTTATTAAGACTTTGAAAAGAAAGTTTCTCACTGAGTAACATTAAAAATAAAGGCCTAGCAGTTATAAATTTATTATACACATGTATTAGTTTCTTGATCTCTTTTATAGATCCATATGTGCGTAGAAAGTAATATGTTTGAAGTTAAAAGTAAATAGTAAAATTTATGACTTTCATCTAAAACTTATGCTTACTCTTCTACTGTGCAAATACTGAGTCCTGAATACTGAATTTGTGATAAGCACATGTGAATACCATTTTTACCTGAAATGAGATAATATTCCAGTTCTTGATGGTTGCTCAAACAAGAGAAAGCTCGCTCTCCTATTTGAAAAGTGGGAAACTGCAGCCAAATGCAGATTGTTTTAGGAGTGGTGGAATACTCTTTCACAGAAATCCAAACTTTTCTAGGTCAAGTCAGTGATTCTCATGTGATTTACTTCAATTCACAAAGCTCCTTATCTTCTTATCAAAATCAGGTTCTCAGAATGAGCCACATGTATCCAGGCCATAGTTTGGATCCTTCACTTGGCCATAAGCTTGTGTGAACAAAAGAGGAAAATACTGTTAAATTGTGTTCTGCAGTTTTTCTGGTTGTTTTTTAATAACACTCTAGAATTGCTATGTAGTAAACAATTTAATTTTCTTTTTTTTAATTGCATTTTAGGTTTTGGGGTACATGTGCAGAACATGCACGATAGTTGCATAAGTACACACATGGCAGTGTGTTTTGCTGCCTTCCTCCCCTTCACCCACATTTGGCATTTCTCCCCAGGCTATCCCTCCCCAGCTCCCCCCCTCCACTGTCCCTCCCCTATTCCCCCCAATAGACCCCAGTGTGTAGTACTCCCTTCCCTGTGTCCATGTGTTCTCATTTTTCCTCACCCGCCTATGAGTGAGAATATGCGGTATTTCATTTTCTGTTCTTGTGTCAGTTTGCTGAGAATGATGTTCTCCAGATTCATCCATGTCCCTAATCAAACTCCACAGCTTCTGCACTGCCAAAGAAACAGTCACTAGAGTGAATCGGCAACCAACAGAATGGGAAAAAATGTTTGCAGGTTACCCATCTGACAAAGGGTTGATATCAAGAATTTAGCCTTGTCTTTTTTTCCTTTGCTTCTAGGAGGTGGCCTGCAAGCCCTTAGAATGTCCTGCCTGGTAGAATTGGCTTTGTTTGCCTTGGGGCCTTGGGTAAGTCAGATAGTAACATCGTGATTTATGGCGGGGGCTCTGAGCCCTACCAACAATGTGATTTAGGGTGAGAGCTTTACCTCACAGTGTGTTAGTTGACCCCCTGGGGGGCTGGAAACTGACATCAGCCAATGGGAGACCAAGCGTGTGTGATGAGTCCCAATAAAGACTTTAGACACCAAGGATTGGATGGGCATCTCTGATTGCCGGCATTCTGTGTGTATTATTATGCACCTGTACCAGGAAAGGAATGCTATCCTTACTCCATGGGGATAAGAAGCTTCTCCATGAGAAGCTTCACATTTCGTAACTTTCCTGGATTCTGCCCTATGTGTCTCTTCCCATGCTGATTTTTATGTGTGTTATTTGTCTGTGAGTATAATAGATTTAAGTGAGTTATATTAGTCTTTCTAGTGAATGACTGAAACTGAGGGTGCTCTGCTGATCTTCAAACTTGCAACTGGTATCAGAAGTGAGGGGGCGTTATGATCTATTCTCCCAACTTCATAGTTGCATAACTTTTGCAGTTGGCCTCTGAACCAGGATTCACTAGATCAACCCTGACTCACTGAAGTATGTGATTTGGATAGAGAAAGGATAAGAAGGCAGGGATTGATGAACTTTTAATTCTGGGTGGCTATCTGGTCATCCATGTTATGGAACTATAGCTTTACTGTGATCGGTTACTAGCAGCAAAAGTACTCAATGAAATTTAGAAGTGGTAGACTGAGCTCCCAAGGAGGGGGCTGATTTCATATGCAAGAAAATGCAAAATAATAAGAAATAAGAGACAAATTATGTTGAGACAACAGACGTCATATCTAGAACCTCTGGTCACTAGGAAGGTTGTCCAGGTAGAGGGAGGGTAAAACTAAGAAACTACTGAAACCAAGGGTAGTGTGATAGAGTTGTCTCATTTTGTGGATCATTACTATCAACTTTTTGTAAAGCCTTTACTGAAATGATTGTGAAAACGACTAACATAGCAGCAGCATCCTTGGCTTTGTAAACTGCAGATTAGAAGAACATGTTTGGGTTGCTGTAAAATCCATAGCTCTCTTTTGAACACTGTAGTTAGCTGTGTATCATCCAGACACATAGCAGGTACAGGTAGCCTGGTAGACTGAATAAAAGCTACTGCAAAATGTGTTTACATTGAGAAGGGGGATTGTTTTCCTCCAAAACAATGCCAAATGGAATTTTCCAAATAAAGGAGTGATATACTTCAGATGCAAGCCATGTTGGATTAGCATTATGATGATCAGGTTATTTATCCACTAAATATAGCCCTTACCCAGGTCACAGTAAATACCAAGATTGAAGGGGAACACTTTTGCATGGGATCCCATATAATCTTACTGCTATAAAATCAAACAATGGTAAGAGAAACTTCATCAGATTTGTAATCTTAGCTTACCTTTATGGGCTTTCCAAATGCTGAGAAAATTAGGGTGATTCACAAGAAACTGAGAAAAGACAAACGGAAGAGTCAAGGGACATGTCCCAGCAGAGTGGAGATATTTAAATGGTGAAGAAACGGGATGAAAAAAGCTGACATTGATGAGGCTTTGTTCATTTCTTTTCACTCTTTTTTCTCTTGTCTTGCCTTCTCTTTTTATTTCATTGAGATGATGTTCAGTCTCTAATATCCTTTCTTCTGCTTAATCGATTGGGCTATTAAAATTTGTGTTTGCTTCATGTTGTTCTCGTGATGTGTTTTTCAACTCTATCAAGTCATTTATGTTCTTCTCGAAGCTGGTTATTCTAGTCAGCATTTCATCCAACATTTTTTCAAGGTTTTTGGTTTCTTTGCGTTGAGTTAGAAAATGTTCCTTTAGCTCAGAAAAGTTTGTTATTATCCACCTTCTGAAGCCTGTTTCTGTCAATTCGTCGCACTCTTTCTTGGTCATGTTGTGTTCCCGTGTTGTTGAGGAGTTGTGATTCTTGAAGAACAGGTGTTCTGGTTTTTGATGGTTTCATCTTTTTTTGTGCAATTTTTTTTCTCATCCTCGTGGATTTACCTGGCTTTGGTCTCAGGGAGCTGCTTGATGAGGTTGCTTGTCTGCCTGTGAAGGCATTACTGGGTTTCTAGGGACTCCTTCAGGTTACTAGGGAAGCTTCCTGTGTCTTTTTTGTTTACACTGGGGGTTTAGGCCCGCCTCTTCCACTAACCTGGCAGCACTGCTGGATGGTCAAGAACACAGTCCCATTGCTACCTAGGCTCCCTGTGTTTTTTGTTAAAACACGTAGCCTAGTCCCACCCCTCTAATGGTGGGTTGTGCCCTTCTTCCACTGGGCTGGACCATTTGGGGTTCAGCTCAGACTGTGGCACTGGCTGCACAACCCTCTAGAGTCAGAGCTTCAGCCCTCTGGGGTTTGTGGGGGAGGGTAGGGACCCGCCCAGCCACACCCAGCCATCTCCCTCTTCCAGCTTCCTCTCTTTCTGGTCATGGGGTAGGGGCTCACCCAGCTGCTCCATCTGTCCTGTCCACTTACAGCTCCGTCTCTCTCTGGGCAGGAGGAGGGGGTGATAGCTCAGTCCGCAGGCTCTCCCAGCTGGCCTTTGGGCTATGCGTCTGTTTAGGTCTGTGTGCCAATCCGGGTCACAGTCCTGGATTATTATTCAACTCTGCACTTGTAATTCCTGGCACTTGACTGGCAAAGATCCCTTGTTCTGTGTATTGCTGAGGCTTTGAGGGAAGCGCTATATCTGGACCAGATTGCCAGAGGGGAAGCCTCCAACTCACCAGTCAGATGCACTTTCTGGGTGAAGCATCACTCTTCCCACCTTGGTTTTCCCTGCCTGGGCTTTGCTCACCCTGGGACCAGACCCATTGAAATGTACCTGGTACCTTGGTCAGAGCTAGGAGATCTCTGGATTTCTGCATCTCTCTCGCTGGGTGTTATGTGCTGGAGTTGTGTCTATTCAGCCATCTTGGAGAGTCAACTGCTATAATGAACTTTCAGTCAGATATTTAATCATGACTAGTCTTAAGTTTTGGTCATCCAGTTATTATTTTGATTTTTCTCTAAAAGCACCTGTAATGAGCTACACTCCAAAATTACTTTTCATAGAAAAGACTCTAGAAGTACTCTTAAATATAGGTTTTTGAGGACTCAAGATGGCACTGTGAGAACAACCCAGGATTGGAGTTCTTGTGTCCGCGGAGAGGTGAGTCTGAGCTGCATTTCCAGACTGATCTTTGTTGCCCACGGAATGGGGAAATTCCCAAGTGAAGAGGAGACGTGGGACACCAGGCAGATATTCCGCCTGGCGAAGCCAGCAGCTGGAGTGGCGGCGGCCGGCCATACCCAGCGCTCCCTAAAGGGCACGCTTGTCCGGGTGCCCCATTGAACCGGCAACTAGAGACGTGAGAGGGCTGGACTTGAGACTTAGCTAGACTTGGACAGTGGACCAGCCCAGGGGATTGCCGGGACAGAGCATTAGGGTTGGCCCAGTGGGACGAACAAAACCACGATTTCAAACAAGCCCCGTGCAGACGGCCCGAGACACTCTGAGGGGGAGGGGCAGCCACAATTACCGAGGCAACCCGCCCCAACTGAGATACACACCCATTGCTGATGCAGCCAGCCATTGCCGAGGCAACCCGTCCCTACTGAGATACACGCCCACTGCTGACGCAGCCAGCCGTTGCTGAGGCAACCCGTCCCTACTGAGATACACGCCCACTGCTGACGCAGCCTGCCGTTGCCGAGGCAACCCTCTACAACAGAGAGACTCCGCCACAGGGCGTGGCGGAGAACAGCAGAACAGGAGAGCCAGGGTGAGCCTCACAACAGCAGGGCAGAGCCTCGGCAGGCAAACAGTGGCTAGTCTGCATCCTAGCTGGGCAGGACCTCAATGGACATCCAAAAATAAAGCCCAAACCCCTCAACACAGAGCATTTGAGAAAAAAAGGGTTTTTCTTAATGAGCTCTGTTGCAGCAGAATCAAACATAGCAGCCTAACAGCCCTGAATGAACAACAGAGCTCACAGCTCAGCAAGTAAGCCCCTATAGAGTACAAACTGTCTCCTCAAGCAGCTCCCTGACCCCTCTATATCCAAAAGACTGACATTAGGCAGCCATTATCCTGGGACAAAGATAGCAGAAAAAGAAACTGGTAGCATCCCTCGCTGTGCCACAGCTGCTAGAGGTGCACCCCAGACAAGCAGGGTCTGGAGCGGACCTCAGCAGTCGTACAGCGAAGGGGCTAGACTGGTAGAAGAAAAATGAAGCAACAGAAATACTTCAACATCAACATTCAGGGTGTCCACTCAGAGACCCAATCGAAAAGTCAGCAACTACGCAGATGACCAGCGGGCAAATCCACAAAGATGGGAAGAAACCAGCACAAAAAGGAGGAAAACACCCGAAACCAGAACACCTCGCCTCCTAGAAAGGACCAAAACTCCTCACCAGCAAGAGAACAAAGCTGGAAGGAGAATGACTGTGACGAAATGATGGAATTAGACTTCAGAAGATGGATAATGAGAAACTTTTGTGAGCTAAAAGATCATGTAGTATATCAATGCAAAGAAACTAAGAACCTTGAAAAAAGATTTGAAAAAAGATTCGAGGAAATGATAACAAGAATGGATAACTTAGAGAGGAATATGAATGAATTAAAGGAGCTGAGAAACACAATACGAGAACTTCGCGAAGCATGCACAAGTTTCAATAGCCGAATTGACCAAGCAGAAGAAAGAATATCTGAAGTCGAAGACCGACTCAATGAAATAAAACGAGAAACCAAGATCAGAGAAAAAATCGCAAAAAGGAACGAACAAAGTCTCCAAGAAATGTGGGACTATGTGAAAAGACCTAACCTACGTTTGATAGGTGTACCAGAAGGGGACGAAGAGAATGAATCCAAGCTGGAAAATACTCTTCAGGTCATCATCCAGGAAAATTTTCCCCACCTAGCAAGACAGGCCAACACTCAATTGCAGGAAATACAGAGAACACCACAAAGATATTCCGCAGGAAGAGCAACCCCAAGGCACATAATCATGAGATTCAACAGCGTTGAAATAAAGGAGAGAATACTAAGGGCAGCCAGAGAGAAAGGTCAGGTCACCGACAAAGGGAAGCCCATCAGACTCACAGCAGATCTCTCGGCAGAAACACTACAAGCCAGAAGAGAATGGGGGCCAATATTCAACATTCTTAAAGAAAAGAACTTTCAACCCAGAATTTCATGTCCAACCAAACTGAGCTTCAGAAGTGAAGGAAAAATAAAATCCTTTGTGAACAAGCAAGTATTCAGAGATTTTGTCACCACCAGGCCTGCTTTACAAGAGCTCCTAAAAGAGGCACTACACATAGAAAGGATCAACCAGTACCAGCCATTCCAAAATCACACTGAATGCTAAAGAGCATCAACATAATGAAGAATCTACAACAACTAACAGGCAAAACAGCCACTTAGCATCAAAATGGCAGTATCAAATTCACACATAACAATATTAACCCTAAATGTAAATGAACTAAATGCCCCAATCAAAAGACACAGACTGGCAAATTGGATAAAAATCCAAAACCCATCAGTGTGCTGTATCCAGGAAACCCATCTCACATGCAAGGATACACAAAGGCTCAAAATAAAGGGATGGAGGAAGATTTACCAAGCAAATAAAAAGCAAAAAAAAGCAGGAGTTGCAATTCTCATCTCCGATAAAATAGACTTTAAAGCAACAAAGATCAAAAGAGACAAACAAGGTCATTACATAATGGTAAAAGGATCGATACAATAAGAAGAGCTAACGATCCTAAACATATATGGACCCAATGCAGGAGCACCCAGATACATAAGGCAAGTTCTTAATGACTTACAAAAGGACTTAGACTCCCACACAATAATAGTGGGAGACTTTAACACTCCACTGTCAATATTAGACAGATCAACCAGACAGAAAATCAACAAGGATATCCAGGGCTTGAACTCAGACCTGGAGCAAGCAAACCTGATAGACATTTACAGAACTCTCCACCCCAAATCCACAGAATACACATTCTTCTCAGCACCACATCACACCTACTCTAAAATTGACCACATAATTGGAAGTAAAGCACTTCTCAACAAATGCAAAACAACTGGAATCATAACAAACAGCCTCTCAGACAATAGTGCAATCAAGTTAGAACTCAGAATTCATAAACAGACCCAGAGCCACGCAGCTTCATGGAAACTGAACAACTGGCTCTTGAATGTTGACTGGGTAAACAATGAAATGAAGGCAGAAATAAAGAAGTTCTTCGAAACCAATGAGAACGAAGACACAACGTGCCAGAACCTCTGGGACACATTTAAAGCAGTCTCTAGAGGAAAGTATATAGCAATAAGTGCCCATATGAGGAGAATGGAGAGATCCAAAATTGACACCCTATCTTCAAAATTGAAAGAGCTAGAGGAACAAGATCAAAAAAACTCAAAACCCAGCAGAAGACAAGAAATAACTAAGTTCAGAGCTGAGCTGAAGGAGATTGAGACACGAAAAACCCTTCAAAAAATCAATAAATCCAAGAGCTGGTTTTTTGAAAAGATCAACAAAATAGACAGACCACTAGCCAGATTGATTAAAAAGAAAAGAGAGAACAACCAAATAGATGCAATAAAAAATGATAAAGGGGAAATCACCACAGATTCCACAGAAATTCAAACCATTATCAGAGAATATTACAAACAACTCTATGTGCATAAACTAGTAAACCTGGAAGAAATTGATAAATTCCTGGATTCCTGTGTCCTCCCAAGCCTAAACCAGGAGGAAGCTGAAACTATGAATAGACCAATAACAAGGTCTGAAGTTGAGGCAGCAATTAAGAGCCTACCACACAAAAAAGCCCAGGTCCAGACGGGTTCACAGCCGAATTCTACCAGACACACCAGGAAGAGCTGGTACCATTTCTCCTAAAACTATTTCAAACAATCCAAAAAGAGGGAATCCTTCCCAAATCATTTTATGAGACCAACATCATTCTGATACCAAAACCCGGCAGAGACCCAACGAGAAAAGAAAACTTCAGGCCAATATCCATGATGAACATAGATGCAAAAATCTTCAATAAAATATTGGCAAGCCGATTGCAACAGCAAATCAAGAAACTTATTCATCATGATCAAGTAGGATTCATCCCGGGGATGCAAGGCTGGTTCAACATATGCAAGTCTATCAACGTAATTCACCACATAAACAGAACCAAAAACAAAAACCACATGATTATCTCAATTGACGCAGAGAAGGCATTTGACAAAATTCAACAGCCCTTTATGCTAAAAACCCTCAATAAACTCGGTATCGATGGAACGTATCTCAAAGTAATAAAAGCTATTTATTACAAACCAACAGCCAATATCATACTGAATGGGCAAAAACTGGAAGCATTCCCTTTGAAATCTGGCACTAGACAAGGATGCCCTCTTTCACCACTCCTATTCAATATAGTACTGGAAGTTCTAGCCAGAGCAATCAGGCAAGAAAAAGAAATAAAGGGTATTCAAATAGAAAAGGTGGAAGCCAAATTGTCTCTATTTGCAGACGACATGATAGTATACCTAGAAGACCCCATCACCTCAGCCCAAAAACTCCTGAAACTGATAAGCAAGTTCAGCAAAGTCTCAGGATATAAAATCAATGTGCAAAAATCACAAGCATTCGTCTACACCAATAACAGACTTAAAGAAAGCCAAATCAAGAGCGAACTGCCATTCGCAATTGCTACAAAAAGAATAAAATACCTTGGAATACAACTCACAAGGAACGTAAGAGACCTCTTCAAGGGGAACTACAAACCACTGCTCAGTGAAATCAGAGAGGACACAAACAGATGGAGAAACATTCCATGTTCATGGTTAGGAAGAATTAATATCGTGAAAATGGCTATACTGCCCAAAGTAATTTACAGAATCGATGCTATCCCCATCAAGCTACCATTGACTTTCTTCACAGAACTGGAAAAAACCACCATGAACTTCATATGGAACCAAAAGAGAGCCCGCATAGCCAAGTCAATTCTAAGCAAAAAGAACACAGCGGGGGGCATCACACTACCGGATTTCAAACTATACTACAAGGCTACAGTAATCAAAACAGCATGGTACTGGTACCAAAACAGAGATATAGACCAATGGAACAAAACAGAGGCACCGGAGGCAACACAACATACATACAACTATACGATCTTTGATAAACCTGACAAAAACAAGCAATGGGGAAAGGATTCCATGTTTAACAAATGGTGTTGGGAAAACTGGCTAGCCATGTGCAGAAAGCAGAAACTGGACCCCTTCCTGACACCTTACACTAAAGTTAACTCCAGATGGATTAAAGACTTCAACATAAGACCTGGCACCATAAAAGTCCTAGAAGGAAATCTAGGCAAAACTATCCAGGACATAGGAGTAGGCAAGGACTTCATGACCAAAACACCAAAAGCATTGGCAACAAAAGCCAAAATAGACAAATGGGACCTAATCAAACTCCACAGCTTCTGCACGGCAAAAGAAACAGTCACTAGAGTGGATCGGCAACCAACAGAATGGGAAAAAATTTTCGCAGTTTACCCATCTGACAAAGGGCTGATATCCAGAATTTACAAAGAACTCAAACAGATTTACAGGAAAAAAACAAACAAGCCCATTCGAAAGTGGGCAAAGGATATGAACAGACACTTTACGAAAGAAGACATATATGAGGCCAACAATCATATGAAAAAATGCTCATCGTCACTGGTCATCAGAGAGATGCAAATCAAAACCACATTGAGATACCATCTCACTCCAGTTAGAATGGCGATCATTAAAAAATCTGGAGACAACAGATGCTGGAGAGGATGTGGAGAAAAAGGAACACTTTTACACTGTTGGTGGGAGTGTAAATTAGTTCAACCATTGTGGAAGACAGTGTGGCGATTCCTCAAGGCCTTAGAAATAGAAATTCCATTTGACCCAGCAATCCCATTACTGGGTATATATCCAAAAGACTATAAATCATTCTACTATAAGGACACATGTACACGAATGTTCATTGCAGCACTGTTTACAATAGCAAAGACCTGGAATCAACCAAAATGCCCATTGATAATAGACTGGATTGGAAAAATGTGGCACATATACACCATGGAATATTATGCAGCAATCAGAAATGATGAGTTTGTGTCGTTTGTAGGGACATGGATGAATCTGGAGAACATCATCCTCAGCAAACTGACACAAGAACAGAAAATGAAACACCGCATATTCTCACTCATAGGCGGGTGATGAAAAATGAGAACACATGAACACAGAAAGGGGAGTACTAAACACTGGGGTCTATTGGGGGGAAAAGGGGAGGGCCAGTGGGAGGTGGATGTGGGGAGGGATAGCCTGGGGAGAAATGCCAAATGTGGGTGAAGGGGAGAAGAAAAGCAAAGCACACTGCCATGTGTGTACCTACGCAACTGTCTTGCATGCTCTGCTCATGTACCCCAAAACCTAAAATTCAATAAAAAATATATATGTATAGGTTTTTAATAACTTTAAGATTAATGGACTAGATAAAAATTTTCCAAAACTCTAGTAAAGAAACTGATGAGTTCATGAAGTTACTAATCAAGATCAAGCAAAACAAAATTAATTATGTGAGACTGAATAACTGTTAAAGATAATACTTTTGCAGTCTTTATTTAAAGCATTTTTGATCCTTTACTTAAAGGTTTTGTTTTTCAGATTTAAAAAAATTTTCTCTCTCAAGCTATCTATAGCTTATAGCAACTTGGTAAAGTATACTTTTGTGAACAAAGATAGATGCGTATGCTTTTTCTCTCCACTTGCTTCCTCCAAAATTTGGAAACTATTTGTAAGTTTTCCTATGGCAATGTGGTAATTTGCATAAGTCCAGTGAAAATCTGGTCTCTCTTTACAGCAGAATACAATTGGAAAGATCGGCTATATTCTCAAAGCTTTGATAGAAATGTCATTTTGAGAATGCGCATAGAATGCCTGGCTTCCCAGGCATTCTGGTTTCCAGCCTTACCATGAAGAGATTAAAAACAGTCACTTCCTGGAAGACTCAAGAATCCTAACAGTTTAAATCTTAGATTTAGTTTTTAATTTAGATTTTAGAAAAATCTAAAATCTGCCTTGGTTTGGCTTTCTAACGTGAAGAAGTTTTTAAATCTGAGATTCCTATGTGATCTATTTGGAGAGAAAAGGTTATGTTTCCTACAAAGAGCTAAAACATCTGTTATTGGATTGTAGCTCTGCTCTTTTTCAAGTTCTTGCTATGTGCCTATAGACTACACTAGATCCTGAATTTGTCTAGATTCCTCCAATCCAACTTTCTTTCATGAAATTACTGAAAAGAGTAACTGCAAACAAGGATGAGAAAAGTTAACTTTCTCTTTTCTTTTTTTTTCTGAGATGGAGTCTTGCTCTGTTGTCCAGGCTGGAGTGCAGTGGCATGATCTGGGCTCACTGCAACCTCTGCCTCCTGGGTGCAAGTGATTCTCCTGCATCAGCCTCCTGAGTACCTGGAATCACAGTCACACACTACCATACTGGCTAATTTTTGTATTTTTAGTAGATATGAGATTTCACTATGTTGGCCAGGCTGGTCTCAAACTCCTGATCTCAAGTGATCTGCCTGCCTCAGCCTCCCAGCACTTTGACTCAAGCATGAGCCACTGCGCCTGGCTGAAAAGTTGTCTTTTTCATATTGTTAACAGCTTTTCCTAAGATATCAGAATAAGACTCTGTATTGTAATGAGACTCTTACTCTCTTAATGTCCACCTTTTTCATTTGACAGGATAATGGTCATTTGATTTATTCAATTGGTTGCCTTTAAGCTTAGGTTCATGGCTCAAAGCCATATGCAAACTGGTGTTGTCATACTACTATTAATTTTACTTTGTATTTTTCTTTTTAAACTTTGCATCTGTTACTTGCTAAATTTTGCAGAAGTGCAATTCCTGACAGAATAATGCCAGCTCAGCACCTTGAGATGATAACAAATGCCTATGAAATACAAAAATGAACTTAACAGTGGACTCCAGGCATACTTAGCCTGAGAGTCACTCCCTTCAAACCTCTCCTGTTGCTCACATTGTGGCCAAAAGAGTTTTAACACTGACTTCTTGCTGCCATTCACTTTCTCCAAGGTGGGACCAGACCAGCAACCCAGGAAAGGCTTATCTCAGCACCAAGGAATATCAAAACCTCAGTACAGGATGACTTAATAGTGATGCTTTGGAGAAAGATTTGGAAAATGTGAAACTTGTCAGAATCAAAATGGAATCACATATGTTTAAAAAAAAAACAAAAAACAAAATTTGACAAATAGAGCTAGAGAAAGCAATGAAGAGAGTTTTGCTGGGCGCGGTGGCTCACATCTGTAATCTCAGCACTTTGGGAGGCCAAGGCAGGCAGATTACTTGAGCTCAGGAGTTTGAGACCAGTCTAGGAAACACAGCAAAACTCTGTCTCTACAAAAAATTAGCCAAGAGTAGTGGCACACATCTGTAGTCCCAGCTACTCAGGAGGCTGAGGTGGGGGGATCACTTGAGCCCAGGAAGCAGAGGTTGCAGTGAGCTGAGAACGCACCACTGCACTCAAGCCTGGATGACAAAGCTAGAATCTGTCTCAAAAAAAGAAAAAAAGGAGAGTTTTCATGCACTAATGCCCAATAACAAAAACTATCACAAAAGATTCTGTAGAAACAGCAATCTGGCACAAAAGTCATTGCAATCTTACAAAAAAAGAAAATACGTCTGCAAGAAAATCTGCCCAGCAACTGCCTGTACAACCTTGGACTGGCATCACACGTGTTGGTGATCCTTGTAACCAAGGATAATTATCTTAAAACAATTACGAAATCATCCTCATTTTTTCTTTACCAATCTTTGTTTTCCTTTGTCTCCCTGAATATGCATGTAGTTTACTATGGTACACATATTTCCATTGCAATGTTCTATTCTAAAAAAATCATTTTTTTGAAAGCCTGTCTCTCTGTGTTTGTTATTTAGGTTGGCAACATGAATCATTTTCTTAACATCCTATATTTTCAAATAATTGAATTTATATTAGATAACAATCATATTTAGTTGCCAAATGTCCTAGAGTTCATCCCAGGGCAAGGACTTGGTGTCTTTTGGAGGTAAATGGTGCAGCATCCAATGCATTGGTCAACATTCCATGTTAGAACACTCCATGGTACCATTTTCTTTTCTTTGGCAGGAAATGATATGAGAGTGGAACACATGCAATTAACTAGTTATAGCATAGGCCTCCCAAGGGGCATGACACCTGAATTTGGCAGGAAAGTTGTTGAGCAGTAGCTAATCTCTTCTTAAATTGGTGATGGCTGGATAAGCTTTGAGTATGGCCTAGAGGGGATCCCAGTGACAGGAGTTATTCTTAAGGTTGGACAGGCCCCTGGGTGTCTGGGCAGCTGTTGTTCTCTCTGCTCTTAAAGGCAAGCTATCCTTTTCTTTCTCCTCCTCCCAAGACACACCCACGAGGTCTCCCTGCCCTCTTTTCAGATTTTACTTGTTGAATCATCAAGACCCCACATCATCTCCTCTGGAAGTCATTACTTCCTAGAGGAAGCCTTCCTTGCTTGTCTGTCCCTTCAGCCACACTCTGTATCTTCAGCATCTGGCACTGTATATAGTCTAAAAATAGATGTTCAGTGAATGTCTACTGAATTAACAAATGAATACCACTCATTTGGACCTCATCTACTGCTTTGTCTTGCTCATTGCCCCCAAATTTTTTTCTGAATTTGACTGCAAATGTATTAAGGGTAAGGTGTTAAAATTTGTTGCTTTCCTAAAGAGTCCATATTTGCAGTTTTGGTTAGTCATTATATGTTTTTGAGATCCTTGAATCTATCTCCAAAGCACAAATCTCTTGTTTAAGAGAGGTCCTTTTTAGGAGAGCCCAGTCTTATATTATGTCATAAGGAATTTTGTGTAAGGCCTAGAGAGAATAAAACCACATGAAGAGATGCCTTGGATGAGCCTCAGGTCCATTAGCTCATTTTTTCATTTCATTTTCATAATAAACTCACTGGATTAGTGAGGTTGGTAGCACTAATCCACTAGGTTGGTTGATTATCTTTAAAGCCCATGTTTATATCATCTGCATTCCTCTGAGGAGTTCAATTATGAGTAGATGAAATATGGTGGATTCAAATTTAAGCCATGTGGAATCCTGAGCCCCAAACACCTGTAGAAGCAGTAGAGTATCCTATGTGCAGGTAGAGGCTGCATAAGACTAATTAAATCCTAGCTGGTCTTAAGTAGGCCTCCCCAACCCATTGTCCACATTCTGAGCTGATTTGAGATTGGGCAATTAGTATTTACCCTAGTGTGAATTAGAAAAGAGCCCTGTCTGGGCAAAGTACTAGGGGTGCACAGCTTGTTGACTGGGTGGCACTGTTGTTCAAATTAGGAAAAGCAACTCATCTGGGTGGACAGCTGAGAAGATTTGAGTCTGAGCAGGATTCCAGGCTCCCTCTCTGTTTTCTAGGATCCCTCTCCATTCCCAACAGTCCTGAGGACTCTGCTTTCTATATTCTCAAATCCTTGAGGGCTCAGACATTCCTATTTGCAGTAAGCCATCCCTCTACAGGAACCTGTAAGCCACCACTGGCCCTAATTTTTATCTCTATACAGCTCCCATATACAGAGTTACTCCCTTCTCATAGTCCATGCAATGATGTTATAAGACATACAAGGTAATTGGCACCTGCAAGCCCTTGATATTACCATCACATCTTCTCACAATCACCTCAAAACATATTTCAGTTTATATGAATGTGGTCCCTAAAACAAAAATAAGAGGTTTAGAGTGGTTTTCTCTTTCCCATCCCTTCTTACTGCAATCAGTCTGTGCAACTATCATCATTCTTATCCCTGCAGAGCCAGGGAGATGACCGTTCCCTGATAAGAAGCAGTTGTACCTCTGTCTGATAGGAGAGGCATGTGAGTGGGAAAAAGAGGGGGTGTGTGGTAGCTGTGGACCTGCTGGCCTTCCCCTCTGTTGCCTCTTCATCCGTTCCCTTCTCCACTCCCACAACATGTACTCTCCTTTTCCCTCTACCCTTCTTCCTGTCAAATACTAACAAGGCAGATTTCAGCTTCTTAGAATAGAAGGTACCTTGTCTGTGCCAAGACAAGATCGATGAACATCAGCGTTAACTGTGAGTTTGAGTTCCTGTAGGGCCCTGACCTTCTTTTGATGGAATGTAATTCTACTCCTTTACCTTCCAGCCTTTCCAGGAAATTCATCCTGTCCTAGCTTTTACTGGAGCAGAGACCTCTCCTGTTTCCTGCTTCCTCCCCATGCCCAAATCAGTGGTTCAGCTCCTGGATGAAAATTCACAACCTTGTGAACCCTGCTGTCCTAATCTTCAGCCTCAATCTCAGGGCAGAACTCATGAGGACTGGGCCTGAGGCTTCCACGGTGTCAGCATTGCTGACGTACAAAGGGGAGCCCTGAGATTCACACAGCGGGTTCTCCAAGCTTTTTTCCTCTTTGTAAGTGCAACAGAAGCCAGTGAATTATGGCTTCTCCCTAAGTACAAATGACCCTTAGTACAGTAACCACCAGTCTGAAGTTTTCCTTTACCCTGGCATGTTCATATCTTCACTGTCATCTTATTCATGAGTGATCAGACCACTGGGAAATGCCTCCAGCTTATAAACGTATTGAAGCAGATTTGTGTCAGGACATTCTATTCCCATAAATGTATCAACTGAAGGATTAACGATGTCATTTCAGCCAGTCAGAGCCTCTTTCCCCAGGAGAGTAATCTGACTGCAGAACATAATTCTTATCAAAAATTTGGTTGGAAAATATGGGTTCAGTAAATAGAACTAGACTATTTTAGGAGATACTTTGTTCAAATTGATAGCCAATTTGTCATTCATTTCAACTAAGAGATTTTTCTAAGGGGACTGTGTTAGCCCATTTTGCACTGTTATAAAGGAATACCTGAGAGTGGGTGATTTACAAAGAAAAGAGATTTATTTGGCTTACAAGCATGACACCAGCATCTGCTCAGCTCCTGGTGAGGTCTCAGGAAGCTTTTATTCATGGTGAAAGGCAAGAGGGAAGCAGGCACGTGACATGGTAAAAGAGGGAAGGGAGGAGGTTCCAGCTTCCTTTAAACAACCAGCTCTTGCACGAACTAATAGAGTAAAAACTCACATCACCAAGGGAATGGCACCAAGCCATTAGTGAGGGATCCACCCTCCATGACCCAAACATTTCCCACCAGGCTCCACCTCCAAGATTGGAGATCACATTTCAACATGATATTCGGAGGGGACAAATATCTAAACTACCAGGGACCAAGTATTTGCATTGCCTTCTCCTTGCAGCTTGCCTGACAATCTTTTGCATATTTTCCTGTGAACCATGTCTTGCAACAACACTTTGTAATTGCGATGACTTTCAAGTTTGTGTATAAAACTCTGGATTGCACTGAGATTCACCGCATTCTGGTGATATGGAGAATGCCCCCTTAATCTTCACAGGAAGGTACTACAGTTTATTCTGCATTACACGTTTTTCTACTAGGATGTTAATACTTTTCATTTGCCTCAACTTCCATACACTCAAGAAATTAGCCTTTTTATCATATATGTTGCAAAAAAATATTTCCCAATTTGTTTTGCCATTTACCAACCATAAGTTTTCAATTTTTTCTTAATAAAATTGATAGCCTGGGGAGAAATGCCAAATGTGGGTGAAGGGCAGGAAGGCAGCAAAACACACTGCCATGTGTGTACCTATGCAACTATTTTGCACGTTCTGCACATGTACCCCAAAACCTAAAATGCAATTTAAAAAATGAAGAAATAAAATAAAATTGATCATTCTTTTGTGGCTTAGAAGATTAGATTGTCGGTCTTAAGATTATTGATTAAAATGCCTGAAGTGAAGGGAGAAAAGGGGAGTTGAGGCAGTTGCTCCTCAAGGGCTGAACAAATTACAATAAGTACAGATATCATATATGCACATTTTACCTGTGTATCTATTATCTACCTTATAATCCACCCATTCATATACCTGCCTTGGTAGAATGTGCTTTGAAGATCTAGTTACAGGGAATGTAATTTAAGCAGAGGCTCCAACTGCTGCACTCTGAAATACATCTGGGCATTTCCTAGAGATCTATGCCCTCCCTCTGCCCCACCCTTCCACCCCACCTACTCCCTGGCTACTCCTAGCCAATGACTGACCACAGCAGAAACACTAAGGTAGGCTTGTTCCTGGGAGATGCAGGACTGACAGCAGACTTGGGCCTGAGGACTCCCAACAGCTTTGCTGAACTTTCCTAGACTGTACAGCAGTCTAGAACAATTCCACCTAACTTTCCTTTTCTCCCTTTTTTATTCAGAATCAGACATACCTGGCAGTCTGATGCTCTCCCACCATCTCTGGATCCTTCCTCATTTTCTCTCACAAGTATTTGTCCTAATAAAGTCCTTGCAAACTTAATCTTATTTTGGTATCTGCCTCTTAGAAGACTCTGGCCAACATATATTATGATATTCTCTCATTTCTTAATTGTGTAGCAGCTGCCTAGCTCCTCATGGTAATTGAGGTCAATTTCCTCTCTTACATCACGATTACTTTCTTTTCCTATTGACCCAAAATTACTTTCTTTTCCTATTGACTCTCATTGGCATGAGGAGCCCAAAATGATGAGGTGGTACTCACAGCTTTGAGTACAGAGGACCCTTATTGACTCCTTCTGTGAAAGTGTCCCCCTAGTCCCCACTGTCCAGGAGCTAGCACTTCTGATGCAGCAGTGCCTAGGTTAGGGGAACAGGAAGTGTGTAGTCCACAGTGGGTCAATGAGATTGGTCATAAGAGAGGCTGCTTCCATTCATCAGTTTGTAGATCCATGTATTCTAGATATTGGTGCATATCATATATATGCCCTATATAATGAGTGTACATACTGACTGAGGACAGTTCCAATCTTACAGTGTCTTGTCCACAGCTAGTGACTTAGATTAGCCTTTGATAGGCCTTTCCATTAGTAGATGGAAGGCTTCCAGTGTATGGTATGACTAGTGGATCCCATGGTAATACCTCTGTGACTATACCTCCTTTGCCATGAAATGAGTCCCTTGATTTGAAGCAATGTTGTGCAGAATCTAGTGGTGACTATTCAGTCATTCTGTAAACCCTAAGATAGTAGTAGTGGAAGAACCATGGAAGTAAGAAGGCAGAACACATTCAGTAAAGAGCAATCACTGCCTCCTCCAGGGTAGGAGTCCAATGTAATCAGCCTGTGCCCAAGTGGTAGGCTGCTCTCCTTAAAGAACGGTTTTATACTGATTGTGTTCAGGGCCAGTCTCTGCTTCTGGAAAGTTGGGAATTTAGTAGTGCAGGTAGCTAGATCAGTGTTAATGAAAGGGAGTACATGCTGTTGGGTGTATGCATGGCCTTCATCCCTCACTATCACTGGCCATTGTGTGTGCACTTGAGTAATCAAAGGGGGTCATTCTGTTCATTTTGTTTCTGCATGCCTTCTCTATGGTGGTTGCTCTCTTGGGGACATTGATGTAGACACAAAGATCTGCACAGTATGTCCCCAGTGCCACAGATCCACCCACCTGTCTTTTTCCAGATCTCCTACTCTCTGGCCAATTGCAGGGATGGGGTGCCACATACTTTTAAATAACCAGATCTCACATGAACCCAGAGCAAGAATTCACTCGATACTGTAAGGAGGGCACAACGCTATTCATGAGGGATCCATTCCCATGATCCAAACACCTCTCACCAGGCCCCACACTAATATTGGGGATTACATTTCAACATGAGATTTGGAGAGGACAAACATCTAAACTGTATGTCTTGTATGGTGAATTATGGTTGTAAGTTTTTTGCGGTGATGTGGGGCCACAGGTTCAGGCCATAGCCATTTGTTCACCAAGAGCAGATGGCCATGGATTTTTTTGTATGAATCATCAGGGAGGCTCTGGGTCATGAAGAAGGACTTAGATGGGAAAGAGGAAGCTTCTGCCCTTTCTGGACCTCACTCTGTTCAATCTGGGCTTTGAAGAGTCTATTTATGCTTGAGGACCCTACCAAGCTGCAAGGAAAAGATAGCCTATGCCACATGAGAATTATGTGTGTGTCAGATTCACATTTGAGACTTCTAGGCAGTTTGGCATTTGAGAAGGAAATAGATGCTGGCTGAATTATTGAGCCATGACATCTGCCGGGCTTAATTTGCCCTAAGGATTCTGCTAATAGCGTCCATAAGACACTTTACTAATACACAAGGGGTCACAGTGCTTTGATGGCATCCTGTGTGCCTTACACCCTTGACATGAGTATTTGGTTTCATTTGCTTATACCAGATTGTCTTTGTCAATTAGATGTCATCCCTACCCTATCTGAATTCTCCTCCGCATTGCAGGGAGGTCTGGAACATTATTTCCTGGTGTCATTTTCCTGTATGGCCCTGAGATAGAGTCTGCCAATTAAAGGCACTCACAAGGCATTTGGAAAGCAGAAGAGAAGTCAGTGTCCCTGTTGGCAGCTGTGAACAGATGCTTGGACATATGACAGGCATATGATTTGCTCCAGCTTCCAGGCAACCTCCTGAGAATCACCTGCTTTGGTATTGTAGGCAGCTGGGATTATTGTTAGCAGCTTTACTGGAATCCAGCCCTTCTTGATTTCATTAAGGTAGCAGCGGTTTCCATATTGTTTCCCCAACCCTTCTAATCATTGTGTAAGCTTCTGATTTCCTGTTTTAAACCCCTTTCTCCTTGCAATGCAGATGTGCTTCTCTTTCACTGAGAGAACCCTTACTGATAGAACACTGCTGCAGACTCCTGCCTCCCCTTGCTTCATGATGATTATAGTGGTGGTTGGGGGCGACCTTTAGGAGTGAGAACTCCTAGCAAGTTTTTCAGTTTAGTGGACCAGGCAGCTTCCAGATAATTCCTCCAGCTCTGTGACCAGAGACACTTTCTGTATGGTAACAGTCACCCCTGGTGATGCAGAGCAAATAGGATTAGATTTTATTTCTCCTCTTACTGCCTTCCATTGGCTAGAGTTCAGCATGACTGAGGTACTTCACTTAAGATGACCTAGCTGGCTAATGCATGATCTGGCTGTAGTCTGATATTTGCAGTAAATTATGCAGAATCAAAGGGATAGTTTAGACTCTAAGCCATATGGGGACTGCTTCCTCAAGCAAGCAGATATGAGTGTGTGTGACAAAGGAACTTGTCCTTTATCATAGAGCTCATATTTCCTTTGCTTTTAACACAAATATGCCCTTAGGGAAGTTGACTGTTGGGGATAAGGGAAACTAAAGACAACATGGCGATGTGGATGTCTCAGTGTATGCCAGCCTTGTTATATGATGAGGACCACTGCAGCAGACACTGCTGGTGCCCCATCTATTTCCCCTTTCTGCACTCAACGTCCCACAGACAGCAGCTGAAGGTAAGCACCTGTGACTATGCCTGAGGGCTCTGGCTGACCAAAGGACATTCAGCTTTGGAGCATGGGAGGTCAGAAATGCCAGGGGAGTCCTCAACAAATGACAGGAGCAAGTCGATAAGTAACACCATCTTCTTTGCCCACCACTGGGGACAACTCTGGGGCATGCTTTGTCTCTGAGTCAAATTCCATGAGAGTTTCTTTGGGGAGAATGAGCCCAGAAGCTATGGATGCCAGATTTAGCAAACAGAAATACAGGACACCACTAAAATGTGAAGTTCAGATAAATGATGAATGATTTTTAGTATAATTATGTTGGTTTTAATACTCAGGACATACATATTAAAAAATTATTTGATGTTTGTTTGAAATACATATTTAACCAGGAGTCCTATATTTTATCTGCCAAACCTATCAGGAGTCCAAAGCAGTTATTTGCTCATTAGGGCTCTATGTATTGGCTTGCTGCCCTTCTGTATCCCATGTCCACCCAGCTGCTTGCTGGAGCTTCCTGGGGTCACCTCTGAATAGACTGCTTACCCTCCATCCCACTCTCGAGACTGATCAAACAGCTCCTCTCAACTATTGCTGTGGGACTGGGTGGTCCTCAGAAATGAAAGCCCTGAGGATGCCTTGAACTGACTATGGTTACCTTTCTGGAAGCTATCAGAACGGTGGCTCAAAATAAAACTTAAGCTTGGTTACAAGAGAATAAAGTTACATTTCTTGAACAGCTGAGTTTGTTGCCTGAGCTTTGTAAGTGCACTCCATGTCTTAAATCTTCACAAAGATGCTATGGGCTAGGGACTATTATTCCACATTTAGCCATGACCATTTAAGGATGCCAAGTGATTTGCCCAAAATCATAGCTAGTAAGTGGCAAAGCCAGGATTCAAACCCAGACCATCTGCCTCCAGAACCTGTGGTCTCATCCACATGGTACATTGAGAGCCACGTGGGGAAAAACTAGGCTTTAGTTGTGCCAACAAAAGATCATTAGGGTCTCGACTGAAGTGGTGACAGCCGGGATCCAGGGGAGGTTGCTCTGGTTGCACCTGTGGATTTTGGTGACTGATTGGTGTGAAAATCGTGAGAGAACCCCCTCAGTTTTGTCTCTTGCCATACACCCTGCCCTGCATTCCAGTGGCACTGTCCTTCATTTTTGTTCTCATAAGTATTCATGTCTATACCCAAGACAGGGATATGCTCTTCCTTCTGCCTAGAAGTCTGTTTTTGGCCCTCTTCCTTGTCTATCTTACACTCATCTTTCAAGCCTTGGCTTATTTTTTTGTTGTGGTACAGTTTATGTGACATAAAATTTAATTACCATTGTAACCATTTTTAAGTGTTCAGTTCAGAGGCATTAAGTACATTCACACTGTTGTGCAACTATCACCATCATCCATCTCCAGAATGTTTTCATCTTGTCAAACTGAAACCCCATTAAACAGTAACTGCCCATGCTCTCCTCCTCCAAGCCTGTTGCAACTACCACTCTACTTTCTGTCTCTCTGAATCTGACCACTCTAACAACTTCACAAAATTGACAGTATTTCTCATTTTGTGACTGGCTTATTTCACTTACTATAACATCCTCACTGTTCATCTATGTTATAGTATGTAGCAGAATTTCCTTCCTTTTTAAGTCTGATTCATATTCCCTTGTATGTATGTATCACATTTGGCTTACCCATTCATCCATTCATAGACACTGGGTTGTTCTCACATGTTAGCATTACAAATAATGCTGCTATGAATATTGATGTACACATCTCTTTGAGTCCCTGCTTTCATATCTTTGGGATATATACCCAGAAATGGAATTGTTGGATCATATGGTAATTCTATTTTTAACTTTTTACGGAATTGCCATACTGTTTTCCATAGTGGCTGCACCATTTTACATTCCCACAAGAATTCCATTCTCTCCATATCCTCAGCACCTCGACTTATTTGTAATTTCCTTAAAGAAGCCATAATTTACAAAGAACTAAAACAGATTTACAAGAAAAAAACCAACAAGCCCCGGAGAAGATTCAAGATGGTGCTGTAGGAGCAGCTCAGGATTGCAGCTCCCAGTGAAAGCGCAGAAGGTGAGTGGATGCTGCATTTCCAGACGGATCTTTATTGCCCACAGACCAGGAGATTCCCAGGTGGAGAAGCTCCACAGGTCACCAGTGTGGCTGGTTCAGCCAGTATGGCTGTTTCGGCTGGTACCGCAGTGCAGCAGCTCTCCGTACAAAATACACTGGTCTAGTTGCCCTGTTAAACTGGCAATTGGTGATCCAGGAAGGCAGATTATTAGCCCATTCATCTGATTAAACAAGACAGAAACATAGAGTTAAGCCAAGAGAGTCCCAGGCAGCAACGTTGTTTCAGCTGGTGCAGTGGGTCACTGCACGGGAAATCACAGAGATCCTGGCGCCATTTCAGCAGGTGACTGGAACACCTGGGAGAGAGTCAACCATTCAGCTTAAAAAAAAAAAGGGCTCTGAGGCAGGGAGCCAGGTGATCAGGCTCGGCAGGTCCCACACCCACAAAAACAAACAAAAAAAACAGCAATTGGAAACGCTCGGGGTTGAGAGTTTCACAGCAAGCACAGCTAAACCCAGGATGGTCCAGCTCTGTGGGGGAGGGGCGTCCACCATTACCGAGGCACTCGGCCCCTACGGAGGTAGTCCACCATTACTGACGCAGCCTGCCATTGCCGAGGCAACCCACCATAACAGAGAGTTCGCCATTACAGAGGCAGGCCACCAATGCCAAGGCAGTTCTAACCACACCCATATCAATAGGACTGCAGGAAAATACACACAGCAGCAGGGCAGAGCCCACAGCAGATCAGCAAAGCCTCTGAAGGCAGACAGTGACTAGGCTGCCTCCTTGCTGGGCAGGACAGCCCAGAAAAAAAATAAAAGGCAGCAGTGCAACGGATATTCATAAATAAAGCCCTAACTCCCTGGGACAGAGTACCTGGGGAAAAAGAGGGGGTTTTATGAGTTCTGCTGCAGCAGACTTAAATTTACCTGCCTAGCAGCTCTGAATGAAAAACAGAGCTCACAGCTCAGCACTTCAGCTCCTATAAAGAACAGACTGTCTCCTCAAGCAGCTCCCTGACCCTCGTATATCCAAAGAGTCACTTCACAAAGGACTGATCAGACTGACATTTGGTGGGCATCATTCTGGGACAAAGATAGCAGAAGAAGAATCTAGTAGCAACCCTTACTGTTCTGCAGCTGCTGCAGGTAATCCCCAGGCAAGCAGGGCCTGGGGTGGACCTCAGCAGTCCTACAGCAGAGGGGCCAGATGGTTAGAAGGAAAACTAAGAAACAGAAATAACTTCATCAACAATCTGTACATCTACTCAGAGACCCAATCTGAAAATCAGCAACTACGCAGACGACAGGTGGAAAAATCCACAAAGGTGGGAAGAAACAAGCACGAAAAGGAGGAAAACACCTGAAACCAGAACACCTCACCTCCTACAAGGGACCACAACTCCTTACCAGCAAGGGAACAAAGCTGGACAAAGAATGAGTGTGATGAAATGTCAGAATCAGACTTCAGAAGGTGGGTAATGAGAAACTTCTGTGAGCTAAAAGAACACATTCTAACTCAATGCAAAGAAACTAAGAACGTTGAAAAAGGATTTGATGAAATGATAACAAGAATGGACAACTTAGAGACAAATATGAGTGAATTGATGGAGCTGAAAAACACAACACGAGAACTTTGCAAAGCATGCACAAGTTTCAATAGCCGAATTGACCAAACAGAAGAAAGGATATCAGAGGTTGAAGATCAACTCAATGAAATAAAATGAGAAGGCAAGATTAGAGAAAAAGGACAAAAAGGAATGAACAAAGTCTCCAAGAGATGTGGGACTATGTGAGGAAACCTAATCTACGTTTGATAGGTGTACCTGAATGTGCAAAGAGAATGAATCCAAGCTGGAAAATACTCTTCAGGATATTATTCAGGAAAACTTCCCCAACCTAGCAAGGCAGGCCAATATTCAAGTCCAGGAAATACAGAGAACACCACAAAGATATTCTGCAAGAAGAGCAACCCCAAGGCACATAATCATCAGATTCACCAGGGTTGAAATGAAGGAGAAAATGCTAAGGGCAGCCAGAGAGAAAGGTCGGGTTACCCACAAAGGGAAGCCCATCAGACTCACAGCAGGCCTCTTGGCAGAAACCCCACAAGCCAGAAGAGAGTGGGCGCCAATATTCAACATCCTTAAAGAAAAGAACTTTCAACTCAGAATTCCATATCCAGCCAAACTGAGCTTCATAAGTGAAGGAAAAATAAAATCCTTTGCGAACAAGCAAGTACTCAGAGATTTTGTCACCACCAGGCCTGCTTTACAAGAGCTCCTGAAAGAGGCACTACACATAGAAAGGAACAACCAGTACCAGCCACTCCAAAAACATACCAAATGCTCAAGAGCATCAACAAAATGAAGAATCTACATGAACTAATGGGCAAAACTGCCAGCTAGCATCAAAATGGCAGTATCAAATTCACACATAACAATATTAACTCTAAATGTAAATGGGCTAAATGCACCAATCAAAAGACACAGACTGGCAAATTGGATAAAAAACCAAAACCCATTGGTGTGCTGTATCCAGTAAACCCATCTCACATGCAAGGATACACAAAGGTTCAAATAAAGGTATGGAGGAAGATTTACCAAGCAAATGGATAGCAAAAAAAGCAGAAGTTGCAATTCTCATCTCTGATAAAATAGACTTTAAAGCAACAAAGATCAAAAGAGACAAAGAAGGTCATTACATAATGGTAAAAGGATCAATACAAGAAGAAGAGCTAACGATCCTAAATATATATGGAACCAATACAGGAGCACCCAGATATATAAGGCAAGTTCTTAATGACTTACAAAGAGACTTAGACTCCCATACAATAATAATGGGAGACTTTAACACTCCACTGTTAAAGACAGATCAACCACACAGAAAATCAACAAGGATATCCAGGACTTGAACTCAGACCTGGAACAAGCAAACCTGATAGACATTTACAGAACTCTCTACCCCAAATCCACAGAATATACATTCTTCTCAGCACTACATCACACCTACTCTAAAATTGACCACATAATTGGAAGTAAATCACTCCTCAGCAAATGCAAAAGAATGGAAATCATAACAAACAGTCTCTCAGACCATAGTGCCATCAAGTTAGAACTCAGAATTTAGAAACTAACTCAGAACCGCACAGCTTCATGGAAACTGAACAACTGGCTCTTGAATGTTGACTGGATAAACAGTGAAATGAAGGCAGAAATAAAAAAGTTCTTCAAAACCAATGAGAACGAAGACACAACATGCCAGAATCTCTGGGACACATTTAAAGCAGTCTCTAGAGGAAAATATATAGCAATAAGTGCTATATGAGAAGAGTGGAGAGATCCAAAATTGACACCCTCTCATCAAAACTGAAAGAGCTAGAGGAGTATGATCAAAAAAACTCAAAACCCAGCAGAAGACAAGAAATAACTAAGATCAGAGCAGAACTGAAGGAGATAGAGACACGAAAAACCCTTCAAAAAATCAATAAATCCAAGATCTGGTTATTTGAAAAGATCAACAAAATAGACAGACCACTAGCCAGATTAATAAAAAAGAAAAGAGAGAATAACCAAATAGATGCAATAAAAAATGATGAAGGGGAAATCACCACAGATTCCACAGAAATTCAAACCATCAACAGAGAATATTACAAACAGCTCTATGCACATAAAATAGTAAACCTGGAAGAAATGGATAAATTCCTGGACACTTGTGTCTTCCCAAGCCTAAACCAGGAGGAAGCTGAAACTATGAATAGACCAATAACATGATCTGAAGTTGAGGCAGCAATTAAGACCTACCACACAAAAAAAGCCCAGGTCCAGATGGGTTCACAGCTGAATTCTACCAGACACGCAAAGAGGAGCTGGCACCATTCCTTCTGAAACTATTCCAAATAATCCAAAAAGAGGGAATCCTTCCCAAATCATTTTATGAGACCAACATCATCCTGATACCAAAACCCGGCAGACACTCAACAAGAAAAGAAAACTTCAGGCCAATATCTATGATGAACATAGATGCAAAAATCTTCAATAAAATACTGGCAAGCCGATTGCAACAGCACATCAAAAAGCTTATCCACCATAATCAAGTAGGATTCATCCCGGGGATGCAAGGCTGGTTCAACCTATGCAAGTCTATAAACATATTTCACCACATAAACAGAACGAAAAAACAAAAACCACATGATTATCTCAATTGACGTAGAGAAGGCCTTTGACAAAATTCAACAGCCCTTTATGCTAAAAACCCTCAATAAAGTCGGTATTGATGGAACGTATCTCAAAATAATAAAAGCTATTTATGACAAACCAACAGCCAATATCATCCTGAATGGGCAAAAATTGGAAGCATTCCCTTTGAAATTGGGCACTAGACAAGGATGCCCTCTCTCACCACTCCTATTCAATATAGTACTGGAAGTTCTAGCCAGAGCAATCAGGCAAGAAAAACAAATAAAGGGTATTCAAATAGGAAAGGAGGAAGCCAAATTGTCTCTGTTTGCAGATGACATGATAGTATATCTAGAAGACCCAGTCGTCTCAGCCCAAAACCTCCTGAAACTGATAAGCAACTTCAGCAAAGTCTCAGGAAATAAAATCAATGTGCAAAAATCACAAGCATTCCTATACACCAATAACAGACTTAAAGAAAGCCAAATCAAAAAAAAAAAAAAAAAGAAAGAAAGCCAAATCAAGAACAAACTGCCATTCACAATTGCTACAAAGAGAATAAAATACCTAGGAATATTTTCTGTTCTTGTGTCAGTTTGCTGAGAATGATGGTTTCCAGCTTTATCCATGTCCCTGCAAAGGACATGAACTTACCCTTTTTGTGGCTTCATAGTATTCCATGGTGTATATGGAATTTTCTTTATACAGTCTATCATTGATGGGCATTTGGGTTGGCTCCAAGTCTTTGCTGTTGTGAACAGTGCCACAGTAAACATACGTGTGCATGTGTCTTTATAATGGAACAATTCATAATCCTTTGGGTATATACCCAGTAATGGGATTGCTGGGTCAAATGGTATTTCTATTTCTAGGTCCTTGAGGAATCAACACACTGTCTTCCACAATGGTTGAACTAATTTACACTCCCACCAGCAGTGTAAAAGCATTCCTATTTCTCCACATCCTCTCCAGCCTCTGTCTCCTGATTTTTTTTTAATGACCGCCATTCTAACTGGTGTGAGATGATATCTCAATGTGGTTTTGATTAAACTAAAGAGCTTCTGCACAGCTAAAGAAACTATCATTAGAGTGAACTGGCAACCAGCAGAATGGGAGAATGGCTATTTTAAATGGCCTCAAAATGCCTTCCTAGAAACAAATCTCTGGGAAGTCAGCAGAGAGCAGCGTCTTGGGGTTCTGCCATTCCTCTGGACACGAGGATTTTCTGTCTGGTGGCCACATTCATGCTTACTAAAGAGCCCCGCAGTTTTCTAAGGACAAGAGAAGAGCAGTGTTACAGTGTGTGGCCCAATTAGTCCTTAATGGTTTTTGTTATTCAGCTTCCAAGACAACCCAGCTGGATTTAAATCATTTATATGTTTCTCTGAATTTATATTATACATTATATATTATTTTATATGTTTTAATATATTAATATATTTTATATATTATATATATTTGCAATATATAACTATTGTATAATACTGTATTTAAAATATATAAATATGTATCACTAGTCAATCAAGTGCATCTGGTCATCAGAGATAACATTGATGCTGGAAGAAGTCTTGGAGACTATCTTGTTCAACCTGTAAATTTTGCAGGTGAAATCTCTAGGCTCAGCGAGATGAATTTTTTCCATAGTCCCTGTAATTTGGGGGCAGAGAAAAAACTTAATTCAGCTTTGTACTCTAAGTTCAAGCAGATTTTTTTCCTGACTAGATAATGGCTGTGTCAAAACAAAAATTGTACCAAAGTTAAATGGGCAGAGGAGGCTTTATTCAAGGTTATTACAATAGGAGATAGAGGACAGAACTCAGTCTGAACATAGTTCTGCTGAAACAAAAGGAGTTTTTAGGAGCTGGGGTAGGGAGGAGTATTATTGGGCATCTATGTTTGCTAATCGACTTTACCCAAACAAAAAGTAAACTTTCTCATGTCTTCATGACAGAAGGTTAGTTTTACAACTTGGAGCAAGGCACCCACTAAAGGTAGGCTCCCACTCCCTCCCACCCCTAGCAGAAACTGTAAGATAGGGCACAATCTCCCTTGATGCTTACATTTCAAAGAGATGGCTCCAAGGTCCTTGAGAAGGACATTCCTGAGTTATAAAATTAGCAAGACGCTTTCAAAACAAGACTTACCTCTCAAAAGGGCAGACAAGGTATTTACAATTGCAGGTTTTCAAAAGCACATGCTCTGAGAAAAGGAAGGTCAGTGGGCAAGAGTCAGGAGTAAGGCTGTCTAAAGTTTAGTGAGGCTGAGAATGCTAAGGCCATCTTGGTCAGATACCACAGTATCTACAACTCATTCTCATTCCAAGATTGTCCCTTTTCTAGAACTTTCAACTTAACTATAGACTGGCATATTTTTCCAAGTTTCCAGTGGTTCACTTTGAATCACTATCAATGAATGACAGGTAACTGTCATTGATTGAGGGTGAGGGTAACTCTTTCACACCCCTGCCTATGTCTCCTTCCATGTGGATTCCCTCCTTTCCCTCCCTCTCTCATTTCCTTCACCATTTGTTCCTTTTCAAAAATTAACTTTCCAAATGAAAATAATCATTGTTTCCCACCCCTTAATTAACACTTTTGAGTCAATTATGTAAGCAAAACCAAGCCTGTCCAGGTGAAGAAGATATTTTCTGACCCCTGAAGGTTCATATCCCTACCCAGGGGCAGGGGGCGGGACCCGCTGAGATGGAAGCAGTACGGTCTCATGGTACCATCATGGCAGCCTGTTCTGATCTTGCAATCTAACCCAGCCCTCTTTGCCCAGGCAGAGACAGTGCCTTGGTAAGTATGCCTGATTGTTCCCTGTTTTCTCATGTTGGCATCTCTCTCTTCATTATGATTATAAACCAGCTCAAATCCCTGTTCAAACATTTGCTTTAATTTTATTAATCCATTTAAAAGAGATTTAGTTGAGGCTTTTTTCCTCAAATTTCCAAATTCTCTCACTGAAGCCTTATCCAGAATAGATGCTAAATAAATATTGGATTAATGAGTGACTAAATGTCATTGTTTATACAAAATTGTTTAACATTTATAGTCCAACATGATTAACTATCTGCCAGTTAGTCATTAAACAAGCCTTGTATAAGTATCAGAAAGAAGGAAGGTAAATTGCATCAAGTTCTATGCAATGTTTTCACTTAAGCAATGTTTTCCAGCTTTTTCTTTCCTCCTCCTCCTACTTCTTCCTTCACCTCAACTAATAGAAAGAAGTACATGTTCTATTGCAATCTGCTACACACACACACACACACACACACACACAAACACACAAATGAAACAATTTCATAAAACAATTTTCACTGTCACTGTAGTTTCAATGTACTGTGATATTTTCCATTCTATTCCATTTCTTTAAAAATACATGTGTCAGGGCCCGGCGTGGTGGCTTACGCCTTTAATCCCAGCACTTTGGGAGGATTGTGAGGTCAGGAGTTCAAGACCGACCTGGCCAACATGGTGAAACCTTGTCTCTACTAGAAATACAAAATTAGCCAGGTATGGTGTCATGTGCCTGTAATACCAGCTACTCGGGAGGCTGAGGCAGGAGAATCACTTGAACCTGGGAGGTGAAGGTTGCATTGCACTGAGATTGTGCCATTGCACTCCAGCCTGGGTGACAAGAGCAAGACTCCATCTCAAAGTTAATAAATTAATTAATTTTTTTAAAAAAGTGTCAGCCGGGCATGGTGGCTCACATCTGTAATCCCAGCACATTGGGAGGCTGAGGCAGGCCGATCATGAGGTCAGGAGATTGAAACCATCCTGGCTAACGTGGCAAAACTCCATCTCTACTAAAAATACAAAAACATAGCCAGGCGTGGTGGCACACACCTGTAGTCCCAGCTACACAGGAGGCTGAGGCAAGAGAACCACTTGAACCTAAGAGGCAGAAGTTGCAGTGAGCTGAGATCACGCTACTATACTCCAGCCTGGGTGACAGAGTGAAACTGCATCTCAAAATAATAGTAATAAATGTGTCAAGATAATGAGAAGACAATCCAGAGACTGGGAGAAAATATTTGCAATACACATATCTAATAAAGGATTTGTATCATCTAAAATATAAAAAGAACTCTTGAAACTCAACAATAAGAAAACAAATCACCTGATTAAAATATGAGCCAAAGTCCTTAACAGATACCTCACCAAAGAAGATATACTGATGGCAAATAAACCTATAAAAAGATGTTCCATGCCATATGTCATCAGGGATATTCAAATTAAAACAAAAAGGTATTACCACTACACACCTATTAGAATGACCAAAATCCAGAACACGGACAACATCAAATGCTGATAAGGCTGTAGAACAACAGGAACTCTCATTCATTACTGGTGATAATGCAAAATGTTACAGCCATTTTGGAAAACAGTTGGGTAGTTTTTCACAAAAACTAAACATATTATTATTACACAATCCAGCAATGACAGTTCTTGATATTTATCCAAAGATACTGAAAACTTTTCTACACGTGGGTATTGATTCATAATTACCAAAACTTTAAAGTAGCCAAGATGTCCTTTAGGAGGTGAGTTGATAAATAAACTGTGGCATACAGTTTCCAGGCAATGAAATATTATCTAGTATTGAACAGAAATGAGCTACAAAGTCACAAAAATACATGGAGGAATTTTTTTTAAATTGTACTTTGGGCTCTGGGGTGCTGGTGCACACCCTGCATCCTGCAGGATTGTTACATAAGTACATACATGCCACGGTGGTTTGCTATCTCCATCCCCCAACCCACCATGTCACCTACATCAGGCTTTTCTCCTAGTGTTATCCCTCCCCATCCTCCCTGCCTCCCCCTGCTGTCTCTCTCCTTCCCTCCCCTCCCCTCCCCACTTCCCTCTACCCCAACCTAGCCTAGTGAGTGTTGTTCTCTTCCCTGTGCCCAAGTGTTCCCATTGTTCATCACCTGCCTGTGAGTGAAAACATGCAGTGTTTGGTTTTCTGTTCCTGTGTCAGTTTGCTGAGAATGATGGTTTCCAGATTCATCTATGTCCCTACAGAGGACATGAATTCATCATTTTTTATAGCTGCATAGTATTCCATGGTGTATATGTGCCACTTTTTCTTTATCCAGTCTATCATTGATGGGCATTTGGGTTGGTTCCAGGCCTTTGTTATCATAAAGAGCTCTGCAATGAACATATGTGTACATGTGTCTTTATAATAGAATGATTTATAATCCTTTGGGTATATACCTAGTAATGGGATTGCTGGATCAAATGGAATTTCTATTTCTAGATCCTTGAGGAATCACTACACTGTCTTCCATAATGGTTGAACTAATTTACACTCCCACCAACAGTGTAAAAATGTTCCTATTTCTCCACATCATCTCCAGCATCTGTTGTCTCCTGATTTTTTTCTTAATGACCACCATTCTAACTGGTGTGAGATGATATCTCAATGTGGTTTTGATTTACATTTCTCTCATGACCAATTATGATGAGCATTTTTTCATATGTTTGTTGGCCACATATATGTCTTCTTTTGAAAAGTATCTGTCCATATCCTTTGCCCACTTTTAAATGGGTTTGTTTGTTTTTCTTGTAAATCTGCTTTAGTTCTTTGTACATTCTGGATATCAGCCCTTTGTCAGATGGGTAGATTGCAAAAATTTTTTCCCATTCTGTTACATGGAGGAAACTTAAATGCACATTACTAAGTGAAAGAAGCCAATCTGAAAAGCTACCTACTATATGATTTCAACTATATGACATCCAGAAAAGGCAAAACTGTGTAGACAGTAATAAGATCAGTGGTTGCCAGAGGTTATGGGGGAGAGAGGAGTAAATAGGCAGAGCACAGAGGATTTTTCAAATAGGAAAAAATATTCTATGTGATATAGGCATACCTCAGAGATATGCAGGTTCAGTTCCAGAACACCATAATAAAGCTAATATCTCAGCATATCAAGTCACACAAATGTATTAGTTTCCTAGTGCATATAAGTTATGTTTATACTGTAGTCTATAAAGTGTGCAATAGCATTGTAGCAGGATCAGCGATGGACAAAACTTCTCAAACACTGAACTAAGAAAGGAAGTGGCTCTTTATTTGGCCAGGAGCTGTAGGAGGCTAATGCCTTAATGACTGAGCTCTCCAAGAAGCAGCTTCTTTTCCCCTTTATAGGCTTATAACACTAAAGGGGAAACTGTGGTGAAACTGTGTCATTTTCCATTGGCTGGACGATTAACCTCACAATCTTTGGCTCCATTGATTTGCTACTTCATATGCAGCATGAGTGGGAATAGGCAGGGGAGGGGGCTTCCATAGACAAGACAAAGGCAATAAATTATTATTTGGCAGAGGTATATCCCAGGAGGGGGCCTGGATTGAACAAACATGGAGGATGTGGTGCAGTGCTGGGCTCTGGCTGGCAGTGATAACATTCTTTGCAACTCTTTCAAGGCTTATAGATAGCAGAGATGCTGGGAACTGAAAAGGGAGTTATCTTCCTAGTCCTTGGGCCTATTTATGGACTGGTCAGTGGTGTCAGCAAGTTGCCTGACCACAGATTTAAGCTCTTTGGTATTTTATCTCTTTTTACCCTCCTTCCCATCTGGAAGAGAGGAGGTGGAGGCCAGAAAGAAGGAGATGGGGAGGAGATCTCCCCTCTCAACATTAGTAGAGACGAGATTTATCCATGTTGGTCAGGCTGGTCTTGAACTCCCAACCTCAGATGATCCACCCCACCTTGGTCTCCCAAAGTGCTGGAATTACAGGTGTGAGCCACCATGCCATTACCTCACACGTTTATGTTATAGAGATCACATCTTTCCTTGAACCTCATGAACCAACCTCTGCTAGCTTCAGACTTTTCTTCTGCAGTTTCCTCACCTCTATCAGCCTTCACAGAATTGAAGAGAAGACATTTCTCTGGATTAGGGTTTGGCTTAAGGGAATGCCATGGCTGGTTTGATCTTCTGTCCAGACCACTAGAACTTTCTGCATATCAGCAATAAGGCTGTTTTGCTTTCTTGCCATTCTTGTGTACACTTAAGTAGCACTTTTAATTTCCTTCAAGAATTTTTCCTTTGCATTCACAACTTGGCTGTTTAGTGCTAGAGGCCTAGCTTTCAGTCTGTCTTTGCTTTCAACATGTCTTCCTCGCTAAGCTTAATTATTTTTAGCTTTTGATTTAAAGTTAGAACAACCAATTCTTCCTTTAACTTAACACTTAGAGGTCCCTGTAAGGTTATTAATTGGCTTAATTTCAATATTGTTTTGTCTCAGAGACTGAGGTGGCCTGAGGAAAGGGAGAGAGGCAAGAGAACAGCCAGTGAGTGGAGCAGTCAGAATGCACACATTTATCAGTTAAGTTTGCTGTATCACTGCATGTTCTCGTGTATAAGTGGGAGCTAGATGATGAGAACACATGGCCACATAGAGGGAAACAATACATGCTGGGGCCTTTCTGAGAGTGCAGGGTGAGAAGAGGGGGAGGATCAGGAAAAATAACTAATGAGTACTAGGCTTAATACCTGGGTTATGAAATAATCTGTACAAAAAACCACTGTGACAAAAGTTTACCTGTGTTACAAACCTGCATTTGTATCCTGAACTTAGAATTAAAAAAATTTTTTTCAGTTTGCTGTATTATATGAGTTTAGTTTGTGGCTCCCCAGAACAATTACTACAGCAACATCAAAGATCACTGATCAGAGATCACCATTAGACATAATAAATAATGAAAAGTTTAAAATATTGTGACAATTACCAAAATATGACACAGACATGAAGTGAGCACACGCTCTTGGGAAAATGGCTTAGACAGTCTTGCTAGATACAGGGTTGTGTGTGACAAACCTTCCATTTGTAAAAAAATCCAGTATCTGTGAAACACAATAAAGTGAAGCATGACTACTTGAAAGTCAGTATCACTGGATATGAAATCCTTTGTTTACATTTTCTTTCTTTGTGTATATGAAGCATTACTACATGTGGGGATGTTATTCTCCTCCATATATGTTTCTGGATAATAACTGTGTTTTTTTACTTTCAGATTCAGGGGTACATGTGCAGGTGTGTTACCTAGAATGTGGGACTCTGCCCTAGAAACAAACCTGTGCAGATCCTTTTCAAAGTTCACAGGGTCTGGACCACGCCAGCCCTTTCCTGGTCTACCAGGCACTCCTTGCAGTCACCCAACACTGGGCTGAACAAAGCCCTTGCCAGTTTCAGCGGCTGTTTCCAAAGATGTCCACTGTGCTTGCCAGTGAATTCTTGTCAGCTCTTTTGGAATTCTCCATTCTCAGATCCTTCAGACGCTGCTCCATTGCTTCTGTCTCCTTTCTACATAGCTGTTCCTACCGTGCAGGTCTTGCAGCTGTTGGGGATGTGTCACCTGTTCTATTTCAGGGTTTGTGAAGATGGCTTGTCATGGAGATTTATAAATGTTTTCCATGAACTTGAGGTTTTGCTATTCAGTTGCTCTGTCTGTTTTAAAGACAGGAGTTTGGGAGCTTAATGTGTTGGTCACATTTTTTTAGAGCATGAACTTGGCATGACAGTTATATAAACCTATAAATGCTCTTTGTCAGGATAAGAATGTGCCTGGGGTTGTGTGCTTGATTTCCAAGCCCTGGGCACTCCAAGAGCTACTAAGAGTGAAGATCATGCTCCCAAAATAATAGCAACTATAACAATAGCTTCTTTACAACCAACCTTATGATTCCTGTGAGCCCAGAATTCCTGCTTTAGCATCTCACCTGGAAGACAGGGTAGAAGGAAGGTAGCAACTCAGAACTGCTATTAGTGAGGTAATTACATGTCTGCTGATGTAGGCATTTCTCTAAGTTTTAATGAGACATTATAGAAGCAAATAGAAGAATGATTCAAAGACTATGAACTCCCACACAATGTCAAATATAAATACATATTTATAAATTCACATAGGAGTGTAAGTGTGTAAACGCATATAAAAATGTAGGAAAAGATACATCCCAAACTGAATGGTGTATCTTCAGAGGAGAAGATCCCTACTGATTGGGGGTGGGGGGAATACAAAAGGAAAGTAAGAATGTATCTTTGCATTACTTGTAAGACAAAAAGAACTTTAATGATATTGAAAATATGACAACTAGTGAACCTACGAGAGAAGGAAGCCAGGATTCATCTGAGGTGCTTCTCTAAGGGTAAGGGATACCCATCAATTCTGCAGTCCTGTCTCTTTCTGCCCCCCATTCCCTTGTTTTCTCCCGCCTATCCTCACTCTGCTACATACAAGGCAACAATGATGCTGACTGATTACTGTTATTATCTTCCTAGAGGAGTCATTATTGCCCTAGCATGCAAACAAATTGTCAACTAATGGCATACTGTCAATAAATGAAAGGTTGAGGAAAAAAATTGTTAGAATTATTAGCAGACTACATGTTCTTTCCTTTTTCATTTTTCATGTGTCTCTGCTGTATGTCCGGATACCTCTGGGAGTCATGCTAACATGTTTTAAACCAGCAAACCAGTTTGCGGAATATCCTACAAACTCAAGTTTTCCTTTCTAGTATTATCTCACATCACTTTCCTCACTATACCTAACACCCTGTTCCTCTTAATCTCAGTTCGCTGTGGATACATCCATGTCACTGCTCCATGGATCTGTATACATTGTTCTTTTCTTCTCTTCACCTTACCCACCCGACCTCCACTTCTACCCCACCCTTCTCCTAACCTTCTCCACTTTTTTTTTTTTTAAAACCAAGTCTCACTGTCGCCAGGCTGGAATGCAGTGACATGATCTCGGCTCACTGCAACCTCCACCTGCCAGATTCAAGTGATTCTCCTGCCTCAGCCTCCCAAGTAGCTGGGACTACAGGCATGTGCCACCACGTCCAGCTAATTTTTTATTTTTTTTAGTAGAGATGGATTTCACCATGTTGGCCAGTATGGTCTCAATCTCGATCTCCTGATCCACCTGCCTTGGCATCCCAAAGTGCTGGGATTACAAGACCTTCTCCACTTTAGAAGCCTTATCTTTAGGCTGGGAAAATGTACTCAAATCAGAGACATGCCACTTGGGTGACTGAAGTTGCCATGAATTTATACACCAGAGACAGAACTAGCTTTGTGGAGGAACCCTGCCCAGGGCTACTCATGCCTACAGTCTTATTCAAAGATCCTTGACTGGGGAAGTTACAGAGACATTCTCTGTTTAACCAAGAAGTGACCAAATGAAGAGTAATCCATAATACTAATCCACAAATTTGAGAAACTTTAATGTGCAAGTAAGTTCTTTTGACTTGAGCATGAAAAGTATAAATAGAAATGCATCCCCCAGAGTCTAGAAATATTAAGGTTAAAACATTAGGGTGTGTAACTTTATTTCAAGGAGTCTCTTTTCTCTGTCTCTTTTCTCTGCAGGAGAAAGAGAACAGAAAAACCTGATCTACTTTAAATATTCCCAGCCTAGCACAGTGGTTCATACGTGTAATCCCAGCACTGTGGGAGGCTGATGCGGGCAGATAGCTTGAGCTCAGGAGTTCAATACCACCCTGACCAACCTGGTGAAACCTGTCTCTACAAAGAAGTACAAAAAATTAGCCAGGTGAGGTGGTGCATGCCTGTAGTCATAGCTTCTCGAGAGGCTGAGGTAGGAGAATCTCTTGAACCCAGGCAGAGCTGCAGTGAGCCAAGATTGTGCCACTGCACTCAAGCCTGGGTGACAGAGCAAGACCCTGATTCATAAATAAACAAATATTCCTTAGCTGAGATGAGTGACAAATTTACTATAAATTTGAATAAAATGTTAACGCTGATCCAACATCATTATCTCACAGTTTATATTTACATTCTATTTGAATGTTTAAATGTTTGAAATATCCATTTTAATTATTGTCTAACCCACCATCCAAATTTAAATTCAAATGGCCTAAACACCACTATTAATAGTTGAAAATAATTAGATTGCAATTTTTTTAAAAGTGCTGCCTACAGGAAATTAATTTTAAATATAAAAGCACAAATAGTCTAAAAGGAAAAATGTACCATGTTATCTAATCAAAAGAGAGCTGGAGCTATATTAATATCAGAAAAAGTAGATTTCAAAGTGAAGAACATATCAAGATCAAGTCAATTCTCTTTTCCCCATGATAGCTCTTCAAATAATTACACAGCTGTGCTATCCCCATTCATCCCACTTTGGTCTACTCTTTTCCCTACTAAACAGCCCCAGTTCCTTTTCTAAGCACTTTTGGTCATCAGATAAATAACATTTACTAGTATCGCTCTTTCCAGCAGAAAGATATTGATTCTACTATAGCTAGAAACACATGAGCATTATCAAAATCTTGATTCAGTCCGCATGCTTTTTCTGAGCTCCTAGTTCACACTTTATTTGTAGGATTCAACTGTTTCTTAAGCTACCCAATCTCCAACTGTCCTGAAAAGCACCCAAGCATCACCAGCAAGCCTCACTTAGTACAGGCTAGCACTCACAGGCAGAAGTGTAAGATTTGTGGTTCTTAAAATATCTTGGCATCCTGCAAAGAGGCATCCTTGGACCCAGCTGCAGTTGGATATCCTAGAAGGCTGTGTTCCACAAAAAGTACTCTGGGTCTTGAGGAAGAAGAAAGAAGGGATCTTAAATTCCCAGTGGATAGGCATCATAATCTTCATAAAAGATTATGAACCCGCTCTTCACCTGAAGCTGCCCTCAAATACTAGTGTCAAGCCCCTAAAGGGTTGAACCAATTACCTTCTGCAGGACATTGGTTGATATGGCACTCTTGCCTAACCTCCTTCCCCTCCTGATCTCACTTTATATTTCCCCTAGTTTTCTCCACCCCATGGGAGCACTTTCTAATAAATAATTTTCACACAAATCCTTGTCTCAAGGTCAACTTTGGGGAATCCACTTCACACATATACCAGCATGAATGGGGGTCCTTCATAGCAGTCCTTGGTAGAATCCCATCCTGAAGCTCTGCTTGCTGGTGTCACTCCTAGTACCATTTGTCTTAGTTCCCTTGAAAGACCCTCAGATAAAAACCAGGGTATGAATAGTTTACTTTATATGTCATCCCAGGAAGCAGCAGTGAAGGGGTGAGAAGCATAACATAGCCTTAGTGGAGTCTTTGTCCTTGGTAGAAGCACCCAAATATCTCAAGAATCAAGTCCCACAAAGATGAGAAAATGGGAAATGTAAATTTCCTGTTAGTCACTGGGAGTGACAGTAAGAACGGCCACTCCAGCTCTCACCCCTTCATTCCCCTGCTCTGTGTACTGTACCTTTAATGGCCATTGATTCAAAATTTACTGTTTATCTTGAAGGACAACACTCCAACCATGAAGAGTGTCATTCCTAAATTGGCCCTGTCATTCCTGTGAACTATCACGTTGGAAACTTCTGAGTGATTAAATATGCAATAAGACCAGTGAAGCTCAGAATCATGTACTCTTGTCACACTTTTCCACTGTGCAATGCAATGCTTAATCCGGAGAAATTTTATATGGATCCCACGAGAATATATCAGACACTCTTGAATAGCACTGCTGGTCAAGTGCTACACACCAGGAAGGAAAATCAATAGACAAAATATGTATTGATCCCCATAAGGATGAATTGCTGCCCCTTCTAGGATAGAAGAATTTTAATGTAATCAACTTGCCACTGCCTGGTTAGTATAGTTTTGAGGATTCATATCAGTCTCTACTACTAAAAAACCAGTTATTCAGTAGCACAATAGCTAGACTAGCCTTAATGAAAGACCGAGCAGCAGGCAATGGGTTATGAAGGACTTATGTGACCAGGGACGCCCATCATGAGCTGGGTACCATCAGACCCAGCAAGTTATTAGGGCTGCTCCTCACCAAAGCTCCCTTAGTGTGATATGTGTTGGCTCCAAACTCCAAAGGGCCCTACCAAGTGCTCTGTCTCTGTCTCAGTGATAGGACTGGAAGGTGCAATAACTTGTCTTTCCCTTGAAAGGAATATCTCAGTATGTCTCAGACCACTAGATACCTAAGAAATTCCTCAATACAGCAGCCCCCTTATTCTTAGTGGAGTTACTGTCTACCCTCTGGCATGCCTGCTTGTCATACTTGCCACTTTTTAATCCACTAGGTCCAAATAGGATAAAATATTCAATATAATAGACCAGTGTAAATTTTCTGTGAAATACTCCAATAATCAAGTCTGGTTTTGACTACACTGTGACAGGGAGCAGGAGAGTTGACAGGAGACTTCTTCTATAAGCAGAACTTCTATAAACAGAATAGACAGATACATCTGAGTCAGGCCTCTGGCTGCCATTTGTGTCCTAACTTTGCATTTTACAATTGAATGTCACCAGCTGTGCTCTGGTCTTCTGAAACCTTAGCATCCATATTGACACTAGGAAGCCAAGTTGCAAAGCACTCTCCCCTGACATAAAGCCTGGCCTACAAAGCCTGTGTACTGTACGTTTTGGGGCTACAGCACCATATAATGGCCATTGGTTTAAAGTGTAATCCTTATCTTGAAGGACAGACCCCAGCCATGAGTTTCTCAATGATGCCAGTGCCCCTGTCACCAGCATGTTCCTCATTGCTTTTGTAGAGTAAATGTCTTCTAAATTGTCCAGGGGAATATATTCAGTCAACAGGTTCTGTCTTATGCAGTCATCCCATTGTAGAATATCCATTTCTCTTATTCTTTTGACCACATCTTCAATACTCTGCTAAGACATTTCCAGCATTTTCACATTATTGTTTCAAGCATCAAAGAGCCATTTATGCAATATACTGGGACAGTCTCCAGGTGTCCATGCCTGGATATTACTAAATCCTGAGTCAGGCCTGGTGCAGTGGCTCATGCCTGTACTTCCAGCACTTTGGGAGGCTGAGGTGGGCAGATCACTAGGTCAGGAGTTCAAGACCAACCTGGCCAACATGGAGAAACCCCAATTCTACTAAAGATACAAAAAATTAGCCAGGCATGGTGGCGAGCACCTGTAATCCCAGCTACTCAGGAGGCCGAGGCAGAAGAATCCATTCAACCCAGGAGACAGAGGTTGCAGTGAGCCGAGATCATGCCATTGCACTCCAGCCTGGGCGATAGGGTGAGACTCAGTCTCAAAAAAAAAAAAAAAAAAAAAAATCCTGAGTCAACATATAAAAAAAATACACCTTTATTTAGCCTTATTTTCCAAAAGCTCAGTGTTCCCTCTGTATCTACTCTCAATATGTTCTCACAGTTCCTGCCATTATTATTTATTATTATCCATGTGCTGCAACTTTTATGGTAGATGATGCTTCTACTCCTGAAGCATGAACAGTATTTACCCAATTGGATCATGTTGAGATCTGACTTAGATATAGGCCTAGAAGTCATGAGAGGAGGTTCAGGCAAACTTGGAAGAAGGCAAGTATCATCTCTCAAGGCAAACACCTTTGTGAGGCCTCTGCATGATCTCCAGTCAGGAGTCAACTGTGATCCCTTAGCAGTCGGGGGTGGGATAGGAGGTGTAGGCCACTTGCTCAGGCCCAGAGAGCAGAGGATCTTTGGGATTCAAGGTTCTTAAGTACTCTGCCCAGGTACCCCTGTCCCAGACCTTATGATCATACTCCTTCCCTGTCAGGCCATTATTTTGATGTGAGAGATTTGCTGAGATTGTGAAATCATTCTTCTCATATGGTCTACCACTTTTGCTATTAGTTCCTGTTTCTGGTCTTCCCCTACCCAGAATCTGATCTGCCCTGCAATGGCAGGAATTGGAGTTCTCTTTAAACATTGCCAAGGAGATCTTCTGATGTTCTTATCATGCCCTAAATTAGTAATTGGTTTATCTGAGCCTGCCATTTTCTCTCTCCAATACATTAGTGGCAACCTGTTGCAGCCAATTAATTCCATGGTCATTATAATCTAACATTTCTCACATAACTCTCAAGTACTAAAAAAGCATTTCTTTCTTTCCTTTTTTCTTTCCCTCTCTCTGTCTCTTTTCTGGTCTTTCATAGCACTTGTTTACATTTTCCAGGCCTAGAGCACTGTGTGGTAACTTGTAGTCACTTCACAAATACTTTGCTAAATTGAATTAATAAGTGAGGATTTGGGTGTTTTAATTAAATACACACCCTTGGGTACCTACTCAGGGCCAAAGGCGAGAAGAGACCAGCTTAGTCCATGTATTATTCTATTCTCATGCTGCTATGAAGAAATACACAAAACTAGGTAATTTATAAAGAAAAGAGATTTAATTGACTCACGGTTCCACATGGCTGTGGAGGCTTCAGGAAACTTACAATCATGGAAGAAGGCAGCTCTTCACAGGGCAGCAGGAGAAAGAATGAGTGTCAAGTGAAGGGGGAAGTCCCTTATAAAACCATCAGAACTCATGCTCACTCACTATCATGAGAACCACCCTTATGATTCACCTAGTCCAGCCCTTGACACATGGGGATTATTACAATTCAAGGTAAGATCTGGTTGGGGACACACAACCAAAGCCTATCAGCCAATATTTGTTCCACATGGCTCCTGGGCCTGCACTCCCATGGTTCCCTCTCTGTGACCACAAATCCTATTCCACTCAGCTCCTTATGTGAAACACAGAGAAGAGTCCGGGTAACATGGTTTTCATGGTACTGAAAGACATACCCAAGACTGGGCAAGTTACAAAAGAAAGAGGAACTCAGAGTTCCACATGGCTGGGGAGGCCTCACAATCCTGGTGGAAGGTAAAAGACACATCTCACATGACAGCAGACAAGAGAAGAAAGGTTGTGCAGGGAAACTCTTATTTTAAGTCTCTTGTGAGACTTATTCACTATCACAGGTACAGCACAGGAGAGGCCTGACCCCATGATTCAATTATCTTCCACCAGGTCCCTTCCATAACATGTGGGAATTCAAGATAAGATTTGGGTGGGACACACCAAACCATATCATTCTGCCCCTGGTCCCTCCAAATCTCATGTCTTCATATTTCAAAACCAATCATGCCTTCCCAACAGTCCCCCAAAGTTTTAACTCATTTCAGCATTAACTCAAAAGTCCATGATCCAAAGTCTCATAAGGCAAGTCCCTTCTGGCTATGAGCCTAAAATCGAAAGCAAGTTGTTACTTACTTCCCAGATACAATGGGGGTACAGGCATTGGGTAAATATAGCCATTCCAAATGGGAGAAACTGGCCAAAACAAAGGGGTTACAGACCCCCAGGCCCCATGCAAGTCCAAAATCCCACAGGCATTTTTAAAACCATCAGATCTCGTGAGATTTATTCACTATCATGAGAATAGCAAGGGAAAGACCTGCCCCCATGATTCAATTATCTTCCACTGGGCCCCTTCCACAACATGTGGGAATTCAAGATGAGAGCTGCATGGGGACACAGCCGAACCATATCACATGGGCACAATGTGTTCAGCTGAAGAGTCACGGGGCTCTTGCTTTCCTTCTACAGCAAAATGGAATTAATTCCCTCAGCCCAAACTTCCCCTTTGATATGGTTGTTTTATGTGACTCTGTGTATGTCAACTTGTGTTGATCTCTTGGGTATAACCAAGACAGAAGATCCTTGCTGGTCCCTCTTGCTGCAGAAGATCTTAGAGGTGTGGAATCATTAACTTTCCAATGGCTACTGCCTCTAGGGTAGGAGAGAGAGGGGCTGAACTTCACAGGAAGACAGGACACAGCCTGGAGGTTGTAGCTGGATTTTGTCATTTTGTTGACAGCCTCACTTTTAGTGACCTAATGACAGTTTTAATGTAGGACTCAGCAGTGCATGCACAGTATCACTTTGTGAATTATTAATATAAGAGAAAAGGAACATGTAAATGGAACCAGGCCTGTACTCAGGTTCTGAAGGCAGACAGAGTCACATTGCCCCTTCCCTGATGTACTGAGTGCTACACAACTTGGATGATCCTGGTGTTCTGGGCAGAGTCTCTCTACATACATAGCTCTTTACTCCCACACATTACTAGGAGTAGAGAAGCCTCCTAGGAAAATGAATCTGAGTGCCTGTATTACCCAAAGCTACTTCAGCATACTTGATGAGCTAGAGAGTAGGATATAAACCCATGAAGATTTAAGGGCCTCCCACAAGAGTAAAGTTTTTAGGAGGCTAGAGGTCTGGGGCATTCCAGAACACCTCCCCGAAGATAAAGGAAAATTTGTTTCACTTCACAATTCCAAATAAGAAAAGGGCATAGTCATGGTTGATTTGTTGGGAATTTGGAGTTAGAATGTAGCTTACTTAGGAATACTGTCTTGATCCAATTATTAGATAGCAAAAAAGTCATCTGGGAGAGATGGCTGTACAGTGTCAGGCTATGGTACATGCTGCCCTATCATTTGAGCCATGTGATTCTACACAGAGGTATCTGTGTAGGATTAAAATGCCACTTGGAGTCTGTAGAAAGTTCCAAGAGGAAAACTGCAGCACAAGTTTCTGCAATTCTGGAACAAAGCCATGTTCTCTGTGGCAGAGAACTATTTACTATTTGGAAAGCAACTCCTGTTTTTACCACTAGACTGAGAAGAAAAGCAACCAGTAGGCCTAGGAGAGACTGAAGACCTGGCCAGGGACCATTAGGTGACCGTGTAACCCAACTGCCTTTCCTGAGCTCAGTAATATCAGAATCACCAAGTCATAAGGTCAAGGAGGAGGAGAGGCCTCTGTCACATGATGGAAGGACTGCATTTGAACTAGACTCAAACAGATCTAGAAAGGACACTAATGTTACGTTAAAAGATGGTCCATGCTCTCATGGCACCTGCCTCAGTTGCACTGGTACCTCTCCCTCAACCCACACTTAAGGCCTCCTTGTGGGAGGCTCCCATGATCAAGTAACAGAAAAGGAAAGGACTGAAGTTTGGTTCTCAATTGTGTCAATGTGATATGTTGGCACCGGCTGGAAGAAATCTGCTGCCATATTATATTTCCATACAGGGTAACCCTGAGGATAATGGTTAGGGGAAATATTCTCAGTAGGAAAAGCTTCAAGCAGTATATTTGGTTACCTAATTCATTCAGAAGGAAAGTTGTCTAAGGTATGTGCTCAATATTGGGCAATGGAAAATGGATGGGTTGATTAGTCTGGAGCCTAGAAAAAAAAAGACTGTACAATCAGTTACCAAGAGCTTTAGGAATGATGTATGTGATGAACCTACAGGAATGGATACCAAAATTATCTCACTGTAAATCATGTTAATGTTTGTCAGAAACAGCCACATAGAAGAGGCATTCAATGACCAATACATGAGATCATTTGTCCTTTGGCTCCGAATGCAACTAGAAGCCATTATCCTAAGCAAATTAATGCAGGAACAAAAAAGCAAATACTGCATGTCCTCACTTATAAGTGGGAGCTAAATATTGAGTATACATGTATAAAGATGGGAATAATAGACACTGGGGCCTACTTGAGGAGAATTAGAGGAAGATGTAAGATGGATTAGGGTGTAAAAACTGTCAGGTACTGTGCTCACTACCTGGATGACTAAATCACTTGCATAGAGGCCCCAACAACACACAGCTAACCCATGCAACAAACCTGCACATGTACCTCCTGAACCTAAAGTAAAAGTTGAAGAAAGAAAAATACAATAACATATAGATTCTTAGAGTCTCAGAGGAGAGAAGTGAGAGGTAAAGAAAAAAATTTTTGAAAAAGAATGACTCAAAACTTTTCCAAGTTTAATTAAAAATATTAACCCCTATGTCCAATGATCTCAACAAGGTCAAGGTAAGATAAGCTCAATGATAACCACACCTGGCACCCTATAGTTTAATTGCTAAAAACCAAATACAAAGAAAAGAGTCTCAAAAGCAGCAAGAGAGAAAGATATATTACATACAGGGGAACAATAATAAGACTATTTCTGACTTCTCATCAGAAAAAAAAAATGCAACTCAGGTTTGCACTTTTTGCTTAGGAGATACACGGCTCAGGAAATAAAATGTTTCTCTCACCATAAAAACAAGAAAAATCTGAGTAAACTACAAAATTATTACTTTTCCTGAGCTTGTCAGAGAGCTGAAGTCAGGAAATAACCGAGTAGCCTGAATGCCAAAGAAACAAGCTCTGCAAGAAGAAATGAGACACAAAACCTAGGTCAATAGATACTGCCCAAGAAGATGAAGTGGCTACCATTTGAGCCGGTAAGTAGAAATCAGCTAAAATTTAATGAATTATTAAAAGTCTGGTGCAAGCTACCACATCATTCTGTAATACCCAAAAGCCTCAGGCACAATGGCTTCTTTTCCATGAGCTTCCACTGGGTGCTCATGAGAAAGACTTGGGGGAGCAGGGCAGAACACAAGAGTGACCCTCTTTGGTGGTTTAGGCTTGCAGAACATGTTCAGTGGTTGCTGGGAGAAAAGACCCAAACCTCCCCTACTCTCTGAGACTGTTCTACAAACCAAAAGCCTTAAGCTGCTGGTAGAGAAGCAGCAAACTCTGTCACTTCCAGGACACAAGCAAAGACCGATTACCATTAGGATGAGTAGTGTAAGAAAACTCCTCCATCTCTGGAGGAGGGGCAGGAAACCATTCTGGTTCAACACCCTGCACTGATACCAAGCAAAAAGATCTTCTATGGCCAGGCATGGTGGTTCATGAATGTAACCCAGCACTTTGGAAGGATAAGGCAGGAGAGAATTGCCTGAGGTCAGGAGTTCAATACCAGCCTGGGCAACATAGCAAGACCCCACTCCTTAAAAAAAATTGCAGTGGCACATGCCTGTAGTCCTAGCCACTCAGGAGACTGAGTTCTAGCTACTCAGGAGGATTGCTTGAGCCCATAACTTTGAGATTACAGTGAGCTATGATCATGTCACTGCACTCAGCCTGGGCAACAGAGTGAAACCCAAACTAAAAAAAAAAAAACACATATTTGCTATTACTTCGGGAGGGGTTGGGAACTCCTGCCCAAGACCAGCCTCAGATCTAAATCTGAGTTTGATTGCCACAAGGAAGAACACCAATGCTGAGAAAGCCCCATCTCTAAGGCCCAGACACACAGAGGGCCTACCCAAGACTGAAATGGAACCAGGACAACAATTTCCCCTGCCCTCACCACAAATCTTGCACAAAATAACAAACTGCAGTAGTCTGCCACTAGGAAAGGGGAAAGAGAATGGAGGGAAACCCATCTTTTGCATGAGCATCTAGGGATGGCCAAATGCTGAAGGTGAAGTGTAGAAAATTGAGAAAAAAATCTCTGACCTCAGCTTCAACCTTAAGCAGAAAGCAACAACAGCACAGCACTAGAGGGATTTAACTCAGTGGTACACAGAAAGTAAAGAGAGCAAAAATAAAAACCTAGCCAGGCATTGTAATGTTCGTCTGTAATCCCAGCTACTCAGGAGGCTGAGGCATGAAAATCACTTGAACCCAGGAGGTGGAGGTTGCAGTGAGCCAAGATCACACCACTGCACTCCAGCCTGTGAGACAGAGTGAGATTCTGTCTCAAAACAAAACAAAAACCCAAGCCTAGCTCTATTTCTTACAAGATTGATTCAACCTCCCACACTGTCTAACAGAAGAAAAGACATGTCTATTTCCATACATAAATACTATTTACTCAGTGTCTACTGTTCTACACATTATGTTCACCATTCAATCAAGAATTATGAAACACATATATATCAGTTTAAATAATTAATTGCAAAGACATAAAGCAATCAACAGAGCCAGATTCGGAGATAACCTAGATGTTGAAACTATGAGTGCTTCAAAATACTGACTAATATTTCTTAAGGCCTATTAGAAAAGATGGCTAGTATGCAGGAATAGATGGGGAATATCAGCAAAGAGATGGAAACTATCCAAACAAGTCCAATAGAAATGTTAGAAATAAAAACAGGACACCAAAGATGAAGAATTCATGCCAGGCATAGTGGCTCATGCCTTGTAATCCCAGCACTTTGGGAGGCCAAGGCAGGTGGTTCATCTGAAGTCAGGAGTTTTGGACCAGCCTGGCCAAAGTGGTGAAACCCTTTCTCTACTAAAAATACAAAAAAATTAGCCAGACATGGTGGTGTGTGCCCGTAATCCCAGCTACTCAGGAGGCTGAGGCAGGAGAATCACTTGAATCCAGGAGGCAGAGGTTGCCGTGAGCCAAGATTGTGCCACTGCACTCCACCTGGGTGACAGATCAAGATTCTGTCCAAAAAAAATAGATGAATTTAATTTCATTCTATTTTAATATGCTCATCAGTAAACTCAATACATCTGATTTTTAAAAAATCAGTGAACCTGAAAATACATTAATAGAAATTATTCAAAGTGAAACACAAAGAGGAAAAAAGAATGCAGAGAAAAACAGAACAGAAGTAGTGGGACAATATAATCTGTCTAACATATGTGTAATTGTAATACCAGAATGAGAAGAGAGAGAATAGAGCATAACAGTAATATGTAAACACATAACACTCAAGAAGTTTTTGAAATCAATAAAGATATCAAACCAGAGATACAAGAAACTTAGAGAACCTCAAGCAGAATAAAAAACACACACACACACACACACACACACACACACACACACGCTTACCCCTAGATAAATGACATTCAAACTTCTGTGTATTAAAGATATAAAGGAAATCATGAAAGCAATCAGAGCTAAAAGAAATATTACATACAGAGGTTTTTAAAGAGAATTATAGCATATTCACATTAGAAACAATTTAACAAACCTGTTGGTATTGCATTGAGAAAACTATATACTTGAGGAAAATGTATATAATACTGAGTTATCCAATCACAGACATAATACCATCCTCCATTAAGTAATATCTTCTTTAATGTCTCTTTGCTGCTAATATGTAATAATGTAAATTATTTTCCAATATCAAGTTTGTTCTGGCAACTTGTTAAATTTATTAATTTTGATAATTTGTCTATAGAGTCTTTTGGATTTTCTAAATAGGCAATCATCAGATGATCCATGAATGATAACACTTTATTTCTTCCTTTCCAATATTTATGCCTTTTGTTCTTTCTCTTGAATTACTACACTGGGTAGGACTTCCACTATAACCCTGAGAAGATGTAATATTTTGTCTTGTTCCTGAACTCAAAGCCAAACTTTTCAATGTTTCTTCAATTCCACATGTTGGCACAGAATGTGAAGCAATAGGAACTCTTATATGCTAATAATAGAACTATAAATTCATACAACTATTTAGAAAATAGTTATTAACTATTAAAGGTAAAGATATAATACTCTATGAGCTAATAATTCCAATTTGGCCTGAAACTATGAAAATACTAGAAGAAAACGCTGGGGAAATGCTCCAAGACATTGGTTTGGGCAAAGGTTTCTTGAATAAGACCTCAAAAGCACAGGCAACCAAAGTAAGAATGGGCAAATGGGATCACATCAAACTAAAAAGCTGCTTCACAGCTAAGGAAACAAATAGAAAAGTGAAGAAACAACTTACAGAATGGGAAAAATTTTTTTCGCAAACTATTCAACTGGCAAGAGATTAATAACCATAATATATAACGAACTCAAACCACTCAATAGCAAGAAAACAAGTAATCCAATTTTTTTCATGTGCAAAAAGTATGAGCAGACCTTTCTCGAAAGATATACAAATAGCCAACAAGTATATGAAGAAAATGTCCAACATCAATAATCATCAGAGAAATGCAAACCAAAACTACAATGATATATCATCTAAACCCAGTTAAAATGACTTTTATCAAAAAGACAATAAAACAACAGGTGCTAGTGAGGATGTGGAGAAAGGGGAATGCTCATATGCTGTTGATAGGAATATTAATTAGTGTAGTCATTCCAGAAAATAGTATGGGGATTCCTCAAAAAACTACAAATTAAGCTACCAACAAATCCCACTGCTGGCTATATATCTGGGGAAAAAAAAACATGAAATCAGTGTATCAAAGACATATCTGCACTTCCATGTTTATCCACAAATAGCCAAGATAAGGAATCACCCTAAGTGATCATCATTGGATGAATGGATAAAAGAAATGTGGTACATATACAACAATGGAATATTATTCAGCCATAGAAAATAATGAAATCCTGTCATTTGCAGCAACATGGCTGGAACTGGAGGACATTCTGTTAAGTGAAATAAGCCAGACACCGTAAGACAAATATCACATATTCTCATTCATATATTGGAGCTAAAGAGCCAATCTAATGGAAATAGAGAGTAGGTTGATGGTTATCAGAGGCTGAGAACTGTGGAGGTGGTTGGGGGATGAAGAGAGGTTGGCTAACAGGTACGAAAGTGCAGTTAGATAGAAGGAATACGATCCAATGTTCAGTAACATAATAGAGCAGCTATAGTTAACAGTCATTTATTGTCTATTTTGAAATAACTAGAGGAGTAGAATTGGAATGTTCCTAACACAAATAAATGATACATGCTTGAAGTAATGGACATCCCAAATACCCTGATTTGATCATTATGCAGTATACGTTTCTATCAAAATATCAAATGAACCCCATAAATATGTAAAACTATTATGTAACTATAAAAAATTATATAGAATTTCAATTCTAGATATACGCCCAATAGAACTGCATGCACATAGGCCCTAGGAGGCATGATAAGAATGTTTTATAATTTATAGAAGCCCAAAATTTCTAAAAATTTCTATCAACAGTAGAATGTGTCAATTGTGGTATAGACATCAATGAAATATGTATTGGTTGTCTAGCATACTACTCCAAAACTTAGTGACTTAACTTTTCATTGAGCTCACAATTTTATGGATCAGCAATTTGGAATGAATTCAGCTGGGGAGTTCTGGTCTCACCTGAGCTGCCTCATGCATCTGTGAGATTCTTTTAATCTCTGAGGCCTCAGCCCAGACAACCAAGCTTACTCAGCTGTGTTTCACATACATCATTCTCCAGCAGTCTAGCCCAGCCTTGTTCACATGGCTGGGGCAGGAGTCCAAAAATACACAGCAGAAGCACACACAAGGCTGCTGGAGTCCTACGCTCAGAATAGGCATGTGGTCAACCTCACGATATTCTATTAGCCAAAGGAAGGCACAATGCCAGCCCAGATTCCAGGGAAGAAAACTAGATCCCATTTCTTCATGGGAGGAGCTCTAAAGTCACATTGCAAAAGGCATGGTTAGTGGAAAGAGTGAAGGACTGTGAGTCTTTCTTTAATCTACCACAGAAAACTGTGATTGATATGAAAAACAACAACCTGTTCTACACATAATAACATGGATGAATCTCATCAATAATGTTGAGTAAAATAAACCAGGTTAAAAAGAATGCATACTGTATAATTTTTATATAAAAGTTCTAAAACAGGCATAACTAAAGTATAGGATTTATAGACACATGTTTAATAAGGTATTTTTAAGTGGGGAAATTAACCATCATAAATGTCAGGTTGGTAGTTACTTTGAGAGGATGGTTGCCTTAAGATAGAGGAAAGGCAAGGCCGGGCATACTGGCTTGCGCTTATAATCCCAGCACTTTGGAAGGCCAACGCAGGTGGATCACGAGGTCAGAAGTTCAAGACTAGCTTTGGCCAACATAGTGAAACCCCATCTCTACTAAAACTACAAAAATTAGGCCGGGCGTGGTGGCTCACGCCTGTAATCCAAGCACTTTGGAGGCCAAGGCGGGTGGATCACCTGAGGTCAGGAGTTCAAGACCAGACTGACCAACATAGGGAAACCCCGTCTTTAAAAAAAAAAAAAAAAAAATTAGCCAGGCATGGTGGCGCATACCTGTAGTCCCAGCTACTGGGGAGGCTGAGGCAGGAGAATGGCTTGAACCCGGGAGGCGGAGGTTGTGGTGAGCTGAGAGCACGCCACTGCACTCCAGTTTGGGCGATAGAGCAAGACTCCATCTCAAAAAAAAAAAAAAGATAGTGGAAAGGCATCAGAAATTGAGGAGCAACACACAGGGGCTTCTGGGTTCTTAAGAAAGCACACTTGCTTTCTTAACCTGACTGATAATGACCTAGGTGCTCGTTTTGACTCACTAAGTGGTAGATTTATGTTATGTGCACTTTTCTTTATCTTATACCTATTAAATAAGGTATGATATTGGCACAAAGACAAAAAAATGGACAAATGGAACAGAACAAAGAACTGAGAAACAATTCATACCCATAATAAGAATCTGATATACAATAAATCTTGCCTCACAGTTGACTGACAAGACAAATTGTTTACAAGATGATGTTGGCAAAACTGTCTCATTAGAGGTAAAAAATCAAACTGGATCCCTACTTACCAGAGTATATATACAAGGAAAGCTCTAGAAGGTTTAAAGACCTCAAGGCAAAAGATTATAAGTTAATAGTAAATATTGTGGGTTAATATCTTCCTAACATACAAGGCAGGGGAGGACTTCTAAAGAACAGCGAAAAGACAAATCATAAGGCCAAAGCTGAGTAAGTCAATTGCTCAAATTAAGAAAATTTATTCAAGGAGGGACATCATGATCAAAGTTAACAAACAGGTGACAAATTAAGTGTTACTGGCTATCCCAATGGTTTTTAAAAATGAGCACAATATATAACATATACAAGAAACTATTAAAATGAAGATTAAAAAGCAAAAAAATGAACAAAGGAAATAAACAGGCAATTTGCAAAACAAGGAAATCAAACAGTCGGCAAGTATATAAAGAGAGGCCCAAACTCATTAGCTATGAGAAAAATTCAACTTTTTTAAATAACAAGATATTACTTTATTATGCCGGCAAAATTATAAAGCTGAACAATGCCACTATTAGCAGGAATGTGGGGATGGAGATGTCCTCCTATGTTACTGGTGGGCATGTAACCAGTGCAGCCACCCTAAAGAGCAATCTGACAGTTCTCAGTTCCATATCATTGTGTTTCACGACCATCAAGACCCATTTTTGGATCTATACTTGAAAAAAAACTCACACTGTAGTTTACACGAGTACATGTCTGAGGATGTTTATTCAGATGGTGGTGGTGAGGAACTAAAAGTGACCCAGATGTCTATCTAAAATAAAGTAGATAGGAAAAATATGGAGTACCATCAGCAGTTAGAAGCAATGACTACAAGCACCCAGAGCGGCATGCATTATGCTGAGTTAAAAAAAGGAAGCAAAAATAGGATCCATCGCATATATCAGTTATAAAAATTAATACAACCTACCAAACAGACAAAACACATTTTACAAGAATACATACAAATAACAGCACATACATTAAACAGAAGGCTTTTCTTTAAGGGAGAAGGGCACACACATTAAGCAGAAAGGTGTTCTTAACGGAGAAGGAAGCAAATGAAAGTGGGGAATGAGGCTAAGGGGCCTGTCAAACCAATGACAGGGGAGTGCCATAAACTGAAGACTGTGTTTAACCTAACCCTGTAAGTCGAAAAAAAGAAAAATCCCAAATAAAATCTTCCTCCATGGCTTTCCTCTCCATGGCAACTGCTGTAACTGTGTGTGAGAGTGTGTGTGTGTGTGCACGCACGTGTGTGTGTTGTACATTTCCTAGAAAAAATGCTGAATGCATTTACTAGCATGTTTTTATGACCATGTAATTCTTATTTATATCATATTATTCTGAACCTTGTTCTTTTTGTTTCATAATATACTTTGGACATCTTTCCCTTTCAGCACTTACAAATCTACCTCACTTTTAAACAGCGATATTATTTTTATATACTCCAATTTAATTTTCCTATCAATAGATATTTAAGCTTGCTTTTTAAGTTGTTTGCTGTTAAACGAGTTTGCTTTTTAAATTGTTCGCTGTTGTTCAAAAGACCACCAGGATGGTTAAATAGTAGAAAAGAGAGCTTTATTAGCGATATTGGTTTGTAAGCTGGAAACAGAAACCAGCAAACCAGCATACACTGAAGGAGGTCTCTCTTGAAGAGAGGAAGGAACAGCTTGGATTTTATTCCTCTTGGGATCTGTGTTACACAATAGAGCCATACATATTCAGCAGGTTTCGGGGGAAGTTATACATATTTATGAGGGTAGCTGAGTGAATGAGCAACGGGTAAACACACATGTTACATACTTCTCATATTTACTTTGAAACAGGGTTTTAGCATTAAAATGAGGTGGAATTTGGCTCTTTACATCAAAAGGTTAACTGTAGGACACAAAGACGGTTTGTGCACAGCCTCTCTAAGCTGACTGAAACTGGCTTAATGTTTACAGTAGCTTATCAGAAAAGAGTGTAAGGCCAGTCCTCTGTCCAATCAGAATTGTAGTAGTCTGGGTTATAAATCAGATTTAGGAGAGGTCCCATGGCTGCTATTTTTAGAAAATTTAGAGCCCTGGGAATTTAGAAATTTGACATGCCAGCTGAGCCCTGAACCCTCCACCCATAGGTAACTTTGTTTCCTTAATCTCAGGGTCTATCTTAGTTGATAAAGGCGCATTTATTTTGGACTCTCAGATCACACTGTTAAACTGTAGGGACCAAGGGGAAATTTCCCCTTTGCCCTCAGAAGGTTCACTGAAAATCAACCAACAAAAGACAGACTAATGGGAGAAAGGGCATACAAAATTTATTAACATGCACATGTATTCACAGGAGTCATACAAAATATAAAACTCAAGGAAAGAGCCATATGGTTGATGCTTTTATACCATCTTGAGGTTAGTGAAAAAAAAGAGCTTCTAGCATTGCAATGCAGGTTATGGGAGGGAGAGAAAAGGAAAGTCATGGCTAGCAAAGGCAGTCTTATTAGGTAAATGAAACCTCACATGTAGCAGCTCTCAGAAAGAATAGACGGCAGCCTGCGCTTGAGTTAATCTTTCGTAGATCTGGACTAACAAAGGGTGCCTCAAAGAAAGCCTAGCTTTTTATTTCACTAACGTAAATTTTTCTCTACAGATGAAATCTCCTCCAGAAAAGGCAGCTTTTCTGGACTATTCTTTGCTGCAGGCCCTCTGAATAGCCATCTCAAAATATATCAGAGAAGTTTATGTGGGAGTAACATTTTTGTTTCCTTTAAAACAATGAATCTGCAAATATTATTTTATATACACTAATAGGAAATTTTATCAAGTATATTCACAATGTAAATCCCAAGAAGTGAAATTTCTCAACCAAAACAGTCAAAATACACATACACTTAAATATTGGATAGACGTTATCAAATTGCCTTCCCAAAGGTTGCAACAATATAAAATCTCATCAAAAACATCTGAAAGTATCTATTTCTCCATACTTTTTCCAGCTCTAGATATTGTAAAGGTTTTTATAATTTTTTACCAATCTAAAAGTTGAAAGATTCTATCTTACTGATATTTTGATCTCCATGTTTTAAATACGTGCAAGACTAAGTATATTGACATAATTTTACAGACCATTTATATTTTCCCTGTGAACTGTTTGTTCTTATAACGTGCCTATTTTCTTCTGAGTTGTTTTACTTTCTCATTCACTTGTATGAGTTATTTTGCAAATTAAGGCAATTAGCCATTTTATCACATGTTCTGCAATTACATTTTCAGTCTGTCTTGTCTTTTGTCAAAAAGAAGTTTTAAATTTTAACACAGTCAAATTTATCAATCTGTTCCTTTATGGCTTCTGAAAACTAGATATTTTAAATTTTATTTTGTGGCTTGGAAGTTTAAGTGCTTTTCTGAGAGGACTGATTAGACTGAGGTGAAGAGGGAGGAGGAGAGTAATTGAGACAATTGCAACTTAAAGGCAGAGCAAAGATTTTTAAATGAAGAGGTGGCAGAAGTGATGATGGCAACAGCCATAGCAGCCCGGCTGAGGCCGACTTCCAGGGCAGTGACATTCTGGTAGGGCCTGTTGGATCATTCTACATCAAGGAAGCTCTTAGTGATACCAGTGAGCCTTGAGGCAACTATCAGATGCTTTCTAGACATATCAGGGAAGGGAACTCCTCAGGGGAAGTAGACTTCATAATTATTTGGGTTTTGGAGGATACCAGAGAAATAATAGCTTTCATTATTAAGTTGACAAAACTGGTTACACTTGTAATATTAACCTCACATTCTGATTTTCTCCACCATGGTTGTGAGACAGATTCAGATTTTTTTTAATTGTATTTATTTAAGTACTCTTTTTTTTTCTGTTTTCTATTCCATTTATTTCTGCTTTAATATTTATTATTTCCCTCCTTTTGCTAACTTTGGTCTTAGTTTGTTCGTTCTTGGTTGTTCTTTGAGATGTAAAGTTGGGTTGCTTATGTAAGACCTTTTTTTTTTTTTTTTTTAGATGGAGTTTCGCTCATGTTCCCCAGGCTGGAGTGCAATGGCACGATCTCGGCTCACCGCAACCTCCACCTCCTTGGTTCAGGCAATTCTCCTGCCTCAGCCTCCTGAGTAACCAGGATTACAGGCACACGCCACGATGCCCAGCTAATTTTTTGTATTTTTAGTAGAGACGGGGTTTCACCATGTTGACCAGGATGGTCTCGATCTCTTGACCTCGTGATCCACCAGCCTCGGCCTCCCAAAGTGCTGGGATTACAGGCTTGAGCCACGGTGCCTAGCCTTCTTTTTTCTTAATGTAAGCATTTATAGCTATAAATTTCCCTTTTAGAACTGCTTTTGCTATATTCCAAAAGTTTTAGCATGTTTTGTTTCCATTTTCACTTCTCTCAAAATTTTTTGATCTCCCATTTTGTTTCTTTTTTTTTCCTGTTTGAAATTATTTTATTTATTTATTTATTTTAATTTTTTATTGCATTTTAGGTTTTGGGGTACATGTGCAGAACATGCAAGACAGTTGCATAGTTACACACATGGCAGTGTGTTTTGCTTCCTTTATCCCCTTCACCCACATTTGGCATTTCTCCCCAGGCTATCCTTCCCCAGCTCCCCCCGCCCCGCTGGCTCTCCCGTTTTCCCCCCAATAGACCCCAGTGTTTAGTACTCCCCTCCGTGTGTCCATGTGTTCTCATTTTTCATCACCTGCCTATGAGTGAGAATATGCGGTATTTCATTTTCTGTTCTTGTGTCAGTTTGCTGAGAATTATGTTCTCCAGATTCATCCATGTCCCTAGAAACAAAATGAACTCATCATTTCTGATTGCTGCATAATACTCCATGGTGTATATGTGCCACATTTTCCCCATCCAGTCTATCATCAATGGGCATTTGGGTTGATTCCAGGTCTTTGTTATTGTAAACAGTGCTGCAATGAACATTCGTGTGCATCCGTCCTTATAGTAGAACGATTTATAGTCCTTTGGATATATACCCAGTAATGGGATTGCTGGGTCCAATGGAATTTCTAAGGCCTTGAGGAATCGCCACACTGTCTTCCACAATGGTTGAACTAATTTACACTCCCACCAACAGTGTAAAAGTGTTCCTTTTTCTCCACATCCTCTCCAGCATCTGTTGTCTCCAGATTTTTTAATGATCGCCATTCTAACTGGCGTGAGATGGTATCTGAATGTGGTTTTGATTTGCATCTCTCTAATAACCAGTGATGATGAGCATTTTTTCATATGATTGTTGGCCTCATATATGTCTTCTTTCGTAAAGTGCCTGTTCATATCCTTTGCCCACTTTTGAATGGGCTTGTTTGGTTTTTTCCTGTAAATCTGTTTGAGTTCTTTGTAAATTCTGGATATCAGCCCTTTGTCAGATGGGTAAACTGCAAAAATTTTTTCCCAGTCTGTTGGTTGCCGATTCACTCTAGTGACTGTTTCTTTTGCCGTGCAGAGGCTGTGGAGTTTGATTAGGTCCCATTTGTCTATTTTGGCTTTTGTTGCCAATGCTTTTGGTGTTTTGGTCATGAAGTCCTTGCCTACTCCTATGTCCTGGATGGTTTTGCCTAGATTTCCTTCTAGGATTTTTATGGTGCCAGGTCTTATGTTTAAGTCTTTAATCCATCTGGAATTAATTTTAGTGTAAGGTGTCAGGAAGGGGCCCAGTTTCTGCTTTCTGCACATGGCTAGCCAGTTTTCCCAACACCATTCATTAAACAGGGAATCCTTTCCCCATTGCTTGTTTTTGTCAGGTTTATCAAAGATTGTATAGTTGTAGATATGTTGTGTTGCCTCCGATGCCTCTGTTTTGTTCCATTGGTCTATATCTCTGTTTTGGTACCAGTACCATGCTGTTTTGATTACTGTAGCCTTGTAGTATAGTTTGAAATCTGGTAGTGTTATGCCCCCCGCTGTGTTCTTTTTGCTTAGAATTGACTTGGCTATGCGGGCTCTCTTTTGGTTCCATATGAAGTTCATGGTGGTTTTTTCCAGTTCTGTGAAGAAAATCAATGGTAGCTTGATGGGGATAGCATTGATTCTGTAAATTACTTTGGGCAGTATAGCCATTTTCACGATATTAATTCTTCCTAACCATCAACATGGAATGTTTCCCCATTTGTTTGTGTCCTCTCTTATTTCGTTGAGCAGTGGTTTGTAGTTCTCCTTGAAGAGGTCCCTTACGTTCCTTGTGAGTTGTATTCCTAAGTATTTTATTCTTTTTCTAGCAATTGTGAATGGCAGTTCGTTCTTGATTTGGCTTTCTTTAAGTCTGTTATTGGTGTAGAGGAATGCTTGTGATTTTTGCACATTGATTTTATATCCTGAGACTTTGCTGAAGTTGCTTATCAGTTTCAGGAGTTTCTGGGCTGAGGCGATGGGGTCTTCTAGGTATACTATCATGTCGTCTGCAAATAGAGACAATTTGGCTTCCACCTTTCCTATTTGAATACCTTTTATTTCTTTTTCTTGCCTGATTGCTCTGGCTAGAACTTCCAGTACTATATTGAATAGGAGTGGTGAAAGAGGGCATCCTTGTCTAGTGCCGGATGTCAAAGGGAATGCTTCCAGTTTTTGCCCATTCAGTATGATATTGGCTGTTGATTTGTCGTAAATAGCTTTTATTACTTTGAGGTACATTCCATCGATACCGAGTTTATTGAGGGTTTTTTGCATAAAGGGCTGTTGAATTTTGTCGAATGCCTTTTCTGCGTCAATTGAGATAATCATGTGGTTTTTGTTTTTGGTTCTGTTTATGTGGTGAATTACGTTTATAGACTTGAGTATGTTCAACCAGCCTTGCATCCCAGGGATAAATCCTACTTGATCATGATAGATAAGTTTTTTGATTTGCTGTTGCAATCGGCTTGAAGATTTTTATTGAAGATTTTTGCATCTATGTTCATCATGGATATTGGCCTGAAGTTTTCTTTTCTTGTTGGGTCTCTGCCGGGTTTTGGTATCAGGATGATATTGGTCTCATAAAATGATTTGGGAAGGATTCCCTCTTTTTGGATTATTTGGAATAGTTTCAGAAGGAATGGTACCAGCTCCTCTTTGTGTGTCTGGTAGAATTCAGCTGTGAACCCATCTGGATCTGTGCTTTTTTTCTGTGGTAGGCTCTTAATTGTTGCCTCGACTTCTGACCTTGTTATTGGTCTATTCATAGTTTCAGCTTCCTCCTGGTTTAGGCTTGGGAGGACACAAGTGTCCAGGAATTTATCCATTTCTCCCAGGTTTACTACTTTATGTGCATAGAGTTGTTTGTAATATTCTCTGCTGATGGTTTGAATTTCTGTGGAATCTGTGGTGATTTCCCCTTTATCATTTTTTATTGCATCTATTTGGTTGTTCTCTCCTTTCTTTTATATCAGTCTGGCTAGTGGTCTATTTTTTTGATCTTTTCAAAAAACCACCTCTTGTATTTATTGATTTTTGAAGGGTTTTTTGTGTCTCAATCTCCTTCAGTTCAGCTCTGATCTTAGTTATTTCTTGTCTTCTGCTGGGTTTTGAGTTTTTTTGATCTTGCTCCTCTAGCTCTTTCAATTTTGACGATAGGGTGTCAATTTTGGATCTCTCCATTCTACTCATATGGGCACTTATTGCTATATATTTTCCTCTAGAGACTGCTTTAAATGTGTCCCAGAGATTCTGGCATGTTGTGTCTTCATTCTCCTTGGTTTCGAAGAACTTTTTTATTTCTGCCTTCATTTCATTGTTTATCCAGTCAACATTCAAGAGCCAGTTGTTCAGTTTACATGAAGCTGTGTGGTTCTGGGTTGGTTTCTGAATTCTGAGTTCTAACTTGATTGCACTATGGTCTGAGAGACTGTTTATTATGATTTTAGTTTTTTTTTCATTTGCTGAGGAGTGCTTTACTTCCAATTATGTGGTCAATTTTAGAGTAGGTGTGATGTGGTGCTGAGAAGAATGTATATTCTGTGGATTTGGGGTGGAGAGTTCTGTAAATATCTATCAGGTTTGCTTGCTCCAGGTCTGAGTTCAAGTCCTGGATATCCTTGTTGATTTTCTGTCTTGGTGATCTGTCTAATATTGAAAGTGGAGTGTTAAAGTCTCCCACTATTATTGTGTGGGAGTCTACGTCTCTTTGTAAGTCATTAAGAACTTGCCTTACGTATCTGGGTGCTCCTGTATTGGTTCCATATATGTTTAGGATCGTTAGCTCTTCTTGTTATATCGATCCTTTTACCATTATGTAATGGCCTTCTTTGTCTCTTTTGATCTTTGTTGCTTTAAAGTCTATTTTATCAGAGATGAGAATTGCAACTCCTGCTTTTTTTTGCTCTCCATTTGCTTGATAAATCTTCCTCCATCCCTTTATTTTGAGCCTTTGTGTATCCTTGCATGTGAGATGGGTTTCCTAGATACAGCACACTGATGTGTTTTGGATTTTTATCCAATTTGCCAGTCTGTGTCTTTTGATTGGTGCATTTAGCCCATTTACATTTAGAGTTAATATTGTTATGTGTGAATTTGATACTGCCATTTAGATGCTAGCTGGCTGTTTTGCCCGTTAGTTGTTGTAGATTCTTCATTATGTTGATGCTCTTTAGCATTTAGTGTGATTTTGGAATGGCTGGTACTGGTTGTTCCTTTCTATGTGTAGTGCCTCTTTCAGGAGCTCTTGTAAAGCAGGCCTGGTGGTGACAAACTCTCTGAGTACTTGCTTGTTCGCAAAGTATTTTATTTTTCCTTCACTTCTGAAGCTCAGTTTGGCTGGATATGAAATTCTGGGTTGAAAGTTCTTTTCTTTAAGGATGTTGAATATTGGCCTCCACTCTCTTCTGACTTGTAGTGTTTCTGCCGAGAGATCTGCTGTGAGTCTGATGGGCTTCCCTTTGTGCATGACCCGACCTTTCTCTCTGGCTGCCCTTAGTATTTTCTCCTTTATTTCAGCCTTGTTGAATCTGGCAATTACGTGCCTTGGGGTTGCTCTTCTTGCGGAATATCTTTGTGGTGTTCTCTGTATTTCCTGCATTTGAGTGTTGGCCTGTCTTGCTAGGTGGGGGAAATTTTCCTGGATGATGTCCTGAAAAGTATTTTCCAGCTTGGATTCATTCTTTTCGTCACATTCTGGTACACCTATCAAATGTAGGTTAGGTCTCTTCACATAGTCCCACATTTTTTGGAGACTTTCTTCTTTCCTTTTTGCGCTTTTTTCTCTGATCTTGATTTCTCTTTTTATTTCATTGAGTTGATCTTCGACTTCTGATATTCTTTCTTCTGCTTGGTCAATTCGGCTGTTGAAACTTGTGCATGCTTCGCGAAGTTCTCGTATTGTGTTTTTCATCTCCTTTAATTCATTCATATTCCTCTCTAAGTTATCCATTCTTGTTATTCTTTCCCTGAATCATTTTTCAAATTATTTTCAAGGTTCTTAGTTTCTTTGCATTGATTTAAAACATGTTCTTTTAGCTCACAAAAGTTTCTCATTATCCACCTTCTGAAGTCTAATTCCGTCATTTAGTCAAAGTCATTCTCCATCCAGCTTTGTTCCCTTGGTGAGGAGTTTTGGTCCTTTGTAGGAGGCGAGGTGTTCTGGTTTCGGATGTTTTCCTCCTTTTTGTGCTGGTTTCTTTCCATCTTTGTGAATTTATCCACCTGTCGTCTGCGTAGTTGCTGACTTTTCAATTGGGTCTCTGAGTGGACGCCCAGATTGTTGATGATGAAGTATTTATGTTACTTGGTTTTCCTTCTACCAGTCTAGCCCCTCCACTGTACGACTGTTGAGGTCCACTCCAGGCTCTGCTTATCTGGGGTACACCTATAGCGGCTGCGGAACAGTGAGGGATGCTACCAGTTTCTTTTTCTGCTATCTTTGTCCCAGAATGATGCCTGCCAAATGTCAGTCTTTTGGATATAGAGGGGTCAGGGAGCTGCTTGAGGAGACAGTCTGTACTTTATAGGAGCTCTAGTGCTGAGCTGTGAGCTCTGTTGTTCATTCAGGGCTGTTAGGCTGCTATGTTTAATTCTGCTGCAGCAGAACTCATAAAAAAAAACCCTTTTTCTCTCAGATGCTCTGTCTTGGGGGGTTGGGGCTTTCTTTGTGAGTGTCTGTTGTGCTGTCCTGCCCAGCTAGGAGGCAGTCTAGTCACTATTTGCCTGCCGAGGCTCTGCCCTGCTGGTGTGAGGTTCGCCCTGTTGCTGCAGGCTCTGCCATGCTGCTTCGGTCTCTGCCCTGCTGCCATGGGCTACACCCTGTGGCGGAGTCTCTGTGTTGTGGCGGGTTGCCTTGGCAATGGCAGGCTGCATCAGCAATGGGCGTGTACCTCAGTAGGGGCAGAGTGCCTCGGTAATGGCAGACGCCCCTCCCCCACGGAGCTGCGCCATCCTGGGTTCAGCTGTGCCCACACCCAGAGCGTTTGGAATCACCGTTTTGTTTGTCCCACTACGCTACCCCAAATGCTGTTTCCCTGGAATCTCCTGGGCTGGCTCACTGTCCAAGTCCCGTTCATTCTCAAGTTCAGCCCTCTCAAGTCTCAGATTGCTGGTTCAACAGGACACCCGGACCACTGCACTTTGTGCGGAGCGCTGTGTAGTGCTGCTGCACTACAGCGCCGGCCGCCAGCTCCACCGGCTGCCGGCTGCATCAGCCAAAACCTCTGCCTGGTGTCCCGTGTCTCTTTTATACCTGGGAATTTCCCCGTTCTGTGGGCAACAAGGATCCATCTGGAAATGCGGCCCTGACTCACCCTCTGCGCATTCACCAAGAGCTTCAATCCTGGGTTGTTCTCACCACTCCATCTTGAGTCCCCTGACTCCCATTTTGTTTCTTCTTTGAACCATTGGTCAGGAGTTGTATTGTTTAATTTCCACATATTTGTAAATTTTCCAATTTTCCTTCTGTTGGATAACCTAAAAGAAATGGATAAATTTCTAAAATTATACAATCCACCAGGAATGATCATGAAGAATTTAAAAATCTGAACAGATCAATAACAAGGATATTGAATTAATAATTTTTGTTTTGTTTTGTTTGAGATGGAGTCTTGTTCTGTCACTTAGGCTGGAGTGCAGTGGCGCAATCTGGGCTCACTGCAACCTCTGCCTCCCAGGTTCAAGTGATTCTCCTGCCTCAGCCTCCTGCATAGCTGGGATTATAGGCATACACCACTATGCCCAGCTAATTTTTGTATTTTTAGTAGAGACAAGGTTTCACCATGTTGGCCAGGCTGGTCTTGAACTCCTGACTTCAGGAGATCCGCCCACCTCAGCCTCCCAAAGTACTCGGATTACAGGCATGAGCCACTGTGCTCAACATCTCTAATCACCAAGGAAATGCAATAAAAACCACAATGAGATGTCATCTCTCACATCAAGATGACTGTTATCAAAATAGACAAAAGATATGGTTTAGTAAGGATGGAGAGAAACAGGTGCACTATTAGTGGAAATGTAAATTAATATGGCCATTATGGAAAACAATATGAGGTTTCCTCAAAAATTAAAGATAGAATAACCATATAATCTCAGCAAACTGACACAAGAACAGAAAACAAAACACCACATGTTATCACTCATAGGCGGAGGTTGAAAAATTAGAACACATGGACACAGGGAAGGGAACATCACACACTGTGGACAGCTGAGGGGGGTTAGGGGAGGGACAGTGGGGGGTGGGGAGGGTGGGGAGGTATAACGAGGAGAAATACCAGATGTGGGTGATGCGGAAATGGAGGCAGCAAACCACCTTGCCGTGTGTGTACCTATGCAATAATCCTGCATGATCTGCACATGTACCCCAGAACCTAAAGTACAATTTTTTAAAAAGCTACCTCGTGAATTCCACACCAGCTGAAAAAAGAAAATAGAAAAGGTATCATAAAAGCAACAGCTACTTAGCTACTTATTAGGTATCAGATGTGCTGCTATCCAATTTATATATATTATCTCATTTAATTCTCAAAATAACCCCATGAGGTATTATTATAATCATTCTTACTTTACATATGAATAAATTACTCATCCTAGATTCTACTTTGTGTCACTATAATTCCATATTTACTTATACTGAGTCCAGAGCCCTAATTCTTGCCACTAAGCTAAATTTCCTATATAAACTAAATTACTGTGTTTTTGATAATGGCATGAACTTCAGTAGAAAGACCTTGATAGAAGGTATGGTATGGGGCAGGGAAATGAATAAGCAGTTTCCCTAAATCTTACAGTGGCTTGATATGTAAATGTTTAACCAGATATAATTTGTACTTGTAAATTTGCTGAAATTTGACATTTTTAAAAGAATGCCTTCCATTTCATTAGTCTAATAATTTAGAAAACAAATGCTTGAGTAAGTTAGATGAACAGTACATGTTACAATAAAATTGAAAGATGATGTTCAAAAAAAAAGAATAACCATATAATCTAGCAATCTCACTTCTGAGCATACATGCAATGGAGATGAAATCAGTAGTTTGATGAAATACTTGCACTCCCATGTTCATTTCAGCATTATTCACAATAGCCAAGACTTGGAAACTACTAAGTGTCCATTGATGGATAAATGAGTAAAGAAATTGTGGCATGTGTGTGTGTGTGTATATATATATATATATATATATATGTGTGTGTGTGTGAGTGTGTGTGTGTGAGTGTGAGTGTTGTGAGTGTGAGTGTGTGTGAGTGAGTGTGAGTGTGTGAGTGTGAGTGTGTGTGTGTATGACAAATATTCAGCCATTAAAAAAGGAAATCCTGCCATTTGTGACAACATGAATGAACCTGAAGGACAGCATGTTTAATGAAATAAGTGACACAGAAAGACATATACTGTATGATCTCACTTATATGTGGATTCTAAAAAAGTTGAACTTATAGAAACAGAGAACAGAATAGTGGCTGCCAGCACTGGGGGTTAGAGAGACACAGGGAGATGTTGATCAAAGAGTACAAACCTTCAGTCATAAGACAACAAGTTCTGGAGAGTTAAAATATAGCGTAGATGGTGACAGATGTGTTAATTTGATTTTGATAATTATTATACAATGCATTTATATATAAAATCATCACATTGTACACTTTAAGTATGAGATACACAATCTAAATTATCAATTAAATATTTGAAAATAAGGGAAGAAAAAAATTGAAAAAAGTCAGCTGTTGAACTTTGCAGTTCGGGTGATGCTGAGGTTTTCTGGTGAAGGGCAGTGACAAAGCAGCCACCTTAGCAATTTCTTTAGAAAGCTTTCTGTTCTGCATAGCAGTAAGATGCAGAACTATAGCCATTTGGTTGAGTCCGTCCTTAGTTTTTAATGTAAGCTAAAAGAGGGCATTGATAATTGGTGAGCACTGCATTGCAGAAAAGTAGGGAGGGTAAGCTGCTGATGTCAGTATCTCCCCTTGGATTTTCCTCCCTGATAAACAACTGACTCCCTGATAGTAGTGAACATGCTGGACGGGGCAATAGAAAATCAGGAGCAAACTTTCATGGCCAGCAGCTGCCTGGCAAGAGCTTTGTTCTTCTAAATGTTACAAAACGAATTATGCAAGCTAGAAGTGAATGTACTGTGAACTTCTTTCAATTTCTTGCAATTCTCTCACTGATAAGATTTGTGGGAAAGAATTGCAGTCATCTAAGTCACTTCAGTGCACTAGTACAAAAAGTAGTGGTATGAACTAAACTTTCTGTGTCCCCAAAATTCATATGTGAAAGCTCTAATCCCCAATGTGATGGTATTTAGAGGTGGGACTTTTGGGAGATAATTAAGTCATGAAGGTGGAGCTCTCATGAATGGGATTAGTGCCCTTATAAGAAAAGACACAATCTGGCTGGGTGCAGTGGCTCATGCCCATAATCCAGCACTTTGGGAGGCTGAGGCAGGAGAATCACTTGAGCTCAGGAGTTCAAGACTAGCCTGGGCAATATAGTGAGACCCTGTTTCTATTTAATTTTTTTCTTTTTTTTTTTTTTTTTTTTTTTTTGAGATGGAGTCTCACTCTGCCACCCAGGCTGGAGTGCAGTGGCATGATCGCCTCTCACTGCAACCTCTGCCTGCTGGGTTCAAGCAATTTTCCTGCCTCAGCCTCCCTAGTAGCTGGGATTACAGGCACGCACCACCATGCTTGGCTCATTTTTGGATTTTTAGTAGAGACAGGGTTTCACCATGTTGATCAGCCTGGTCTCAAACTCCTGACCTCATGATCCACCCACCTCGGTCTCCCAAAGTGCTGGGATTACAGGCATGAGCCACTGCACCTGGCTGTCTATTTAATTTTTATGAAAGGAAGGAAGGGAAGGAAGGAAGAAAGGAAAGGGAAAGAAGAGAAAGAAGGGAAGGAAGGGAAGGAGGGAAGGAAAGGAGGAAGACAGGGAATGAGACAGGGAGACAGGAGAGATTATTGCTCTTCCTCACCATGATACATGAATACAAGCAAGAAGGTGTCCTTCTGCAAATCAGGAAGAGGACCCTCACAAACTACAGTTTATTATGGAAGCTGAAGACAAAGGACAGACATTTGAAGGGCAAGGTTATGTCTTTTAATATACCAGCCACCCTCTGGTCTCTGACCAAGTCTCTCTTAGAGCAAAACAAATAAAAGCTTAATATTTGGAGGAGTGGGGAATAGGAATATATTTCAAGAAACAGTTAATCCATCCTATAAAGCCATTACATACAATTGATATATTAATACTGATTTGGTTACGTTCCCCCCCTTGATCTACCACTATTTGTATCTTGTGATAAATTTGTGATGAACTATTTAGCATAAAAATTAGCTTATGAGGCCGGGCACGGTGGCGCATGCCTGTAATCCCAGCACTTCGGGACGCCGAGCTGGGCAGATCATGAGGTCAAGAGATTGAGACCATCCTGCCAGCATGGTGAAACCCTGTCTCTACTAAAAATACAAAAATTAGCTGGACGTGGTGGCGCATGTCTGTAACCCAGCTACTTGGGAGGCTGGGGCAGGAGAACTGCTTGAACCCAGGAGGCAAAGTTTGCAGTAAGCCAAGATCACGACACTGCACTCTAGCCTGGTGACAGAATGAGACTTTGTCTCAAAAAAAAAAAAAAAAAAGTAGCTTGTGATTAGCTAATTCCAATTCTTCCACAAGCCAGTCATTTTCCATCATCATAACATCCTAAGGAGCCTTTAACCCCATTTCCCAATACATTGGCCATCAGTATCCATGTTCCAACCTTACCAGCAATGCCAGTGTCATGCCATTTTACAAAATGGTAGTAGATGAGACCTGAAAAGTAAAAGTCAACAGATCTTGGCACATTTCAGAGTCTCATTCAGTCATTAACAGTTGGTCCAGTTTATCATCATTGCATATTCCCAAAATAGCTCCCAGAGCAATGCCTCTCAGGTTTGCAGGCTTCCATTCTAGTCTGTCAGGTTCCAAAAGCAGGAGTGGTCTTGGCAACACTTGACCTCACCCTTTCAGGATCTGGTATGATTGAGCTAAGAGAGACAATATCTTCTCTTACTTTGAGTCTCTCAAAGTAAAATGCAATGTTAGTTTTTCCTCATTACATAGCTCATTTATACATTCATTTATCCTCAGCTGCCATTCCTCCTCTCTTCCTTTACCTTTTGGGCAATCCTTGCCACCTTGGAGAGACGTGAGGCTCAGCCACTGTCCTGATCCGGATGTCCAGCAACAAGATTAGCCCAGCAGGTGTCACCCCTTCAGTTCACTCTTGCTGACATAGGGTAGGGTTACAGAGGCACAGAACTAGTGGGGCATCATTACCACTAGGCAATATTGTTGCAGTCAGTCAACCCCAATTTTGCAGGATGGGTTGAATGCACAATTCACTTCATCAGGATCTTAGGAATTCTTATCTAAAAGTTTCCAAGTATAGTTACAGTTTCCTGCTTACGGATCATCCCTGACTCCTGAATCTGCTGTTGCTACAGTTCTGATGCTGGAATCACTACAAGTAGGAAAAAAGAAAATTGAAATGATGTGGCAAAAAAAGAAAAAATATTGAGGTGATCTGGAAAAGAATTATAATCAACTTGTCAGCTATGGGCAGACCCTCTCTCCAGGACATCTGTCCCATAGCCATCTGCAGTCTTTGTCTGTTTTATTGGCACACAGAACAGATCTTGTTGGCAATTTCTGCAAGAGGAAAATGGCTGGGTTCAGCCCATCTCTGCATTGCTGGAATACTTTCACATCCTTTCATTTCAGGGACCCAAGTAGCCACATCAAGCAGCAAACCAGGATATATTCTTGCCAATTCTAATTGCCTTCTGACCTTAGAAAGGAGCTCTTCTTGTAGGCATCAACATGTCCTCTTTTAATGTACCCCTTAAATATGCAGGGGTACATTTTAATATGTTGGCCACCCCCTGGTCTCTGACCAAGTCTCTCTTAGAGCAGACTTGTCTAATTTCTTAAGGTCATGTCCTATGTGAGCATGGACACGTAGCCCAGTGTCTCATTGCCCATCTACCTGACCATATAGCCAGGCCACTGACCACTGCTCTTGAGTCAGTAAGAACCCAAACCTAAAAGCTTTTTTGTTGTTGTTCAATTATCCCATCACTGCCAGGAAAATAGCATGTGATTCAGTCTGTTGAGCTAATTTGTTACCTTCTTCAAACAGAGCCTTTCAATCTGCCAATCTTAGTGTGGTGGCCTTCCAAACAGGATGCTATTCATCCATCTTGGAACTGTCTTCTACAAACCAAGCAGCTCTTTAGATCTGTATTTATTGGTTAATACAGATCTGTTAGCAGGGCACTGTCCAGGTGGTGATAGGATCCAGCAGCCTCTCAGGTGGTTCTGAGGCAAGATAAGTAAGGTTAGAAGGCCATACTGATTGTCCTCCTGTGTGAAGCCCTGTGGGCTTTTTTCACAGCAGACTCTGCATCCCTTGCAGCCTCATGCATCAGCACCTAACATATTGTTCAAGATAAGCAGTCCTCGGGGTCCAAAGTGGCTCCCGCCGGAGGTCATGGCGCTCGTGAAGGCGAGGTCATCAGTTCAAGGCTAACCTCATAAGCTCAAACTGATTGGCAAAAAAAAAAAAAAAAGATAAGCAGTCCTCCAGGATACCAGCAGCTGCCAGATAGTTATAAGTCCCTGATACCCAGTACAGCCTGGGAAAGAGAACAAAAGCCCCTTATTCCTGATGTAGCTTCCCCAATCTCCAGCCAATCAAATTTCTGCCTTAGGGGAAACAGGCACTTCTCCAAGGTCCTATGTGTGCAGCTAGGCTCAGGTTTAGTGTATAGTGGGCTTTTTTTCATTTTGATGGTAAAAAACACACCCCTAGGTGGAGATTTTGTATGCAAATAATACATGTGATCCATGTTAGAGCATGTAGATACTGAGCACACATGCCAACTGCAGGTCCACTTTTGCATACTTGACCTCACCAGTATTTTATGAATACTCATTGTGTACTTTCACTTTGCAATAAACATCTTTGCCTACTTACTTTGGACTCACTCTGGAATTCTTTTGTGCAGCAAAGTCGAACCTGAACCAGCCCACTGACAAGAGTTCCAAAGTCTGTGGTAGAGGGAAAGAGCCTACCTGCTTGTAGATACAGTGAGTCCCTCTGCATTCCCCTAGTAACATGTTCCTATAGAGCCTATTTCCATTTTATCATGGAACACTTCCAGGCACTGCCTTCTTTATTAGAGTGTTTCTCTGACATCACCCAAAATATTATGGGTATTTCAGGTTTCAGGAGTATTTTACGTCCTTCAGTCATAGGGGCAGTCTCCATTAATTCCCAATAGCAAACTAGTAGTTGTTTCTCTACTGGTATATATTTTACCATGCCATCCAGGAATGTTCTGGTACAAAATTCCATTGGCTCCCTCTGGGTGGCACTCATAAGCTTTTGCAGTAACCTCCAGTCTGAGTAAGTATGTGTTACAGGGACTTCCAAAATCTTGTGTGAGTGTAGAACATAAGGGCCCAAAAGCATCCGGAGAGAAAACACTTTTCACACTTCTGACATGGCCTGATTTTGTTTGGGGCCTCATTCAAGCATGGCCTTCTTTGAGGGTCATTTTATGGATAGAAGCTGGCAATATACCTAATGTGGAATACACATCCTTCAAAACTCAAATCTACCACACAAATGTTGGATTAGATTATAACTAATGTTCTTAGTTAGATCTAGGGATAGATATTGACAGCAGTTTTTCATCGCCAGTGTAATGTCATGGGTGGCTCCTACCCAGGTTATTCCTAAGAATTTTACCAATTGAGTAGGCTCTTCAGCTTTTGCAGGATTTATCCACAAGCCTGTGATGGTCAAGTGTGTCATCCCCCATTTAGGTCAGTCCACCCTTGGTCTTCAGTTTCACACATTATCAAGATATCATCAATATAGTGTACTATTACACTCAGAACCCGGATCAATCCAAACCTCCTCCCACCAATTTATGACAGTGGTTGGTGAATTCAAATAACCGTATAGCAATTCAGTAAATGTAAATTGGAATCATTCCCACAAAAATGCAAACTCCAATTTATTCTTTTTAAGATTGAAATAATCCATGCTTACACCCAGTAAAAAAAAAAAAAAAAAAAAAAAAGATTGAGACAAAAAAAAGCATTTGTAAGATCAATCCAAAAGCCACTCCTACCAGGCAGGACATTCCTAGGGCTTAGAGACCACCTCCCAGAAGCTGACAGCAAAGAGGGAAAAAAAGTAATCAGACATCTTTTTGGACAAAGTAAAATTATTTATTATACAGTGAGTCTCAAGCCTTATTGAAAACCACCAGTAAAACTGCAGAACAAAATTTAATAGTATTTTCCTTCCTTTCCACACAAGCATATTGCAGGGTAAGGATCCTGTCTCTGAATCTGTATATTCTGTTCATCCTGAGAATTTGACTTTGAGAGAAGAGGAAGAACTTTGTGAAGTAAACCACGTGAGAGTCACTGATCTGCCCTAGAAAAGTTTTGGATTTCTCCAAGAGTATCCTACCACTCATAAGAAAGCAATGAAAAATCTGCTGAAGTTTGCAACGTCTTACACGTGTGAGCAAGCTTGCTTTTGTTTAACAACAATAAAGAACTGGGACAGATATTGTCTCATTTCAGGTGGAAATTATATCCATATGTGCTTGTCACGAGTTTGGCCCAGAATTCAGTATGTATTTGTGCAGTAAAAAAGTAAGGATATGTTTTAGATAAAAGATGTGAATTTCATTCCATATTTTTAACCTCAAAAGTAACACTTTGTATTCACATATAAGCCTATAAAGGAAATCAAGAAACTAATACATGTGCATAATAATTTTGCTTCGGCTAGTCCTTTATTTGACCTTTATCATGCCACTCAGTGAAAAAAAATTCAAAGCGTTAATAAAATAATATCTTAAAATATATTCTTATTCATATTGCTTTGGTTTGTGATTAATTGCTTTACTATTCAATACTGGCAAAAAATTTTATATAGTAAATAACATTAATTAAAATAAATTTATAATCCTTATTTAAATAAATCTACCAAGATGACCTTTCAAAAATTCAATTCCTTTTTGGTTTAAGCCAGTTATTTAAGGGAAATACATTATGTTTGCCTTGAGAGTTTTTAAAATTTATGAAAAAAGAAAGATTAATTTTAAAAAGTTATCCAATCTTTAGCTACCTGATTCTATTCAAAACAGACTGGCTAAAAAAAACTGTTAGCCTTAAACAGGAGAAATAATTACTCTTGCACATGTCATATACTATGTCCCATACCTCATTAGTGTATCTTAGACTATGAATGTGTGATAAAACTTTGAAGTCTACTTGGATAAGATTTTTGGAAAATCAGGTATGAATTTATTAGAAGAAAAACCTGAAGTCTCATCATCACCTACATTACTGACTTGCAGTAGAGGAGATATCCTTTGTGGGGTGGAGGGTAGGGGGACCACACAGAAGGAGTAGGCTGATAGACTGGCTGCAGTAAATAGATCCACAGAAAAATATCAGTCCCTATAAAAAACAACACTGACAAGTAATAGTGGCTTATTACATCCATAGCTTACTGTCATAACAATGACAGTAAGTACGTCTACAGCCTTAGACGTACTTGTGTTTACACAGGGATTCCTGGAGAACTGAAAATTAACTCAAGTATTTCTTCAAAGTAGAAAGATTGAGAATGGACTGCAACCTACTGCAACTGTGTCAGTGTGACTTGGGTCTCTGTGCCTTCTCGTTTGCTCACGTTCTGATCCCCAAGGTCTGTGAAGAACAAAGGTCTACTGACCACTCACCCCAGGACACCCAAAAGGCAGGATCCATTATGACGTCATTTTGCATGAGTAGAGAACTAGTGCCCAGTTGGGCACCAGCTTCACTACAGGATTGAAACCTGGCTCCTGGACTCCCTGTATTGTTATGAGTGCTTTCTGTCAAAAAGTGCAGAATTGCTCTTAAATGAGGTAAATTTACTATGTGCTGATTCAATGATGTCTCTGAGACATATTAACATGAAAAAAGACAAGTTACAAATGATGTGTAACATGTAAACACATTTATGTAAACGTACCAAATTATATAAGTTCCTGACTGATTGTATGTTCAGAGACACAGATAGGAAACTAAAGGTTGTGATATTATGACATAAGGAAAGTATATTTTGATCTTCTTTCCCAGCTATTGGCCATAGCTCCTAAAACCTTTGTAATTTTCTAAGCCATACAAGTGCTGGAGTATTTTTTGTTTGGTTTTTGACCCCAGTTCCAAACACAGAGCTCCTAAATCCCTTGGAATTTCCTGTGTGATAGGAGCATCTTTTCTTCCAATGAGGTGACACTTGCTGGGCTCCTTAATGAGGGCTGGTCACAGGAAGACCAAGCCATGATTAGAAGCTTGGAACTTTCAGCTGCACTCTCATCCTCTGGGAGGGGAGAAGAGATAGAGGTTGAGTTAATAATTGATCATGCCTACATGAAACCTCCATTAAAAAAAAAATCCCTAAAACACAGAGCTCAGAGACATTCTGGGTTGGTGAACACATCCATGTCCCCAGAGGGCAGTGCACCCCAACTCCATGGGGACTAAGCCCCTACATTCAGGACCCTTGCTGACCCTGCTCTATATGCATTTTCATGTGGCTGTTCATCTGTATGCTGTTTCATAGCCTTAATGATAAACCAGCAAGAGTGTTTCCCTGAATCCTGAGAGCCAACACAACAAATCGTCAAACTTGAAGAGGAGGTCCTGGGAACCCTCCATTTGTAACCAAGGCTGACAGAAGTCTGGGTAACCTGGGGATTCAGTATTTGCAATTGGCTTCTGAAACAGGCAATCTTGTGGGACTGAGCCCTTAACCTGTACTCACACTAACTCCAGGTAGTTGGTGTCACGATTGAATTATAGGATGCCCAGCTGGTGTCCAAAGAACAGGAGAAATGGTTGGTGTTGTGGGGTGGTGGGGGAAGCCACTCATTTGGTCACAGAAGTGTTGAAAGTGTTGATTGTCATAAAGAAAATTTTTTGTTTTCCTCTTTAGGGAAAATTGTGGGGGTGGAGGGCTCAGGGAAAGAACAGGAGGGGAAAAGTGACTCATTAAGAGCCATGGAAAGGAAAGAAATTTTAAGAAAAACAAAACTACTAAATATAGCAAATAGGATGAGCACTGCTATACACAAAATGACAGAATTAACAAAGTTACATGCCCAGCATCTGTATAGCAACTTACAGCTGTCAAAACATTTTCACATATCTATTCATGTAGATATACATATATGTCTATATTCATGTAGATGTGTATATATATAATTTTATGTGATATTCCTAGAACTTCTCTAACTAAAGATGGAGCACACTCCTTCCCTCCTGGTGCAGGAATACTGAGTTATACCTTCAAGACCTGAGTCATATTACGTTTGTTCTGAATTTTAAAAATCAAAAAGTCAAACAAACACTGACAAGACGAGGTTCTAATGCCAACTACTTTGTCAAGGATGAAACCACTTCTCTACTCAGTGCATGTATAGACTTACAACTGTGAAAGCCAGAAAAAGGTAGGCATACTTTGGAAGGAAAGAAACTGCATGGTATAGAAGCAGTTTCCACACATTTGAGCCTGACTCCAAAACTGTCAATGGAAGCCTGTATCTTGTTTACATGTATCTTAGACATGTAATATTTTTAAAATAACAGGTACCACCTATATCAAGGTCTTTGGAATAGAGACTAGGAAAATGGTAGCCAGGAAAACCTATTCATAGCAGCCCAGGCTGAGACTGGGGAGGTGCATTTAAAGGCGGGACCAGGCAAGAGGCTCTGTAGTTAACTTGGTTCCCCACACTCAGCCTACATTTAGACACCCCACTAACTTCAATGTTCATGCTGGGTTAGAATACAAAATGGCTTGAATTTTAGTTCACAACACATATCCAATTCATAGCTGAATTCATAAAACATTATGGCTTAGAAGTTAAGAGCATGGGAGGCTGGCCATCATGGTGTGGTGAAACCCTGTCTCTACCAAAAACTATAAAAATTAGCTGGGCGTGGTGGTACCTGCCTGTAATCCCACCTACTCAGGAGGCTGAAGTGGGAGAATCACTTGAACCTGGGAGGTGGAGGCTGTAGCAAGCCAAGATGGCACTCCAGCCTGGGCAACAGCATGAGACCCTGTCTCAAAAAAAAAAAAGGTAAGAGCATGGGTTTAAAGAAAAATCTTAGTGTTAATGAATAATGATTATATTGTTTGGGCAGGTTATTTAACTTGTTTGTGACTCAGTTTCCTTATGTGTCAAGCAGGATAATACCATCCACTTCAGTGCGCTTGCATTGAAGATTAAAACCAAATGAACCTTAGTTTGGTACACAGAACACACTCCAAAAAATAGACTGGTAATAGATATAACTGCTCTAGAACTCTCCTTAGGAGAAAAGAGCCTGATTTCCACAAAGAACAAACATCAGCTGTGCTGCACACCCCCTTTATCCAGCTGAATCTCAGCTTTGTCTCCTGGGATCTCAGCACACAATCCTCATGATCCCATAAGAGGCTCAAGGTATCTGCAGAGGACAAACATGAACACTGAGATGTGACTTTTTTAAACTTTTATTCTAGGTTCAGGAGTACATGTGTAGGTTTGTTACATAGGTAATTGCATGTCACAGGAGTGATTTTTCCACCCTCAACCTCCTCCCACCCTCCACCCTCAGGTAGGCTCCAATGTCTGCTGTTCCCTTCTTTGTGTACATATGTGCTCAATGTTTAGCTCCCACTTACAAAGGAGAACATTAAGTATTTGGTTTTCGACTCCTACATTCATTTTCTTGGGATAATGGTCTCCAGCTCCATGCACGTTACTGCAAAGGACACGATCTTGTTCTTTTTACTGCGACATAGGATTTACTGGTGTATATGTACCACATTTTCTTTATCCAGCCCAGCACTGATAGGCATTTAGGTTGAATCTATGTCCTTGCTACTGTAAATAGTGCCGTGATGAACATATGTGTGCATGTGTCTTTACAGTAGAATGATTTGTATTCCTTTGGGATACAAATACTTAGTAATAAGATTGCTGAGTTGAATGATAATTCTGCTTTTTAAGTTATTTCAGAAATCACCAAACCACTTTCCACAATGGCTGAACTAATTTATATTCCAAGCAGCAGTGTACACAGGTTTCCTTTTCTCTGAAAAGAAGTGCGTTTTCTTAAGAAACTAAGAAACTCCAAATAACGAATGACTGTCTCATGTGCAATGAATCTGGAGAAGTATAAAATACAAACTCTGCCCTTAAGATATTGTCAGTCTAGGGCAGTGGGAAGAGGGGCAGGGGAAACACTAAAAGTTGGGTTGGAGAGACAGCCATGTAAAACCAGGTAGATGTATTTATAAGGCTTCCCTGCAGAAGGGATGCCTTTGCTGAGTCTGAGGGAAGAGTAGGAACAATCTGGGGAATAAGGAGATGCAAGCATGAAATGCGAGAACATTGTTATGTTTACAATAGAAGGAGCTTATGAAGGCAATGGGAGAGGAGTCAGGGACAAATCAACAAAATCCCAGCATGGGAAGTCAAGAAATGTACATTTTATCATCAAAGCCAAGGGAGAGCCATGGTTGGATCTCCACAATGACACAAATTTGATGAGCTTTTCACCCTGGAAAGATTCCTCCACCTTCGTTTGGAAATAAGAGCAGAACGGAAGCTACAGCTACACTCCAGGCAAGACAGATGACCACGCCAACAAAAGGCAGTGACTGAGGAATCAGGAGAAGATCAACTAAAAGACAGCAGATACCATATCAGCAGGGCTTGGTGACAACTGGGTATGGAAGAAATGGGACGGATCTTGGCTGACGGTGGTTACTGCCTTAAACAACTGAATGGACAGTGGGCCCATATGTTAACATAGAAAATACGAGGAAAGGACCAGAGCTTCTGGGAGCTGATGTGCACAGTCCATAGAGATTCAGAGAGGTCTCTGTGCACTGTGGCAGTATGCAAAGCTGTGAAAGAGGTCCTGCGTGAAGTCTGGAAAGAGGGCAGGGAGACCTCCTGGGTGCGTCCTAGGGGGAGGATGGCCTGACTTGAGAGAGAACAGCAGCTGCCCAGACACCCCAGGACCTGCCCAATCTTGAACTACTCCTGTCACTAAAATTCCATCTAGTATCCTAGACAAAGCAACTGGGACTCACCACCAAGGTTATACAAAGACTCTATATTGAATATTTTATATAAATAGATCTATAGAGATACAGAGATATGAATAGATATTCTTCTAAAAATACCATAGGCCTAAGACAGGCCTATATGAGACAGACAGTATATATGCAAAGACTTTCCAAGAGGTAAGTAGGCGTATATATATTTTTTAAAAATAAATTTCTTCATTAGCATGAAAGATTCAGAAAGGCAAATTTTTTCTTTTCTACTTCACAGGACTATTTTATTTTATTTTATTTTTCTTATTTTTTTATTGCATTTTAGGTTTTGGGGTACATGTGCAGAGCATGCAATACAGTTGCATAGGTACACACATGGCAGTGTGTTCTGTTTGCTTTCACCCCTTCACCCATATTTGGCGTTTCTCCCCAGGCTATCCCTCCCCACCTCCCCCTCCCACTGGCCCTCCCTTTTCCCCCCAATAGACCCCAGTGTTTAGTACTCCCCTCTCTGTGTCCATGTGTTCTCATTTTTCATCACCGGCCTATGAGTGAGAATACGCGGTGTTTCATTTTCTGTTCTTGTGTCAGTTTGCTGAGAATGATGTTCTCCAGATTCATCCATGTCCCTACAAACGACACGAACTCATCATTTCTGATTGCTGCATAATATTCCATGGTGTATATGTGCCACATTTTTCCAATCCAGTCTATCATCAATGGGCATTTGGGTTGATTCCAGGTCTTTGCTATTGTAAACAGTGCTGCAGTAAACATTCGTGTGCATGTGTCCTTATAGTAGAATGATTTATAGTCCTTTGGGTATATACCCAGTAATGGGATTGCTGGGTCAATGGAATTTCTATTTCTAAGGCCTTGAGGAATCGCCACACTGTCTTCCACAATGGTTGGACTAATTTACACTCCCACCAACAGTGTAAAAGTGTTCCTTTTTCTTCACATCCTCTCCAGCATCTGTTGTCTCCAGATTTTTTAATGATTGCCATTCTAACTGGCATGAGATGGTATCTCAATGTGGTTTTGATTTGCATCTCTCTGATGACCAGTGACGATGAGCATTTTTTCATATGATTGTTGGCCTCATATATGTCTTCTTTCGTAAAGTGTCTGTTCATATCCTTTGCCCACTTTTGAATGGGCTTGTTTGTTTTTTTCCTGTAAATCTGTTTGAGTTCTTTGTAAATTCTGGATATCAGCCCTTTGTCAGATGGGTAAACTGCAAAAATTTTTTCCCATTCTGTTGGTTGCCGATTCACTCTAGTGACTGTTTCTTTTGCCGTGCAGAAGCTGTGGAGTTTGATTAGGTCCCATTTGTCTATTTTGGCTTTTGTTGCCAATGCTTTTGGTGTTTTGGTCATGAAGTCCTTGCCTACTCCTATGTCCTGGATAGTTTTGCCTAGATTTCCTTCTAGGGTTCTTATCGTGCCAGGTCTTATGTTTAAGTCTTTAATCCACCTGGAGTTAATTTTAGTGTAAGGTGTCAGGAAGGGGTCCAGTTTCTGCTTTCTGCACATGGCTAGCCAGTTTTCCCAACACCATTTGTTTAAATAGGGAATCCTTTCCCCATTGCTTGTTTTTGTCAGGTTTATCAAAGATTGTATAGTTGTAGATATGTTGTGTTGCCTCCGGTGCCTCTGTTTTGTTCCATTGGTCTATATCTCTGTTTTGGTACCAGTACCATGCTGTTTTGATTACTGTAGCCTTGTAGTGTAGTTTGAAATCCGGTAGTGTGATGCCCCCCGCTGTGTTCTTTTTGCTTAGAATTGATTTGGCTATGCGGGCTCTCTTTTGGTTCCATATGAAGTTCATGGTGGTTTTTTCCAGTTCTGTGAAGAAAGTCAATGGTAGCTTGATGGGGATAGCGTTGATTCTGTAAATTACTTTGGGCAGTATAGAGAAAGGCAAATTTTTAAAGTTTATAGAGACAAAATAGATACAGGTTGCCTGGGTCTGGGGCTGGGAACAGAGATCAACTGTAAAGGGCATGAGGGGTCTTACTGGAGCAATGAAAATGCTCTACAACTCACTGAATGTGATGGTTGCACCACTTGGCAAAGTTACAAAAATCATTGAATTGTAGACTTAAATTTTATTACGTACTTCAATGAAGTTGTTTCTTAAAATGAGAAATTAATTTTCAGATCTTCAACTTCCATGTGTGGTCTTTCCTAATGGCCTGCCTGAGAAATGATCTGCCTGAGAAAGCCCCTGTGTTCAATGTGATGTAAAATTCACTCTACTACCTCCCCTTTTAGTTGGCCAAGCTCAGAAAAGAAGAGAGTCTTATTCTGCTCCTATCCTTATTTTACTGTGGTGTGTGAAGGAAGTTCACTCCAAATTGCCAGCAGAAAGACCATTCTAAATACTGGTTACGGGACACCTCCTTTCATGATTAATGTCTTAGGACTTCTTATCTCTCCCTATCTTATACTTGATTCGGTTAAGAGTGTAGCTTGGTATTAGAAATTAAGTGTTTTAATCTGCATTGAGATGTTCTGAATTTGGATATAGGGTGAAATGAGGCAGTGGATGTGTTGACAATTATCCTTTAAGGACCTCAACTTTCCACACCTCAATTCTTATCAAGAAACACAGATGGGGAAAGTTCTACAAGAGACAAGCAATGATAGCATGGATACACAACACTCAGTGCTGCAACTAGCATTTCCAGGTATTTAAATGTGTGCAATCCTTTTCAGCTCTTCTCAACATTCACCTATAGGTCGTGTTACTAGCCTGGGAAAAAAATCACCTTTGGACAGATGGAACTCAACTGCTTAGTGACTGCCAAAGTTTTCAAGATATGTTGGATAAAGGCCGAGAATAAAAATTTTACCTGACATCTTCAGAGTCAATATAGATGAATCAGCAAGGTAGTGAAAGTAATTTTACCCAGTCACATCATGAAATCCATAATCCAACTCCATGATCCCTAATCTTGGGGGGGGGCCTTGATGCTGCCCAGCTTCACACTTTATCTGCATTCACACTCTCATTCCCTTGACAACTGTGTGATTCATCCACAGATGCTCAAGTTCCCTGTATAAAATGGTATGCTATTTGCAGATAGGCTACGTGCATCCTCCCATGCCTCCTCAAACCTCTAGCTCCTCACTCTCTCTTGATGACCTCCCCTCCTATTTCCCTGAGAAAACTAGGCAATTAGAAGAGACCTTCCGAGCTCCCACCATATCTCTCTACAACCAAACACATCTCTTCCCATTCACTCTCTCTTCTCTCCACTGACTCTAGGTAGATTTTAGGTGCTCCGGGCTAAAAGCCTATGTTCTGGTTCTGTCTCCTCCTGCCTATCCCAGGATGCTCCCCACCGGTCTACCCTGGCACCCCTGCATTGATCAGCTCACCCTCTATCCTGGATCACTGGGATCCTCCTCATTGGCCTATTCTCCCCCGACTCCCACATTTTTTAAAACAACACAGCTCTTTGAAAGGGTTGTCTATATCTACTGTCTCTTGGTTGTTTCCTCCCCATTTTCAGGTTCATTCAGATTTTGTGCCCCCACAACTCCACTGAAACCTATCTTGTCAGGGCCACTGATAAATTTCACACCACAAAAAACAAGAGTCAATACTCGGTCCTCATTTTTACTTCTACTATCAGTAGCATTTGACACAGCTGATAACTCTTCTCCTTGGAAACTATCTTCACTTGGCTTTGAGAATGCCAAGTGCCTGATTTTTCTCCCACTTCTCATCTCTACAAACAAATACTGAAAGGTCATGTCGTCTAAACGTTGGTGTGACCCAGACCTCATTTCTTCTTTTTGTAACTTATACTCACCCACTGGGTAGAGTCATCCACTCTATATGATGATGACAATACCCCTGGGCCTCTCCCAGCTCCAGACTTGTGTATGCAGTTGCTTACTTGACAGCTCCACTTGTATAGTCCACTTGTATAAGCACCTCAAATTTAATGTAACACAGCTTCCTTGCCTTAGGAGGTGACCAGACCTTTAACCCGGATGAATCTGAGCTCCTGCTTCCCTTTGTCAGACCACCATCCCTGCAATAGCCTGTTCATGGTTAATATGAGGCACAGGACCACCAACAGATGCCCAGATGGATCCTTGAATTTCAGATATATTCCTCTGTGTCACCATTTAGAATCAGGTATCCAACTTCTTTATGGTGGTTAGAGGCAATTATGTCTCCCTTCCATTGTCTGCTGTTCTGCTAGTATGAGAATCCCAAAATAATCAGATGGTAATCATACCTGTAGATTCAGGGTAACCTTTATTGTGTTCTCTGGTGGGAGCATTTCTTCTTAACAGATAACCAAGTTCTCCAGACCCACTATCTTAGTCTATTTTCTTTGCTATAATAGAACATTACAAATTAGGTAATTTATAAAGAAAAGAAATTTATTTCTTACAGTTCTAGGAGGTGTCCAAGGTTGGGAGGCTGCTGCTGGTGAGGGCCTTCTCACTATGTCATAACATGGGAGAGGACATCACATGGTAAGAGGGAAGTGTGTGTGTGCCAGCTCAGGTCTCTCTTCTGCTTCTTATGAAACCACCAGTCCCATCATGGGGGCCCCACCCTGATGATCTTATCTAATCCTAATTACATCCCAATGGCTCCACCTCCAAATGTCATTAACCTCTTGCAAATGCCAAAATCTCATATAACCTAAGCACATCCTCCCATATACTTTAAATCATCTATAATATAATTTAAATCATTATATATATTTAAATCATTAGGTATTACTTATAATACCTAATACAATGTAAGTACTATATAAATGATTGTTATACTGTATTGTTTAGGGAATCATGACAAGAAAAAGTCTGTACATATTAAGTACAGGCACAATTTTTAACAAATTATTTTCAACCTGCCATTGGTCAAATCCATGGGATGCAAAACCCAAGGATACAGGATGACTAGCTGTGCATCCATAAAGTAGATTTCCATGTCAAGGGCTTATATCCATTTATATTTGAAGAGATTTCCCATATTGCCTTCTCAGTGTGTTCTTTCCTTTCCTCACTTAATGATAAGGGTCATTCAGTGCTGTGAGGATGAGAATCCTCTATTTCCCTGCTGTTCTTTGTCACAAGAAGCTCAAAGTATCCAGATGGCAGCCATAGCTTATAGCTGAATAGAACTTTTGCTTATTCCCAAATAAAAGCATTCCCCTTTGAGATCTAAGACCTCTAAATTAACAGAATCCAAAGATGTAGGAATGCAGGAGGGTAAGTGGGATGGAGGATGTCCCCAAGTTGGCCCCTGGGCATGATGGTAAACAGAGCCACTCCTGCTTCTACCCCCTTGGTTCCCAGGGAAACTGGGGAATCAAGCTCTGGGGGCATCAACTCTGTTATATGCCAGGGTCTCATTTCTTCCCATCCAGATTCCCTGTCCTTGGCATAGCAGATCTGCCTTATGTGGGAGTTTAACCTCCTTTGGAGCTCCTCTACTCTTTTTTAAAAGGTCTTCCTTTCTTTTTCTTTAGCAACATCTCATGCTGTCACTTAAGGTTGAATGCAGTGGTGCAATCTCAGCTCATTGCAACCTCTGCCTCCTGGGTACAAGTGATTCTCCTGCCTCAGCCTCCTGAGTACCTGGGATTACAAGCACCTCCCACCATGCCCAGCTGATTTTTTTTTTTTTTGCATTTTTTAGTAGAGACAGCCAACTCCTAATTTTTATGTTTTTAGTAGAGACAGGGTTTCTCCATGTTGCCCAGGTTGGTCTCTAACTCCTAACTGCAAGTGATCCACACGCCTCAGCCTCCCAAATTGCTGGGCAGGTGTGAGCCACCATGCCCAGCTGACACTTAGCTTTAAAACCTGAGTAATCACTTTCAGCTTTTTATTATCCTTTTCCTGAGCATCAGTAGAGTTACCACTCCCCTGTATTTCTCAAATGCCTAACACCTTGTACTAGCTAATACACTCCCTCCCACAAGTACACCATCCCAGCTCCTAACCAGTGAGCGACTGCACCACCACCTTCTGCTACTAGCTATCTATGCTCCATCTACCACCAGTGATGCCAGCTGGGTGGCCAGTAATCCCTCTCCAAGACACTGTCTCCTCATCCACTTTCCTAGAACATCCCTGGTACCCACTGTCTCTTCTTGTGTTTCCAGGAAGCAGACTCCAAGATGGAGGTTGGCATACAGGTGGCTCAGTGGGGAGTGCTTTGAGTATCAACACCTGTGAAAGGAAGTGGGGATGGTCAGATGATGAAGCTCAGCTGCAATGCGGTCTCAATGAATCCCTCAGCCAATCCTGCAGGGAGTTCTGAAGATGGGCTGGCCATCAGAGCTCTCCTGAGTTGGGGTGTAAGGGCTGAGCTCTATACCACTCATTAGTCAATCCCTGGATGTGGGCTGCTGGGAAAGGGCATGACCCTGGGCATGATGGCTCTCTTCAGTTTAGGAAGAGAAGGTTTATGGGTGAGGGCTCTCTGCCTGCAGCGCTTCCAGCAGCTGGAGTAATAAGTCCTCTAACCCTGAAAGGTGATTGGGCGGCAAATATCAGCAACCACCATATAACCCAAGCTATTAAAACTAGACATGCCTGTTATATACACTCTTAGGTACTGTTTGTCAATATAAAAATGTGCCTGGGCATTGTGTGTTCTGTCCTCTGCCCATTTTCCTGTGCCTGGGAATCCTGAATTTCAGAGTACCCCTGACATCTGGGAGCCTATGCCCTCATAGGTGGCCAAATCCATTATAATACTATCTCTACGGATCACTCATGTGGCTGCTGGCAGGAGGCCTCCGTTCCTCAACACACATCACTCTCCTTGGGTTGGCTTGAGTGTCCTTACAACATGGCATTTGGCCTCCCCCAGAACAGGGGGTCGGAGAGAGCAAGAGAGAGGAGGAAGCCTTGATACCACTTACATCCTAATCTCAGACATCGTAAATCATCATTCCTGCTACATTCTATGCTTTAAAAGTGAGTCACTAAGTCCATCCTGCACTTAAGGTGAGGAGAATGGGCTCCACCTTTTGAAAGAAGACATAGCAAATAACTGTGGACATATTTTCAAACCACTATAGAGAGGACATTCTCCAGACCAACAATGATAGATACTTCAGAGGAAGGGAGTAGATGGGAGGAGTAAAGTAAAGGAGGCTTTTTTCTCCTCTTTTTTTTAATAAGAAGAATTTACTTTTGTAATTAAAACATAGGAATATTCTTGATTGTTGAAAACATGACAACCAGTGAAACTGGGTAAGAAACTAGATGTTTATCTATGGGGCAGACTGTGACTTACTGCTCTCCTCTACCATAGTTTCTCCTGCCTGACCCCACACAACTAAACACAGAAGAATGAGGAACTAAATGATCATTGCCAGCAGCTTCTCCGAGGAGTCATCATTTTCTTCGCACATGAACAAGGAGTCCGATGACTGCACTATATTGAGATGTGAAAGGTTGGGGAAAACATTAGAGCCATTAGTCTGTTTCCTACATCCCTAGCCTTCATCCACAATTTCATTTAATGCAGAAATTATCTTATTAGCTTTGATGGCTTGATTACAGGCTCTGTCTGGGGCACAGACATCCCCGGAATATCTGAGAGGGCAGAGCTGAGAGATTCTACACCCTTGTGGCCCCTTCCATCCAGGCTCTTGGGCGCACTCCCTCTCCTGAATCCCACAGACTCCCATTCTCCAACATCTAGGGCCTGCCCAAATATCTCCAGGCAGATAGGGAACCCTGTGGGAGGATCTGTCAATGTCCAGGCAGAGAAATCACACAGTAGCTGGATAGGAGCTGTCCACCCCCTAGGTTTTATGGACTATTAGGAATTTTTTCCCTCCTGGGAGTCAACATGTTGCCAGCCTAGCTGGGCCTTTGATGACCCCTTCAGGCAAGGGAAGTAACTTCAGCCATGTCCACACCCACAAAGCTCACTCCCATCTCCCCAGGTTCCCACACCTCATTCTCCCAATCCTTTGCAAAGGAAAGACAGCCAGAGTCCCCAGATGCCAAACTGTATAGAGGAAACCTTGCCTGCCAGAGCAACAAGTAGGAACAAATAAAACCTTCTCCCCTGCCTATAGGAAAGTACTCTGTAAATGTGGGCAATCCCTGTCAATTTACAGATCAAGAACCATCCTCTGAGCCCCAAAGGCATTGCTAGAGATACTCAAAGCTCAGCCACTAGCTATCCCCAGTCTCTATTTGTCTTGCATTTGTCATTTGTTTGTGACTCTCTCCCCTTTGAAGATCACACTGAAAAACTCCCGGTCTTGGAGACATTTCTGGATTAGGCAAGGCTGCTTCCACAAATTGGGCCTACTGTCAGTGTGGGCCAGACTGCAGACAAGAGGCAGCAATTCTAGAGGGTGTAGGCAGCCAGCACCCCGATTCCATCTGCTACCCCTGTGGGACTTAAGAAGCAAAATCTCCCTCTGACCACATTCCCTATCATAACACACCCTATCTCTAGACTCTGCTTTTCTGAGAAGGTTCACCAGGGCCAAGGGCTGGGGTCAACAAAGCTCAAGGGTCTACCCTGCTTTAGGAATGAGAGTCTCACCTCAGCGGCTTCCCTAGAAGTAGCTCCACATATAGGCCCTGATGTTTGCTTTTGCCAATCAGGTGGCGAGGATTTTCCCAGCATCTCCATGGTCAGACCACAGATACAATTAAAGATGAGTTAACAAAGGGTAGACTGAAGCCTGCAAGCTAAGGATTAGCTTTGCACAAAATCATAACAATCATCTAAAGGGTCATCCTTCCCCCAGCTGCCTAAGCCCTTTCTTCAAGAAAAAGCATGGCCCATGTGAGAATGGGCTCAACATGCTATACTGGGGATGCTTTATAATTCCACACAAGAAGTGGATGATTTCTGTACAGTGAGCTTTTTCATACAGTATCCGGCCTGGAAGTTGTTCCCTTCTCTTCAAGAGCCAACACTACTTATAAATACTTCAGTGCAAAGCAGAAGAAGATAAGCCATTCCTAGATACTAAGCAATATGCATTTTCACAGACCGAACAATATACCATCTACAGTAGAGTGAATAATGGCCCCAAATATATCCCACACTAATCCCCAGAGCTTGTGAGTGTTTTCTTATGTGGCAGAAAGGACTCGGCAGGTGTGATTGAGGATCTTGAGATGGGGAGATTATCCTGGGCTATCTGAGTGAGCACTAAATGGAATCACAATGGAGTTATAATAAATGTACTTACAAGAGAGAGAAGAGAAGAGGAGGAAAGGAGTGGGACAAAGGAGATAAGAGAACAAAAAAAAGAGGGAGAAAAAGTGAGAGAGAAACACAACAAAGTATTATCACTTTTGATAAGTGGAAAGATAGTCAACAAAATTTCCTATTCATTTGCTCACAAATGTGAGCTAATTCAGGGTAGAGTAGAAAGAACAGCTAGATATGAGCTCAAGAGTTTGGCATTCTAATTGCAGCTATTCTACTAACTAGCTGTATGTTCCCAAGTAACATTAACTTACTTCTTCTGTGTCTGCTTCCTATATCCTTCCAGCAGAATTTTTATACTTACCAAGACTAATACACCTGAAAGTGGCATCAAGCCATTCAACAGAAACAACCTAATGGCCAAGTACTGCCCAGGAGAGGCTTGATGTTAAACAAAAAATATCACAAACGAAGGTAAGGAACGACTTAGAACAGCACAGCAGTTAAAAGGCTAGGCTAGGATACTGCACAAAGAAAGCAGGCTTTTTAAAAGGGCTCAAAGCAGAGCGGCAGCACAGGTAGAATCCCCATACCACAGAGAGCCAGAAGCCTTCCCCAGATTAGTAAGTCAGCAGCAGGGATTTTGTAGAACACATTAGAGTTTCCCTAGGATTACAACCAATTAAGACTCTGGAGAAGCAAACTTTGAACAAGTACATAAACAAAGGCCCTGACATCAGATAGAGCCCTGTACAGAATGACATGGGGCAAAAATAATGACAGACACTGAGAATAAAAATAAGCAAATAAGCAGAACATGAAAACACAAGAACAAGAGAAGTCCAGGCAGAGCAAACAGAATTCTCTCAGCCCTGGGTAAGGGTCTTTGCCAATTCCCTGGGGGGGGGGGGAATTAGAAAACATTTTATTAATTCATTCGACAAAGGTATGTGGAACATCCTCTCTGTACTAGTAACTTCTGAGTTTGGGGCAGGGATACAGCTATGAGCACAAACAGCTCACCTTGGAGCTTACGGCTAACAGGGAAGACAGATGAAGGACCACGAAGGAAAGCAGCCAAAGTGCTATAGGAACACATAGATCAAGAGGCTGGGAAGACAACAGACCCAAGCACAGAATAGCAAGGGGAGAGGACCAGACAAGACAGCAAGTGCGTTCAAGAAACTGAAGGGCCAGCCCATGAGAGCAAGGAGCGAGGGCTGTGTCTGATGAGGCCAGACAAGACAGGAGCTGAGCCACACAAGAGACCTGGTTAGGGATTTTACTCTTCATCCTGAGAATAGTGGGAGGCCACTGAAGAGTTTCAGGCACACATGTGTTTTGGTAAGATCACCCTGGCATTAGTTTGGAAAACAAATCAGAAACCCCTGTACATCATTTAAAGTTCACTCTCTGAAAGTATGCTCACATTACCTGTATTCCTGTGCTGTTGTTTAATAAAGAACTTGTCTGGTCTTAGTCCTGGGTTCCTAGCGTGGAGTTTCTAAAACCCTTGGAATTTTCCAAGTGACAGAAGTGTCTTCGTTATTCATGAACCGGCTGAGTTCATGCTAATAAGGAAACTCATGGTGGGGCTGTCCACAGAAAGACTCAGCAGAGAGACCAACTATATGATTAGAGGGTTGGGACTTTAAGCAATGTGATGACAGCCCAGCCTGACCTCTGGAGAGGGGAGGAGGGTTGGAGATTGACTTCAATTAGTTGGCCAGATTTAATGAACTATGCCTACATAATGAAAACCCAGAAAAACTCTGAACACCAAAGCTTGGTGTAGCTTCCTGGCTGATGACTACAGTGATGTGTCAGAAGGGTGCCAGCATGCTGATTCCACAGGAGAGGGCACAGAAGCTCCACACTCTGGACTCTCCCAGAACTCGTCCTGTGTGTCCCTTCCTTTGGCTGCTTCTGATCTGTATCCTTTATAATAAAATTGTAATTTAAAAAAAAAAAAAAGTGTTTTCCCAAGCTCTGTGAGTCATGCTACTGAATTTTTGAACCTGAGGGGGTTGTGAGAACTCCCAAATTTGTAGCCCCTTGGTCAAAAGTGCAGGTGGCTTGGGAGCCTCTGAATTGCAGCTGGCACCTAAAGTGAAGGAAGTCTTATGAAGGACTGAGCCCGTAACTGATGGAATCTGTACCAGCTCCAGGGGGTTACCACCAGAATTGAATTGTAGTATGCCAGGTGGTGTCAGACCAGCTGGGGTTGAAACAGAATACATGCTAGTTTTTATTTTAGTAATTCTTAATCAATTTCAAATCCAAGAATCCTTTTTTTTTTTTTTTTTTTTTTTGAGACGGAGTCTCGCTCTGTTGCCCAGGCTGGAATGCAGTGGCACAATCTCGGCTCACTGCAACCTTCACCTCCTAGGTTCAAGCAATTCTCCTGCTTCAGCCTTCTGAATAGCTGGGATTACAGGCACCTGCCACCATGCCCGGCTAATTTTTGTATTTTTAGTAGAGATGAGGTTTCACCATGTTGGTCAGGCTGGTCTTGAACTCTGGACCTCATGATCCGCCTGCCTCAGCCTCCCAAAGTGCTGGGATTACAGGCATGAGCCACTACACCCAGTCCAAGAATCCTTTTTTTAAGGGAGAAACAAACAAATAAAAACCTTGTCCCAAAACTAAGACATGGGAAGATTTGTCTAAATTTGAGAAAAATGACTGGCTGTGGACAGCTCAAAACTCAGACCTTGTTGCCTAGCACCCAGAAGTGAGCCCCCAGTGGGCTCAACACCACTGATGTTTTCTTGTTACTAGCCCTAACATAATGCGGGGGTAAAATCTTGTTATTCCCACACTTCAGGCTCTCGTTCTTTGTTTTTGAGAAGTGTTTTTCCCATGGCCTGAGTGTACACCCCTGCCACCTCAGACCATCCTGCCATCAGCTCCCCTCCCAGCAGTTGATGTGGACTCCATGTTTCAGTGACCTTTGAAATGAAACAATAAACTGTCATACTTTGTGAAAGCTAGCTGCCTGCATGAGCATCATTTGTCAACTGTGGAATTCCTCATTTTCATACCCTTTCTGGATGACCAGACTCATTAGTTATCTTCTTAACCAATTAACAAGCATTGAATTGGGCTTGAGAGCAATTCACCTAAACTTTTTATTGAACATTTCCTAGGAATGACTATAGTAAAATTTCAGATTAGTAGTGGGCAGTAAGTATGAAAATCAGGAGATTAAAAAAATTAGTAGTGGGCAGTAAACACCAAAATGGGGTCCTAATCGGGCTCATTCAGTCCAGGTAGATTATATTAATAGGTTACATGCTTGATACGCCCAAGCAAGGCACATGAACTAGCAAGATACTGGTATCTATAATTAACACATCATTTTAAAAATTCTGTCATGAATGCTCTTTAGGTCTTTACAATTGTTTGTATTATAAATTTATCAAATTTTTCCTAATTTGAAGTAGCATCTCATTATAAGTGACTCTCAATAATACTTCTCTTCCATGTTGTCCACAGTGGCAATGCTTCTGGTCCCAGTAGTAATCGGCATCATAATCATTGTCCAGAAGGAAAACACCCAGTTGTTCATTCTCTTTCCCATAGATGGAGCTGGGAGAATACAACCAACCTTGGAGCAATTCCATGTTTTCCCACTCCTTTATGGCAAATGCCTGTTTACCACTTCCCTCTCCCCTCACATCCTTAGATATTCCAATTATTCCTTCCAGAAAAACACATACCAAAAACATGATTTTTAATGTTTGAAGTTGGAGATAGAAAAGGAATGGGCTGGCTGGCATTGTCTTCCTTGTCCTATTGGGTGCACAGCTCTTGCTAACTCACTTCACAGTCTCCAGGCTTCCTTCTGATTCATCTCCAGGGTCTACACCCTTAGTTACTGCTGTCATCTGCTGATTTTACAAGAACCACGGGCCAGAGAAATAGCTAGTGGACTCTGTCCACAGTTTCCTGGGCTAGTCCTCCCTTATTTAATGCCACCAAAACTAAGAGTAAGCTTAGCTACAGTTTCCTACTTTGGGTCAACTTTATCAAGATTTCTAGAGGATTACTAATAATATGTCATTACCTATTGCATTCCTGAATATAAAGAAGGGAATGATAATATTCACAGCAGTAGAAGGAAGAAACTATAAGGCATATATATGCACACGCATTCTGTATTTCTATTTGGCTCTGTTTTGTTTCTATACAATTTGTGATTCTGTACTTCCTCACACAGCTTTTCACTTTTTTCAAAACATTTTCCCTTAGATATTCAGAGATACTTTCAAGCATCTCTGATGCAGGTAGCAGTTACCAGCATCAAGTGTATCCTGAGTCATTAGAAAGTTAGCGCTTTAGGCTAGGCACAGTAGCCCACACCTGTAATCCCAGCATTTTGGGAGGCTGAGGTGGGTAGATGGCTTCGAGCTCAGAAGTGCGAGACCAGCCTGGGCAACTTAGTGAGCCCATCCGCCCCCCATCTCCACAAAAAGTACAAAAATTAGCCAGGTGTGGTGACACACGCCTGTAGTCTCAGCGACTCAAGGGGCAGAGGTTGGAGGGGGATGGGTTGAGTCCTGGAAGGCGGAGGTTGCAGTGAGCCAAGATCATGTCACAGCACTCCAGCCTGGATGCTCAAATAAATTAATTAAATAAATAAAATAACCACAACAAAAAAAAACCTGGCAATGTCCTTTATGGTTTTTTTATTTTAATTCTTGAAAAGCCAACTAAGATTTTTAAGTGTTATTTTCATGCCCTCATAAAAGATAAAACCTTCTTGGTCACAGCAAGAACGCGGAAGACTATTTCACCTCTCTCTTTGCACGAATTTCACCTCAAATACACACATACAAAATATCTATTTCAAATGAACCGCTATCATTAACTTTTTAAAAATCCATAAATGCAGTAGAAGAGGGCCTTTCTCTACACCATGACAGAGAAAAATACACCACTATTATTCACGAGACCGAGGAGGAAAGATTTTTTTAATTTCCCCTTGAAAATAACAAGAAAAGCAAATAGCAGTCTTTCAGATTCTGTGAATAAAGCAATATGGCTGAAATTTATTATACAAGATCTTCATAATATCCTCGTGCTACTTTAAATTTCATTTTAGAGCTTTCTTAAATCTGATGGTAGAAATAATTAAAACACGTGTGTTACGAGATGAAACAATAAACTTTCCTCTGCTAGCTGATACGAACTTCTCATCCACAGAAATCAGCTGTTACTTCCCCAGGATCGAGAACAAGACTGCACAGGTGTTTGTATAAAGGGCTCAGAGTAGACACCAACCAGCATCATTTGGTGCAGCTGGAACTCATGAGAGGTGGATCAGCCCAGCCAGGTGACTGCCCTCCCAGCCTCCTGTGGAAAGGTGTGCTTGGGCCAAATGAATAAATGTGCCATAGGGATGGGCAGCAGGGGGACCCCCAGCCCTTGATATTCTTCCATCTAATGAGGTATATGTAAAGGTAATCTTGCATGGGGAAATAAACATGTTAGATAACACACGAAGCAGTTTCAATCTTAGGTGCCTACTGTGTAGGCAAATTCTCTCAGATGTCACTGCATCTCGAACTTAGAGGGAGACCTTGGGAGCCCTCATCCCATGGGACATTGAGTCTGAGAGCAGGCTCATTGTCAGGCAAATTAGAGGCCCCAAGGCCAGGATAAGACAGTACTGCTTATCTCCACAACTTCCAGCAGTATAGAGTTGTGTACACACACACAACATACACAAGAATGTAGTTGTGAATTTGTAACATTTGAATTTAAACAAATTTGCTTATAAATGCCTTTTCAAACATGTCCCATAACATACATAATCTAAAATAGATGGATGAAAACTGTTCACGTTATTTTTTTTCAGATCCACCTTGAAACTGCAATTATTGGTCCCCTCAAAGATTCAAGAGAGCTCATCAGAAGTGTTAGCAATGTCAGCCTTGCTTGCAGGCAAAATTATTAAGAGGAAAAACTCACTGACATCCACGGGGTACTTCACACTGTGTTATTGTCCTAAGCTTAAGCACACTGCTCTACCTCCTATTTTCCTCTCATGTTTAGTAGCTTTGGCATCCCCCTAGCTAGAAAGATAAAGTCATCTTTGCTTTCTCTTCATCCATCTCCTCCATCAGTCGCCAAGTACTGTGACCCTCCTTCACAAGTTGGAGGGGAGTGTGACCTTCCCCCTGCGCCTCCTGCTGCCTCTGTCCAAACCCTCATCGCTCCCACCTGGGCTAGTGCAACAGGCCCGGGTGGTCTCCCTGTTGCCCATCTGGCCTCCACAATCTCTGGCATTGTCTTTCATTCATTTAGCAAATGCTCTTTGATTTCTCACTATGAGTCAAAAGATGGGTGACTTACTGAAGACACAAGGATGAACAAGACCCCCTCCCCCGCTGTCAAGGATCTCACAATCTAAAATGCAAATTCCATTTTGTCACTCACCTACCTAAAATTCTCCATGGGACCACTGTAGCCTGTAAGATGAAATCAGAATGTACTATCACAGCACAAACTGTTATTGCCCATACTCATGGGATCTGGCCCCAATCTGCTCTGTCTCACCTCCCACCATTAACACATCATTTAAAAAATTCTGTCATGAATGGTCTGTGGCCAGGTTGCAACCACCCCAGCTACCTGTAGCCTGTTTACCCTCTGAGACTCAAGCAAACCACACCTTCCACCTGGAACGCCCTCCCTCTAGCAAACTCCTTGGCAGCAGCACCCTGAGCAGCGTCACAGAGTCTACTGTGGATGAGTCAGAATGCCAAGCCAGTGATTTTCCATAAACCCCACAAACGTGTGTACTGCACCAGGCCAGGCACTGAGAGCCCTCACCTGATTTATCATTATTCCTCACAAGGAACAGGAAGCTACTGTTAGTATCCCATTTTACAGATGAAGAAACTGATACAAAGAAGGTCACATGGCCAGGCGCGGTGGCTCAAGCCTGTAATCCCAGCACTTTGAAAGGCCGAAGTGGGCAGATCACCTGAGGTCAGGTGTTCCAGACCAGCCTGGCCAATATACCCAGGATAGCCTAATACATCTCTTTCCACAAAAACAGGATGCCTGTTTCTCAACCCAGAGACACCACTGCCTCGGGCTGGGCACCTCACCCGAGCAGGGCATAGACTACTAGCATGGACACCTGTCTCTCCTACTCCTGGGGTCTGTGGGTCTTTAAATCCTTGTTCTAATTAACAAGTTAATACCTTCATTCAGGCCTGAGAGTCACTCTACCTCCTTAAAGTGACTGAGCCCCTCTCTGCTCTGACGAATGATGCTGGTTTTACAGTTAATAGCTCAGAGAGCACTTATCTCTGCTATTTCTTGCAAATGTTCTCACTCTTGCCTCCTCGTTCTACCTCCATGAGGCAGCTAATATTATCATTTTGAAAATGACAAAATAGTGAGGAAGGTCACAGAGCTGGTCCTCAAAGCGGAACTTGAATCTCGGCCTTCTGACTGCCAATCCTGTTCTTTCCATCCTACCCTTTAAGAGAAGATGCCTTTAAGATCTGCAGCTAACCCAACCCCACTGGCTCCACAGCCTCGAGCCCAGCCTGTGCGTCTGCGTCCTCCCCAGCTCACACTGGTTTCAGCAGCCGTTCCAGGAGGAGCCCCTGCTCCAAGTTTCCCTGGTGCCCTGACTTTATGCACCCAGCGTGTCTGGCCCCAGCGGCCACCCACTGCACGCCCCACAGCTCAGTGTCTGTCCACACTACACCATAGTGAGTAGTCCTGGCCTCCCTTGGCTCCACCCCCCGGCCCCTCCCCTTGCCATCCAAGCACACTCTTCCTCTGCTGTCTGTGCCACCATCTCCGCTCATCTTCTGCACTGCAGCTTTCTGCTCCGATGGCCATAGCCCCAAGATTCTGCCTGGTCTCACAGCTTCATTTGGTCTCCTAGGCAGGCTCATTCCCACCTACTGTTCTCCTTCGAGCCTTGGCATTGTCTCCACTCTCTGCCTTTCGATTTATAGGGCACAGTAACTACATGTTTTGCATTTTCCAACACCACACTGACTTCAACTATTCTATCCTATCATCAGACCATTGGGGAAATTTTTCAGGTCAGAAATATGTAGATTTATTGTGCAAAACATCATGTTTTCATTGGCACGACATCCACAGAATACAAAACCCAAAAGGCACTAACGAATATAGCATATAGAGTGAAATTAAGTCACTTCCTGGCCCTCTTCCCCAGGCCCGTAGGAGCCCCCACTTCTCCTACTCAGGGACAACTGTAATCAGTTTCTTATGCTTCCAGACGTAGTCCATGAACCTCTGACTTGGGTGGGATTGCAGCAGCTTTGGCAACTCTCTGACCATTTGTAAATGTAATAGTATGTAAAGACTTTTAAATTCCGCTTCGATTCCACCACCCTAAATTTACTCATGTCATTTGAATTGCGTTCCAATCTTTATCTACATGCACACATTTTTCATTGTTTTAATCACAGTATGGTTAAAAGTTTAGTTCTACTTCCACTGCTAATTTCATATGCGTATTTCATCTTCATTATTTTTAACAGCTACATAATATTCATGTGGGCCAAAACCGAGTTCTTCGGTTTTTATTCCAAGTTTTCACAATTATAAATATCAGTATAACAATCTATAACTTTTTCTTCTTTGAATTATTGGTTTAGGAAAAGTTCCCAGAGTGGTAGTATTGAATCTAAGGAATGTTTCATGTCACAGCCAAATAACTCTCTTAGAAAGGTCAGAGGAGTTTGCAATTCCTGTATAGGTACAAGGACACATCTTACTTTTGTTTCATCAAATATAATCATTATACGTATCAACAAAAGTGCTTCCTCATAATGTTCTCTTTTTTTTTACTTTTTTTATGGCATTTTAGGTTTTGAGGTACATGTGCAGAACATGCAAGACAGTTGCATAGGTACACACACGGCAGTGTGTTTTGCTTCCTTTCTCCCCTTCACCCACATTTGGCATTTCTCCCCAGGCTATCCCTCCCCAGCTCCCCCCCCCGCTGGCCCTCCCCTTTTCCCACCAATAGACCCCAGTGTTTAGTACTCCCCTCTCTGTGTCCATGTGTTCTCATTTTTCTTCACCCGCCTATGAGTGAGAATATGCGGTATTTCATTTTCTGTTCTTGTGTCAGTTTGCTGAGAATGATGTTCTCCAGATTCATCCATGTCCCTACAAATGACACGAACTCATCATTTCTGATTGCTGCATAATATTCCATGGTATATATGTGCCACATTTTCCCAGTCCAGTCTATCATCGATGGGCATTTGGGTTGGTTCCAGGTCTTTGCTATTGTAAACAGTGCTGCAATGAACATTCGTGTGCATGTGTCCTTATAGTAGAATGATTTATAGTCCTTTGGATATATACCCAGTAATGGGATTGCTGGGTCAAATGGAATTTCTATTTCTAAGGCCTTGAGGAATCGCCACTCTGTCTTCCACAATGGTTGAACTAATTTACAGTCCCACCAACAGTGTAAAAGTGTTCCTTTTTCTCCACAGCCTCTCCAGCATCTGTTGTCTCCAGATTTTTTAATGATCGCCATTCTAACTGGCGTGAGGTGGTATCTCAATGTAGTTTTGATTTGCATCTCTCTAATGACCAGTGATAATGAGCATTTTTTCATATGATTGTTGGCCTCATATATGTCTTCTTTTGTAAAGTGTCTATTCATACCCTTTGCCCATTTTTGAATGGGCTTGTTTTTTTCCTGTAAATCTGTTTGAGTTCTTTGTAAATGTTTATGTATTTCTATAATAAATAAATAACTCAGGTCAATGTCTTCTCTTTAGGTTTCTGTGTTTAATGCAGACTTCTCTTAGAAGCAGTCCTTGAAGCCTGTTGGAATAAGGTAAGTGAGCGACTGATTGGATTTCTAGGACCTTGAAGAGCTTATAGGTCTTTTTTGTGTCCCACATGAAAGGCAATTTGGTAAGGTCAAGTAGAGTGTGGACGCATTCTCTCCCTCTCTCTCTCTCTCTCTCTCTCTCTCTCTCTCTCTCTCTCTCTCTCTCTCTCTCCCCTCCCTCCCTCCCTCCCTCCCTCCCTCCCTCTCTCTCTCTCTCTCTCTCTCTCATCCTTGGTAACATTATTTCATATCCACTGAGTACTTCTTACATTACTAGAAAAGCCAGTTGTGTTTCCAATGTATATTCTTTTAGGAGTGATCTTCTCTTTTTGCGTGTCATCGAAGATATATTTTCCTTATTATTTAAAATATGTACGAGACCCCCCAACTTTGGAGAGCAGGACCTTGACTTGAACTTAGGCCCTTCCCTTACTAGTCATATCCCTTGAGCAAATTACTCAGCTTCTTGAAGGTTAATTTCTATCTCTAAGACAGGAGAATAATAATATCTGTCTACCTCATATTGTTGTAAAAATCAAATGAAAAAAATGTATGAGTGTGAGAACTGTTTCCTAAATGTTTGTAAGTATTCTATTAGACCATGTGACTCTTCTCTATTTCAAGTCAAACCTCTTACTGGTTCTGGAATAAAGCATTCTTGCATCTTTAATTATTGATTTTTAGGGCCTTTTCTTTGTTTGGCTTACTCGGGAAGTCTAACTATTCAGAAATCGCCATACTCAGATCTATTCCTCAGATCTGCCCTCCTAGAATGTTTCATTTCTTAATTTAGTTTCTTTAAATTCTGGGTCTATTGTGCAGGTTTCTTTACTGATTTAAGTGCCATTTCTGCTTTGTGCAGCTTAAACATCATTTTCAATGTGTCTTGTGCAATAATCATTACTTCCTTCTTTTTTATCCTGACTTTCACTTGAGAGGATGTAATGTCCGCTTCATTTCTTTGAAAAGAGGCTCCAGCCATTTTCTGAATTCTGTGTATGGTTCCCTGTAGTTTTATTTTTTTCTTTGGGATTAATTAAAATAAAGTTTTTGTGTGTGAGATTATTGGTTTTGTTTTTTAAAAAACTTTTTTAGGAAACCCACATTGATTTTTTTTCAGTTTAGTGCATTTTCCTTAAGTAACTCCAGTGGCTGGTCTCTGCTGTACTGCTGAAAATTCTTTAGTAACATTTAAAAATTAATTTTAATAGAATTTGTAATTAGGAGTTTGACTGGTTTTCTAGTCACTCCAATATTTTCCTGGATAATTTTTCTACCATGCCAGGCGTTTCTATCCTCTGAATCAATGGAGTCTGGAAAAAACCCCAAGACCAACAATGGGATTAGAACAAGAGAGCCAAGCACTTTCAATAGAAAACTGAAAACTGCCTTTTTGTGCTTTGTTGCTGCTGTTAAGGCACAGGCTGAGTCTAAGAAAAGGGAGGAAAGATTGGAAAACTGAAACAAAATCTTACCAAAAAATGCTTTGATAACCTTATTTATTTGCTGCATTCCTCAAGGCTCTGAACCTCCCAGGCATCTTGCAACAGCAAGGGCTGCATTTGCTGCTTTAGCTATAAATGAAGAGGTGCTAAATTATTTCCAAGGTCACTTTTCCACCTCTGAATTTCTACAACATTAACTGATGTTTAAGCTGCGAGGTCAGGCATTAATTAACCAGACCTGCCTACAAAATGCGCACATACACACCCCTTCTTTGATTTCCCAATTTTAAAATTTTTCAAATCAATTGTTATTAAGCATAAAATGAAGCCATGAAAGAGAAAATGAGGGAACTGCGCAAAATTCCTCCCTTCTAGAATTAGGGCAGCCTCTGCACCCCCACATCTGCTCCAACACAGGAGGTACTTAAAAGGCGACCCCTCAAGGCAGCACCCTGCCAAGGCATGGGTGAGCCACCAAATCCCAGCCAGCTGGACTGTGAGGGGGGGCGGCCTTGAAGCCCTCTGGTGGACAAGAAAAGGCTTTACAGCCTTTTCTGCATCCAAAAGGACACCGCCATCTCAGATGGAAGCCTCCTGGGTTTCTGACCTGCAAGTGTGACCTGAAACCCTAACCAAGGGCCAACCTGCCCAGCACAGGCTAGGTCTTTGCCTCAGAAAAGGTGCTTTCATCATGTTGAGAAACATTATCCCAGCATATTTCAGATTTGAAGCTCAAGAAGTCTATGCTGGATTTCAAATAGGGTAATGTTAAATGGCCTACATTTTTACTAGTATTGTGGTCACTCCTACCAGAAGAAAACCTTTTTAATTCCATATAATTAAGAATGATGTTAATCAGAATGAAGTTGTTGCCCACTCCTTTCTTGTGTCCTTCCAGCCCTCAGGGTGATAGCAGCTTCTGCTGCCACTAATATGTGGTTGTTTCACCAGCCCATTTTGCTTCTCAGCCCAGTCTGTGTAACCAGAAATTGGTTATATACATAAATTTTTAATTCCCTGTTTGAAATGCCTATGATGATTTTGTTGTGCTTGGCAACAAGAATATGGCAGTGAGCAAGACAAACTCCATTCCAAATCTTATGGAGCTCACAGTCTAGCCCAGGAAAATAAATATTAAATAAGTATCCATCCATTTGATAATTATTTCAAAAAGGAAGTGCATGAGAATGCATAGCAGAGGAACTTAGCCTGGAATCAGGATAAATTCTGTAGTTCCACAGGTGACACTAGAAGCTATAAACTCTAGGCTAGCAGGACTTTACACAGAGACAGCCCCACAAGCTATGGTTGAAGCACAGCAAGTTCTGATGTTACCTCTTCTTCTCCCTGCATCCAGCAGGGAAGGAAGGGTCCCTAGCCAAAGGGGGAAGTGAAGAACTTCAGACAGGATTCAGTGCACAGTAGTGGTAGAGAAGCAAGGATGGAGTTCTTCTGACAGCCGGCAGGCACCCAACTCAATTCTGCTAGATCTGGCCAGGAAAGAACCAAGAATCTTGAAGGAATGTGTCATCCCCCTAGCAACCTCCAAACCACAGGAGTCAGGCAATGACCAGACCAAGCCTGACTCAAAAAATACTATCCCAAAGATTTAAACTCCAATATCACACTATTGCCCCAGTTTCCCCATGACCAGCATCATATGATAGGGAACGAGGATGAGAGAACCAGACCGCCACTGTGCCCTTGTCCCAACAGGTGTCTGCTCCTGTCTTCATGAGCTCAAAACATCCTTATCTTCTCCACCTGTCCATACTGACGAACACCAGGTTACTCAACACTTTGACTCGCCATGCCAAATCCCAACAACTCTAAATTTATATCAGACGGGGTAGGCATACTTTCTTCAGCTTTGCTATTTAAATGGAAGGGGAGGGTCCCAATCCCTGGGCCACAGACCAGACCAGTCCGTGGCCTGTTAGGAACCAGGTTGCACAGGTGAGTGGTGGGTGGGCAAAGGAAGCTTCATCTGTATTTACAGCCACTCCCCATCACTCATATTACCTCCTGAGCTCCACCTTCTGTCAGATCAGCAGAAGCATTCAATTCTCAAAGGAGCATGAACCCTATTGTGAACTGCATATGCAAAGGTTCTAGAGGATCTAGGTTGTGTTCTTCTTATGAGAATCCAATGCCTGATGATCTATCACTATCTCCCATCATCCCCAGATGGAGCCATCTAGTTGCAGAAAAAAAGTTCAGGGCTCCCACTGATAAGTTGAGGCATCATGGTGAGTTGTATAATTATTTCATTATATATTGCAATGTAATAATAATAGATATAAAGTACACAATAAATGTAATGAGCTTGAATCATCCCCAAACCATCCACCCCCAAACCCCACAGTCCATGGAAAAATTGTCTTCTATGAAACCAGTCTCTGGTGCCAAAAGATCAGAGACTGCTGTTTAGATCACTGTTCACAAGATGTAAAGTTTTTTGAACAGAGAACTTCCACTCCCATACCATAGAGGGAAGCCATTACAAAGCCTGACCTTATAGAGTCCCTGATAGGGAATGGGGGAGAGAGCAAAGTTTCAGAGTCTTCTCTCTCCAAGTTCACTGCCTAGTCTAAGTTAATATTAGATGACCTTAGAATGCCTAAAGCATTATAACTTAACATAGTATGTTGAGTTATTCCCCACAGGGCCTCGGTCTCTCCTTTGAACTCCAATTACATTTAGTGTACACCGTCAAACTCATGACCCAAGAAGTCATTATGGGTCAGTTGCAGCAACTGAGGCAGGCCAAAAAAAAGGAGAGGGCTCTGATGTTGCTTGAGACCCTTGGACGAGGGCCCAGAGCAGTTCTTCTCAATCTGGGCTCCATGAGAAAACTAAGCTCTAAAGCCCAAAGGCATCATCCATTTTATGTAATGAATTAACTTATATCTCTCCTGCTTCTAGAATGGAACTAGTCATGTCACATCATAGGAGATTGAGAAGACAGTCACTCAAATAATATTCTGTAGACCTTAATTCTTTCCTGGAAGCCCCGTTGAGAAAGCCTGGCCTAATAGCAAAAGTGGGTTCCAGTAACACTTTTGTCACTCTCTTGAACTGTCTAATTCAGAGGATCGTACACAAATGATGACAGTCACACAAGCATCAGCACAATTAGGGGGAAATGTATTTTGAAGGGACGTGGATATAAAGACATAACGAGAGAACATGGAAAAATTACTAGGCAACCAGAAGGGCTCCTGGAAGGCCACACCCAGGTCTCCTGATGGCCTTTTATCTTCCTTCTATACGAATGAGAGTCAGCAGCTGCTTATCAATTTAACAAGAGATATCTGACCCCTCCAACTAACCAGACCCGTTCCATTTTAACAGAAGACAACTGAAGAAATTAAATGTATTTTTATCTAGCGTAATCACCTTTGCAGGGTCCATTTTCTGGATATATCCACATGAAACCACCTTCTCCCCTCATCACCCTCAAACTTTCCCCATCCCAGTCCACTGAGCCCTGTGGGAAGGGAGTGAAGGGTGCAGAGAAACTATTTACCAACAGTGACTAAGTTCCATGGGATAAAGAATGAGTGAGGGACTGGAGGGAAGATTCATATGATCTGCCTCATGCCCCCAAAGTTCTGCCAACTGGGGCAAGGTTGAGCCACTCTGCAGGGGAGATGCAGTGGAAGGGTGGAAAAGAGGTGCCGATGAATCTCACTTAGTTTAGCACTTTTTTTGGCAGTTATGTTCTAGGTGTTTCATTGATGTGTCCTATTTCCTCAGCTAGCTTGTAAGTTCCTTGAGTGTAAAGATGAAGTTTATGCTGTAAATCTTTAATTTCCTGGTGTTTAGTACAGTGCTTCTCCTGCAGATGCTTAATCAGCACATTGTTGATTAATTAGAATCTGCTTTGGGGGAAAATGGTATATCCTTGCAACAATTACAGTTAAGGTTTATGTGGAAGTACTGTATGAATATCATGTAGCTTAAAATATTTAATACTTGTGAACTATGAGCCAAGGCTCTCCCCCACATCCCTGCTATGCTTCCTGGGAACCACCGACCTGGAAAGTTGGAAAGAAACAGAATCCTGAGTGGGGAGGGGGTCTCCTCACTGCTGGAATTTATCAGAGCTCCTCCTGGAAACAACCCAAACATCTCTTTTTCATCTAACTCTTCAGGAACAGCAGGCAAGCCAGAAACTGTGGATAAAACTGACCCCCCCATCTCCCTTCCACCCCTGCTGTCCCCTGCAGTCAGAGGTTTGTCTCATTCTGCCCCATGTGAAAGCAACACTTTGCTGCTGAACCCTATAGAGTCCCAGCAACACTCAACTCTTGCTACTGAGTGAGCAATCAGCTTGCACAGCCGATCCCCAGGGCTTTCAGCTCAGCCTCAGGACCACCTCTACTGGGGTACTGTGTTCCTCTATGGTCTGAAGCCTGTGAGATCTGACTGCCAGTTTCAGGCTGGGGCTCACAGGGTCCTGACCCCTGGTGTGGCTCTCAGACCAGTAGCCAGGAGCTTGGATAGCAATATCTTAGAGGGAACTAACTCACCACATAGTTCACTACAGCCTTCAATTCCTGAATTCAAGTCCTGCCTCCTCAGCCCACTGAGTAGCTAGTACTACAGGTAGGTGCCACCATGCTCAGGGAATTAACTCCCTCCAAGGTATTGATATCCAAGCTCCTAAGGTATTGATATCCAAGCTCCTGGCTGACTGGTTCAGAGACTTTACGAATGAATCTAAGTAACCTAAACACACATGAAACAGAGGCTCAAAACCCAGTGGATTGGCTGAACACCTGTAATCCCAGCACTTTGGGAAGCCAAGGCAGGCGGATCGCTTGAAGTCAAGAGTTCCAGACCAGCCTGGCCAACATGATGAAACCCCATCTCTCTCCTAAAAATACAAAAATTAGCCAGGCATGGTGGTGCATGCCTGTAGCCACAGATACTTTGGAGGCTGAGGCAGGAGAATCTCTTGAACCCAGGAGGCAGAGGTTGCAGTGAGCCAAGATCGCACCAGTGCACTCCAGCCTGAGCAACAGAGCCAGATGCTGTCTCAAACAAACAAAAAACCAGTGGATTCAGTTTCAATGGGGAACATGCCCTTCCTGTGATGAGAAAATGTGTAGTCCATGATCCATCCCTCCAAACTGGAGTAATAATCATAAAGTAGCAGAGTGAACATGGAATCAGGAAAGCGGGTTGGCTGGTGCTGAAGGATCCTTAGCCCACTGAGTAGCTAGTACTACAGGTGCGCACCACCATGCTCAGCTAGTTTTTTATTTCTTGTAGAGATGGTGTCTCACTATATGGCCCAGGCTGGCCTCAAACTTCTAGCCTCAGGTGATCCTCCCACTTCAGTGTCCCAAAGTGCTAGGATTCCAGGCGTGAACCACTGTGTCTGGACCCCTATAAATTCTTAACTCACAGCCATCTTCATCCTAAATTTGATGCCATCAGATTTTTGAACATGTTTTTGTTCTTTTCTAAACATGTAAGCAATTTTACCTCATGCACTGACAAATAAGGGTCATCAGTGGACATACATGATGGCAGGGATCCCACGGCTTCCCTAGGAAGATGAGTCTCCTGCCCTTTCCTTTGCACTGCCTTCCAGATTTCATCTCCACTGTACTTAGAATTGATGTTCTCAGCCCTCCACTGGTGGCCTCCAGTGGATTCTGGCAGTCAGGACTGCCCCAAAATCCCCAAAAATCTGACAAGGATTTGTGTGACCTCTTTGCTTGGTCTCATTGGTTGGTAATGAGTATGTGGTGTGTTATCTTCCCTTTTTTTTAACTACCTTGTCTTTGGAGGTAAATGCAAAGCAATTCTGTACACCTTGCTTCTCCATCTAAGCCATCCTGAGGGTCAGAGTCCTGGGGCAACTGTTCTGCCCCATGGTCAGGCATACCTTCTTGCTCTGCTACAAGGCAGACTGGGTCTTCTTGTTTCTGCCAGCCTGCAAAAAATTAACAGTCAACTAACACAACATTTATATCACATTTATCAACTTTGAGAAAAGGAAGCCTGAACTTTGAAAACTGTTTAGTAGGGTTGGCTTCACCAAGAAATCAAAGACCAGCCTAGCCAATAGTATCAAAGTGGACTGTGTTCTTTAGAGCCATAACTAACCTCCCCCCGCCCTTATTTTGTGTGAGATGTTGCCTTGCTCTGTCGCCCAGGCTGGACTGTAGTGGCCTAATCTCAGCTCACTATAACCTCCACCTCCCAGGTCCAAGCTATTGTCCTGCCTCAGCCTTCTGAGTAGCTGGGACTACAGGCACATGCCACTACACCCAGCAATTTTTTTTTTGTATTTTTTTTTAATAGAGATGTTTTGCCACATTGGTCAGCCTAGTCTCAAACTCCTGACCTCAAGTGATCCGCCCACGTTGGCCTCCCAAAGGGCTGGGACTGCAGATGTGAGCCACTGTGTCCAGCCTACATTTTTATTTAATATAGTTTAAGTAACTGTACTCAAATAATCAATAAGATTTGGAATCTGATTTGCGGTTCGTATCTTGGGGCATCAAGCAAAATGTCCAGCTCAGTGAACTATACACAAACAGACAGTTTAATGTGGTATAAAACAGTGGCTTTCAAACTGGCTCCACAATAAGAAATACATGTTAAATGACAACTGGGTGGCTGGCAAGATGGCCAAATAGGAACAGCTCGGGTCTGAAGCTCCCAATGAGATCAACACAGAAGCTCCTAGCCTCAAGTGATCCTCTTACGTCAGCCTCCCAAAGTGCTGGGATTCCAGGAGTGAACCACTGTGCCTGGCCCCTACAAATTCTACAGGCACACACTACCACCTGTAGCATAAGGTACCTGCCTTAGCTCATTGGGACTGGTTAGACAGTTGGTGCAGAACATACATGGTAAGCAGAAGCAGGGTGGGCCGTCGCCTCACCTTGGAAGTGCAAGGAGTTGGGTAACTCCCTCCCCTAGCCAAGGGAAGCTATGAGGGACTCTGCCATGAGGAACAGTGCACTCTGTCCCAGATACTACACTTTTCCTATTGTCTTTGCAACCCACAGACCAGGAGATCCCCCCTGGTGCCTACACCACCAGGGCCCTGGGTTTCAAGCACAAAACTGGGAGGCCATTTGGGCAGACATTGAGCTAGCTGCAGGAGTTTTTTCATACTCCAGTGGCACCTGAAATGCCAGCAAGACAGAACTGTTCACTCTCCTGGAAAGGGAATGGAAGCCAGAGAGCCAAGTAGTCTAGATCAGCGGATCTCAGCCCCATGGAGCCGAGTAA